>NW_024349804.1:11716422-11784829 GCF_902729225.1 Pteropus medius | reverse complement strand
CAACCTTCTCCAGCCCACGCTGAGGGCGGTCGTGAAAGGCCGGCAACCAGAATCTGGGTAAAGCACCTAGCACGGCACTAGGGGATGCTCGACAAACGATACCTCTCGTTATTCTCCACAAGTTTCAAAACATGCCGACGCCGGACCTCGTTCTACGAAATGTCGCACCTGCCTTTCCTGCTCCAGAAGGTCCTGGAACAGTTTCCACTGCTGTTTCCGAAAGCGATCCGACTTCCCCAGCTGTCGGGCGGTGTTCTCCTGGGCCTCCTGCCTCAAGTAGTCACAGTCCGCCTGGGAGAGGCCGGTCATCCCCGGGAGTGTCTGCAGGAACAGGACGTCCGCAAATTTCTGGAATGTTTCCATGGTGCTGCGGTACAGCTCCTGAAGCCAAGAGAGCCACACGGCAGAGTTACAAGTCAAATGCACGGGAAGTCCGGAGGGTGTAATGACAAGATATGGACTCTAAAGTACTGATGCTTTCGATGCTCACGAAGGTGAGAGCCACTCTTAAACCTTAAAGCAAAGAGCTGGAAATTATAAAAAGTAACACTGCTTAGTTAGAAAAGAACCAATAAGAACTTCTAGAGTTGAAGAATGTTATCCAATATCATCAACCCAATGCACAGAGTTACTTGCAGCTTAGACACAGCTGAAGAGAGAATTAGTGCGGTGGAAGACAGATCAGGAGAAAATCCAGAACGAAGTAAGGAGAGACTTACGGATGGGAAATATGGAGAAGACAAAGGTATAAAAGATACGATGAAAAAGTTCGACATATGTATTTGGAGTCCCCAAAGGAGAGAAGGGAGAGCCCAGGTAGAAGCAATATTTGAAGCAATAATGGCTGAAAAATTTCCCAAAACTGATGAAAGAAACTTATAGATAAGAAAACTGAGGCTTTATTGCACATGAAAAAGAGACATTAAATAAATTACATGAGTCTACACACAGGGCCCTAGTAGTCAGACTCTAGCACCCATAATCTTAGCCATAATGCTCTCAGGTAAAGTGTTTTAAACAATGAACAAATAAATGAATGAATGAATGAATGAGGGCTTAACCAGCACCTAGGAAACATTGGGTTACTTTTTGCTACATTAATAGTAGGTAAAATAGCTTTTAAGAGAAAAAAAGGCATGACTAGAGATAAAAGGGTTCACTTCATAATGCTAGAAGGCTTAGCTCACCAGAAAGGTGTTAAATTCTAAATCTGTATGATTTTAATGGCATTACCCAAATCAATGGAATTTGCCACATTCACAGAATAATGTAGAAAAATATCACAGGATTATGTGACTAGATGAAGAAAAAAGCATTTTACAAAATTTAATTCCCATGCAAAACAGAAGTGGAAACTTCTTCAATCTGAAAAACAAAAAAAAACCAAAAAAACAACTATCGCAAACATTACACCTAAAGGTGGAAACTACAAAATTACATTAAGAAAAATTAAATAAGACCTAAATAAATGTAGAGATATACTATGTTTCTAGATCGGAAGATTCGATATTGTAAAGATGTCAGCAAATTGATCTGTAAACTACAAATGCTAACCAAATTGGTGGCCATATCGACAACTACCTAGAATATGGATCAAAGCTCCATGTGCTCTTTAATCCAACAATTCCGCTCCTTGGTTCACGCCCAAGAGAAATGTGTGCACAAGCGTATCGAACGGCATCTATGAGAAATTTTACGTCAGCAGAACGTGTACTCGTCTCAAAGAAGAAGGCACACACGTCCATGAACAGCAGAATGGTGGAGAGTTTACACCATGACCGATGAGGAAGAATGAACTGCTACACGCACCAACACAGACGAGTCTCGCAAACGTAAAGTTGAGCGAAAGCCACCTGACCCCAAAGAGCACATGCTGTACGATCCCACGTACGGAAAAGCAAGTATCCGGTTTCCATGTAAACGAGGAGACGGCTCCTGTGACTGTGGACAATGCGGGGACTGGCAGGAGGTGTCGGGGGGATTCTGGGGTCTTGGCCATGATCCCTTTCTGGATCTGAGTGGTGGATACAGAGACAGTATTTTTAATAATCACTTGTTAATCCGAAAGCTGATGTGTTATCCACTCATTTGTGTGTTACGTTTCACAGTAAAAAATGGTTTAAAAATATGGGACTGATTTACATTTCCTTCCAGCCTCTGCAAATCCCAATTTTCTGCCAGGAGATAGATTTTTCGATTGTCTTACTTGAAATGTATCATTCTATAGCAGTGGCTGGGGACACCGAGACACACCTTTTTGGGTTGTTGTTTGTGATTGTCAAACTACAAAAATATGCCATTTGCAAAATCAAGAAAGGTGAACTTTGTAAAAACTACATGGTCCATGAACCTCGGCTCTTTCTAATTAAAAACGTGTTGGATCCTATCAGCACCCCTGAAAAAACCACATGTACAGCTTTGACACGTGCTCTGACAGGCCCTAAAACACAGCGCTTCCCACCTACTGCTGACATTTCATTTGAGAGATACCGATTTATTCTGTGCCCCAAAAAGAACTGGAATTACTTTGTGTTATTGATTTCTCAGCATGCGTGATGGGTCGGGAGAGCAGGGGCTTCCTGGTGGGGAGAGAGGCTGGCCCCAGACCTCAGTCCTATACTTTCCCTCAGACAGAGCACATGGAACCCAAGGAGAGGCAAGGTCTCACCCTGGCTTTGTACCTTCCCGCAGGCTTCCGCCTCGGCAGCCTGGCTCATGGTCAAGGGCCCTCCCCAGGCTTCTCGCAGAGCGGTGACTCGGGCAGGCCAAGTGCACACCTCCTGGAGCCTCTAAAAGGGCATCTCGGTTTCCTTATCTGTCAAAGGGGTAAGACAGGAACATAACTCTCTAAAGACGACGCCTGCTTTGAGGCCGATTGTAAGGATTAGACACAGCACAGCGCACGCAGCAAAGCGCCGTCACACCCTTTGCCCCAGCGCTTCGCGGTGCCTTCCCCCGGGGAGCGGGGGGTGCCTTTCTGTCCTTTAATTTTGTCCAGTCATGTGACTTGCATTGGTCAGCGGAACGAGGCGGGCGTGAATGTGCTAGCATGAAAGCTAGACCTCCACCACTGCGAACATTCCAGGTTAGCCCACGGGTCTTAGGAGGAAATGACAGACAGGTGGAGCACGGCCGTGTGAATCAAGCCCAGCCTAGATCAGCCGACCTCTGGCCAAAGCACAGACCACGAGAACAAATGGCCGCCGTTTTCAGCCACTGGGTTTTGAGGTGTCTTGCTGCACAGCACTGTGTGGTCACAGGTACGTGATACAACACTAGACTGGGAGTCTTTAGAGTGACAACTGTTTTATCCCACAGCATTCACAGCTTCATCCTGAAAATGTCTCTTGAACACCTACGATGGGCTCTGTGCCAGGGACACGGCAGTGAAGAAGGCAGCCATGGGCCATGACCTTAGATGGTGCACCCCACGTGTGTGGGGGGCAGCGTGGAAGCCCTAGGGATAGCCCAGGGAATCCAGCTGGTCTGGAGAGGAGTCCGGAGGGCTCCCTGAAGAAGTGACTTTCAACTGAGAGCAGTCCGAGCAGAAGGGAGCGGATGGAGAGAACAGTGTTTCAGGCCGTGGAAAAGCACATGCAGAGGCACTGGAGTGGAGGGCCGGGCACCTCCGGGGGACGGAGGACGTCTGAGGTTGGCGGGAAGGAAGCGGGCAAGCAGCATGACTCCAGACAGGCGGCAAGTGGACCAGGTCATGTGGGCCCTGTGGGCTAGGTCAGGAAGGTCATGTGGGCCTGAGCGGGTGAGCCTTTTGGGCCAAGTCAGATGGGTCTCGTGGGTCAGGTCACGTAGGAGCTTCTTGGCCCAGGCTGGGTGGTCATTCACGGGCCAGGTTAAGGATGTTAGACTTCAGCCTGAGAGCTACGAGTGGCATTCTGGACAGTGAAGTGGGTTCCTGCATATGATCGACCTACTTACTGGACCAGAGAGGTTAGGTGCTATGGAGCGGGCCGCGCACCAGACACAGAGCCAGAAGGGGCCCGCGGCCGGTCAGTCTGATTCCTGCACGACCCCTCCGTCCTTTGTGCTTCTGCACCTCTTTTCGGGGAGGTGAGCTGGCTGGGAAAATTATTGAAAGGAAGGAGGGGTATCCTCAGTACCAAGAAGGTACTGGCCAGTTTTACTTCTGCAAATAAAGAAAACTAATGACTCCAGAAGCCTTATTAGGTTGAATCAACAAAGATACGTTCCCTCGGCTTGCCCTAGAGATAGGTATGAATGATAGATAAGCCGGGACATGCCGGTCCATTTTTCTCAGACTCTGCATCCTTTCTGATGATTTATCAGCCTATAACCTTGATGAACGACCATGGAAACTGACTCATCCTCTCTCGCACCATGAAAATGCATTTCCCAGAGACATGGAGCCTACACTTCTATCATTTCCTCCTCGAGACCTACTTCAAACAGATCGCTGCCCAGAAAAATCATTGTTTCAATATTCCTCTAAAAGCCGACTTCTTTTACTCTTTGGAAACTTACGGTTTCTCATCTGTGGTTGGCCACATAACACCCTAATCCCTGGAGCCTTTGAATGTGCCGCCTTACATGGCCCAAGAGATTTTGCAGAGGTGCGTTAAGGACCCCGAGATAGGAAGATGACTCCGAATGATCTAGGTGGGTCTGATGCGATCACAAGGGTCCTTGTAAGTGAAACAGAGAGACGAGAAGTCAGAGCGAGAGCAGACGTGGCCACGGAAGCAGAGGCTGCCCATGAGGACGGAGGACGGGGCCGCAAACCAAGGAGTGCGGGCGGCCTCTAGCAACCAGAAAAGCCAAGGGAAGAGATTCTCCCCTACGGACTGCAGAAGGGGTGCAGGAGGGGTGCGGACCCCTTCATTTTAGCCCGAGGAAATCAATTTTGGACTTCCGACATCCAGAACTGTAAGGCAATGATCCTGTGTTGTTTCAAGCCACTGAGTTTGTGTTCATTTGCTGCAGCAACCTCAGAAACTCACACACCATCTTCAGAATGCCAGCATTTCAGTCAATGGATACGTTCGCTCATTCACCGATTCACTCATTCGCTTATTCATCAGTGTTGACCGGTTGGTTGCCTGTAATGTGTCACCCCGGGGCCAGGTCCTGGGGAACATGGCTGCAGCCCTCACGTCAAGGAGCGTGACACATTCCTTTTCTCCTCTCGTTCATCAAATCACTTCTCTCGACTAGCGTGTTATAAGCCCTAGGCCTGAATTCCAGGCTCCCCGGCTGAGTGATCTTGAACAAAATACCTTAACCTTTCCATACTGTGTAGTAAAGTGGCCTTGCTGAGAGGCCTGGCCTTTGCCTTGGGTCCCGGGAGGTGATCTCTAAGTTCTGGAATGTTCTCCCTGATACGAGGGTGTTTGTTGACCTGGGGACATTGGGCCACATTACACAGCCCATGATAATGATGTGATTTACAGCGGGGGTCCTTTGGGCCACATGGTATCAGCTCAACCTCCAGAGGGGCTGGGGTTCAGGTCAGCCACGCTGGTGGCCAACCATGCCTGTGCCACTGTGTCCCAACAAAAACTGTGGACGCCGAGGCTCAAGCGAGCTTCCCCGGTTGGCAGTACACGGTGTATGATGTCATGCAGCTCCGCCATGAGGTGACATCCCCTGGGACGGGACGCTGGAAACTTCACGTTGGGCACTCTACACTGCCCCACGTGCCCCGTCTCTTGGCTGACTTTCATCTGTATCCTTCTGCTGCGAAAAACCATAATCGCGAGTTACGGTTACAATGACTTTCCATGTGAGTTCGTCCAGAGATTTAAAGACACTTAGGGGCATCTCGGGGAATCTCGAACCGGCAGTTGGCGTCAGACACGGCGGCTGTCTTCGAGACGGCTCTTGAATGCTTCATACGTGCCTACTGTCACGTCTCCCTTCTCCAAGGACGGGGTTTCATTTTCTCTCTTATTTCCCTCAGTCTGACTCCCCGTGAGCGCCCGGAACTGAGGAGCCTCAAAGCTGGCAGGGCTGTTATCTCACCAAGCTCCCACGAGACCCTTTCAAGAGAAACGGCCCACGCAGGAAGTCAGAGACGAAATCTCGGGAAACGAGCTGATCTACGTGACACCTGGGGTGGGACGATGGCGAACCCAGCTCTGTGCCTGTCACTGTCAGGATGACTCTGGGCTCGGTTCAGACATCTCCCAATGAGGTGACACGATGTCTGATTTAGTGGCATTAGACAAACCTTACTGTTTGTTTAAAGGCCAAGAGACAGTGGGCTTTTAGAAAAATGCACTTTCCTCTGCAGCCCAAGATGCATTAGGTGGTCATCGAATTTATCCCGCAGCCACTGTGCCCACAATATCACGATGGGTGTCTCATCCAAAGAAGGCGCCTCTGTGTGACTAGGGTGTGGGAAGAGCCAGCGGGCGCACGGCGGGTTGCTTCGTGAGTATGTCCTGTGCACGCACACGCTCCTAGGCAGCGATGACAATAACGGTAATCGTAACAGTTTTGAATGCTCCCTCTGTGCCTGACGCACTTACATGCTCTGCACGTGGGAGCTTATTTAAACCTCTGGTTAGTCCTATGCGGAAAGCTTATTATCCCTGTTTTACTGGAGGAGTCTGTTGACTATCAATACGGACCCTGATCCCAGCCTCCCTGCTGCCAGCTTGTCCCCTACGGCCCACGGCCCACACAGAAACCAGAGGGAGCTTTGGAAAGCATAAGGCAGGTCACGTCCCTACTCAAAACATGCCGGTGACTTCGGTCTCACTCAGAAGCCAACGCTAATGTCGTCGGAGGGACTGGAAGACTCTACGAGATGCCTGACCCCAGCCTGCCTGGCTCCTGGTGGCTGCCGTTGGGACACAGGGCGTCAAGAAAACAAGCACTTTGTTTGGTTGACAGCGGAGGCCCCAGTGCTGAGGCTGAGGGCTGCACAGAACAGTGCTCGATGGCATTCGATGAGTGACGGAATGAATGCACTAACTGCGCTGAGCAAACGGCTGGTCAGCGAGGAAGCAGGAGGCACGGCTGGGCCCCCAGGTCCGGAACCCGCGCGCCAGCCCTGGGCACCCCACGCTGCCTGTGGGGGGTGGGGCGGTGGGAGGTGTTTACGCCTCGTGGCTGATGGGCGCTTTCCTTCCTTCGCAGAGGAAGAAAGTGGGGTTTCGTCAGGCGAGATCTTAGATTCCCATCCCAGCTCAAGGGACGGAGCGTCAGCCCGCCAGGAAGTGTCCCCAGCTGGCGGTGAGCTCAGGCGGGCCCAGGGGGCACAGGGCGGCGGAAGCATCTGCCCTGTCGCACTTAGCACGTCGGACTCGCGCCCTCCCCCCTCCAAGACAGCGGCTCTCCAACTCCGCTGAGATCAGGACGGTGTGAAGACTGGGGAAACTGAGGCACGAGGCGGGTCGCCTGCTCCCAGTCCCACGACCGGTGAGCGGCCTGGCTGGGACCGGGACGCCGGCCCGCACCACGTGGCACGGTTTGCGGGGACAACTCCGGCACTGAAGCCGGAAAGACGTGTTTGATCCCACCTCTACCGCCGCGGAGCTCGAGCAGGTGGCTGGACCCGCACAGAGAGGTTACGCCAGGAACCCCGGGTCACACAGCACGCCAGCCCCCAGGGAAGACTGGAACTCAGCCCCCTCGTTCCTGGCCGTGGATCTCAGTCCCAACTCCCCAGGGACAAGCTTGTTCATTTCCTGCCTGGGGACATAGGTCAGGCGTGGCTAGGGCTTTGACAAGATGAAGCCCACCCCTACCTCACTCAGGAAAACCCCTCCGGGCTTGTCCTGGGGATGAAACGATCAACATCCGGAAGCACTTGGGACCGCTCTGGCCCTGAGCTAAGGCTGGCTCTGCGCGAGCTCCCTGTGGCTCCGAAACACAGCACCATGGACCTGCTAACGGCCCTGGGGAGGGCCCTTCCTGCCTCCTCCGGCTTCCGGCTTCCGGCTTCCGGTGGCTCCAGGTGTCCTTTTGTTTATGGTCTCAGCCTCTATAGTCACATGGCCTCCTTCCCTGTGTCTCTGTGTCTCTGTGGCCTTCACCAGTCATTCGATTCAGGGCCCTGACTAGCGTCCAGCGGAGAGAGGAGGCCATGCCAAGACACAGTGAGAAAGTGGCCGTCTGCAACTTTCACCAGAACCCAAGCCTGACGACCTCGACCTTGGACTTCCAGCCTCCAGAACTGGGAGAAAACGAACGTCTGGGTACGTCGTCATGGCGGCCCGAGCTGCCACGTACAGACTCCGTCCACCCAGCACGGCTGCCACCGCGATGAGGACCTGCACTTCCTGCTCTGGCACATGCGTCTCTCTGCCTGGGATGTGCCCTGACCCCTTGTCCACCTGGGGCCCATCTCCTCCTTCAGAGCTTGACAGCCGTCCTTGACCTCACCTTCACCCCTTGGGCACCCCTGCCCCTCCTCTCTGTCCCCACAGGTAGAGATGTTATAATGGGAGCCGACGCCGCCGGGTCCGGCGCAGGGCCTCGCGTGCCTTTGGTGCTCACGCCAGCACCCTGAAGAAGGGCCATCACTGCTCCCATTTCACGGCTGGGGAAACTGAGAGCTGGAGAGGCCCCGGAATATTCTGAAGGTCACACTGCAAGGAAGGGGAAGAGCCACGATACAGGCCCAGGCCCCGTTCACGGCACCGCGGTGGCTTTTGTCATGTTCCCCCTCATCAGACGTCCTCGTTTCTGCCTTTCCTACGGTGCTGGGTGCTGACTGAGCCCAGGGCTCTGTCTGCCTTGGCCATCGGCAAACCCTGGGGAGTCCCCGTCGCTGTGGAGGGCTCGGGTGCTCTCTCCCAAAGCCGGCCCTCGAGGACCACGCAGGCTTCAGCGCCCGCTCCCCACTCCCGAGCTGCAGGAGGCGGCCCGGGGTAGGTGGGGGAGGCCTCAAGCACAGACCTCCCTGTGTCAGGCCCAGCGCTTCCCCCGTCACCGCTCTGCCCGGCAGAACCACAAATGCCGGCCCACTTTTCACCCCGAGCGAATCGCCTCGCCCTTTGCCTCCAGAGACATCTGGAGGTGAGTCCCGAGCATCCTGGAAGTGGAAGGTACCTCGAATATGACCCCGGCGTCCGTCGTGCGCAGGCGGCCGTGGAGGGCATGGGGCTTGCCCGGGTCGCCCGGCCACAGTGCCAGGGCTGGACCTGAGCCTGGGGCTTTGGACGATGGGGGCCCAGGATGGTGTGGGGCTCTCACACGTGCTCAGATCCCGAGGGTCTGTCGGTCCCATCTCGAGGTCACGTACCTGGCACAGTGTGGCCACAGCCTTGGTGACTCTGACATCCTCCTCCTCCTCCAAGTCACTCCGCGTCAACCTCTGCCTCTGCAGGACCTCGTGAAGAGCCTGTGAGTAAAACAGGGGCTGAATCTGGTAGAAACATGTATTTTTTTCTCCAGAAAATGTCCCCCACTAGGGGGATGCTTGCCCCTGATTGACACACAAGGAAAGTGGGGCGTGGGGGTCAGGTGGCTTCCATGGCTTGCAAACCGAGGCCAAGACAATGTCCAGGAAAACCAGACTGTGCTTTTGTCCGGCCCACTTTGGAGGTGTTACCGGGTCACCGTCACTGCTCTCTCCTGGACACGAGCCACCCGGACATCATTCTCCAGCTTCAGCTGCCAGGGACCACCACCCAGGCCCGGGGAGACCCACCCGGCAGGGCCCTGATCACTGGCTCACAAAGCAGCTGGGGACACAGGACTCAGGGGACTCGGCTAAGGTTACTAGGCTGACCCATGGCCAGCCGGGATTTCTCCTGTCTGCTGGACGCCAACGCCTCTAGCCTCCGGCGCGGCCGGCATGGCTGCTCCCGGCACGGACATGCCCGCGGACATGCAGGGCGAGTGGGGGGCGGGCTCACCTGGAGGTGGCCCTCGGGGTCAGCGGCCAGCTGGGCCTCGGCCAGGAAGCTTCTCCGCTCCTCTTCCTGGGCCAGCACGAGCCCTGCCATCCCCTCTGCCTGGCGAACCAGCGACGCCTTGACCAGATCTTTGCCTTGCTGGACAAACTCTGAAATTTAAATAAGCCACAGGACACGGCAGGTGACTCTCCTGCCAAAACTTTCATTGGTTCCCTTTGCCGGCATGAAGACGGGGAGGAGCTGGGGGACAATCCCGTTCTAGCTCCGTTCATCGTTCAGGCACGTGTGCCTCCAAAAGGCAGTGTTAGGAGCCCGAAGTCTGTGAAGGCCGGGGCCCCATGGCTTAGGAGGGCCCCACCCCACCCTTCCCCTTGGGCCCAGGGCTTAGGATGCAAGAGGCTTTACTCAGCTGTTATGCGGGCAACTGGCCGACCTGGGCAGGGATGAACGGGAGGTGTTTGCCTGGGGAAGAGTGTGAGGGAGGGGTACGTGGCACAGGAAGGACAGGTGACGTGAGGGGACAGAGAGCCTGAGTCTGCAGGAAGACAGTGACGTTTCAGACTGGAGTTGACATCCAAAACCACGAGGATGAGCTGTCAGATCAGCAGCCCAGGAGAAGGGCAAAGCCAAGGGCGAGGATCCCCCTGGGCCTGGGGCAAGTGAACTGGGGGAGAGGGGACTGGGGATTAATGCGAGCCTTCGCCCACCCGGTCCCGCGGCCCCAGCAGCGTGCCAAGTGCAGCCAGCGAGCAGGACCCAGCCCTGCATTCAGCCTGCTTCCGGTCCAGAGCGGATGAGAAAAGCAGGAAGGGGAGCGGACAGTGTGGGACCCAGAGCCAGAGCCAGCGCCTGGGGGCGGAGACCAGGAAGCTCATCAGACTCTTCGCTTGGGTTTTGGGGAAGATGCTGAGCAGAGAGGATGGAGAAGCGAGGGCCAGGTCGCCAGGGGTCTGGTCTCTCCCTCTCACACACGTCGTGCTCACCTGTGTGTGCTGTTTCAAGCACACTTTCCTGGGTTTGATCTGATTATCTGTTAAGCCTCTGGCACCAAGGAAAAGATTGTGTCCAGGTGTCCAGGGGAGACCAGCCCTCCCTCTGCCCAGGATCCTCCCCACCGCCTGACGGTCTCCTTGCCCCCCGCCTCCCCACCTTTGCCAAGTTCAACGGTGCCCGGCCTATGGGGCCACTTGAGCATCTCATCCGAGCCACTCTCTGCTGCCAGGGTCTCTCCATACTGAGTGTGGCCCCACTGAGTGCGATGACCCCCACGGCCAGACGTGTTCAGGTTCTACACAGTCCAGGGTTCCAGCCAATAGCAGACTCCCGCGGGGTCACAGAGGCTGTGATGCTGAGTGGAAAACCTCTGTGGAATGGCCCGGTCGAGGTCCCGAGGTCCCACGACTATGTGCCTGCCCCGTGACCCCATCTCTGAAGGGCAGCAGGAAGGCAGCAGAGGGGACGTGCGTGTCGCGGAGGACCAGGTCCCTAGCCGCGGTGGGACCTGGTGCTATGGATTGAACTTCGCCCTCCCGAATTCATACGCCGAGGCCCTAACCCCCACGTGATGGCATCTGGAGATGGGGCCTCTGAGGAGGTAATGAAGGTTAAAAGGCCACACGGGTGGGCCCCGATCCACAGCGCTGGTGCCTCGTAAGAGGAAGGGACGAGAGAAAGCCCGCTCTCTGCCACGTGGGGACGTGGGGGAGGGCAGCCGTGTGCGGGCTGTGAACGGGCCTCACCAGGAACCGAATCGGCTCGCACGCTGGTCCCAGACTTCTGGTCCCAGACTTCTGGCCTCCACGACTGTGAGCAATACAGGCCTGCTCCTCAGGCCACCCAGTCTGTGGCATCCTGCTATGGTGGCCTGAGCTCACTGAGACACCTGGAGACTCCTGGTCCTACGGGGCCCAGGCCCGTCTGGGGGACCCGTTAGGCATACAGGTGCCACGCTCTGCAGCCGTCCCAGTGAGACCCAGGAGGCCCCAGGCTCTGCTTCCGTCCAGGCCCCAGGGCCACAAGCAGCCCTATGCTGACATCTTCCTGCCCAGGGCCTGAGGATGCTGGTGCAGAGGGGGTACCCCCCCAACAGGGGAAAGACCAGGTCTCTGCTTGTGGTCCCACTAAGTGATGCTGGCTGCCCTTGCTGCCCTGAGCCCTGCCCTGCCACCTCCCGGGCGCAGGAACTGTGTGACAACTGCCACACTGGGCCCGTCTGCTGCCCTGCACGCTCCGCCACCCCCACCCTCACCCACTGGCTGCTAAGCGCGTCCCTGAGGCTCGTGCTGTGCCAGAGGCTGTGGCTGACAGGTACGCGTGACTTCTGGGCATTTCTACCCTCCTCTGCCCTCTGCATGTTCCAGGTGGCTCTGCTGCAGGACACTGAGGTCCCCGTCAGCCTGAATCACCCATGAATGCACGGAGCGGGTAAGCCCGACCGCAGGAGGCAGCCCTCACTAACGCCACTTTATGGAGAAGCGAGCGAGGTTCAGAGAGTTTACGTGACTGGTCCCCGGAGACACTTGCAAGTGCCACCCCACGGCCCACCGCATGGGGGACCCCAGAAAGACCATGCCCCAGACCAGGGCGCCGGAGCCCTCGCTCGCTCACCCCTGCCGAAGCGCTCGGCCTCCCCCCAGAAGGCCTTGTGCTGCTGTGTCAGCAGCTCCTCCTTCTGCTGCCCCGACAGCTTCCTCTCCACGGTCAGCAGCTCCAGGCTCTGGGCGGTGGCAGTCAGGCGGCACCTGGTCTCCTCCTGGATTTGCAGCTTCAGAGATTCGATCATCTTCGCCATGTGCGCCCGGCCCAGGGTCCTCTCCAGGGTGTCCTAGGGAGAGCAGCACACTGGACGTTACGCTGGGATGTCCTGGGTCAGCGCCCGGCCACGAGGGTCTGCTGGCGCTCACCGGTTCCGTCCTGGCGCCCCCACCTCCCTGCGGGCAGAGCAGAGGAAGCGGCTCCCCTTCGAGCCTCCGGTGTCTGACCCTCAGACAGGGACCCTGTCGTCACTCACGGGGACGTGGATGACACGTGCCAAGAGCTTCGTACATACGGAGTGCCCCACAGAGGCCTGCTCCTCCGGGAAGGAATTTGGCACACGCCTTCAGTCAAAGGGAAGATCCACCTGCCCTGGGAGCCAGTCCTGCCCCAGCCCAGCGGGGCCTCTGGGACAGAAATGCAGGGGAGATAAAAAAGTCACAGTTCCTGGCTTTTGAGCCTCAGAGAGCCCGAGCGCTGCAGGTCTAGGAGTCTGCCAAGGTCAGACGGATCCAGGTCTAGGAGTCTGCCAAGGTCAGACGGATCCAGGTCTAGGAGTCTGCCAAGGTCAGACGGGTCCAGGAGGGAGGCCCCAGGCCCGGCGTCAGGCTTTCGGGCTGGCCCGGCCCTGACCCACCGCGTCAGCCTTACGGACGACGAGGCTCCTAGGAAAGCCGCCTCCCCCACGCAGGCCGCGCGGTCGGGAGGCAGAGGCGCGTCCCGCAGGTCCGCAGGGCTGGTCCTGCCCTCTCAGCGGGAATGAGAGGGGGTGACGCACAGGGCAGGGGTGCCGCTGTGTCCAGCCGACCCCGTGAGAGCGGCAGCTCTGAGTCCTTTCCCACCCAGCGACGGCCCCTCCAGCCGCCCGGCACTGGCGGGGGGCCCGAGCTGGCCGCAGCCCCTTCTCCTGCACCATGCCCGCAATCCTGCCCGGTCCAATGCCCCTTCTCCATGCCCTTCCTGGTGGCCCGTAGCCGTGCCAGCTCAAGCCCTGGTCACCTCGCCCTGGGCCATGGCCAAGGTCCCTTCTCTGGTTCCGCAGAGCAGACAGGGGGCCTGACTGAGCCGCAGACGGGAGTGACACTATCGTCCTCTGGCCCAGACCCTCCAGTAACCGCCCTCAGACCAAGTCCAAGCTCCCAGGCACAGCGCATCGACCCTCGAGGACCAGGCCGAGCTGAGTCTCCCGCCTTGTCCCCCCACCTCTCTGCTCCTGGCGGCCCGGCGCGCCCGCTCGCAGCTCCGCCGGGCCTTCGCACACACAGGACGCCCTCCGGAAAGGCCCTCTCCGCCCCTCACCCTGATGCCTGGCCAGGCGCTGCTCATCCTGGCAGGCTCTGTGGTGCCTCCGCCACCTTCCCCAGCCCACTGCTCCCCCCGTCCCTGCGTGCGGCGCTGCCCCAGCTTCTGTCTTTAAGGAACTAAACACAAGGACAGGCCCAGCCTGCACGGCCCAGCCCAGGCCTCGCTGCTGGCTGAGCTGCACGGGTCTGTGCTCTGATAACGTGTGACCGTGGCAAGGATAACAGTCCCCAGTTACGGACAAGGACACAGAGGGTTATTCAGAAGGCCACATAAGAAACCCAAGGGACAGTGGCTTTGAACCTTTTTCTCTTCCGATGAAACAAACTTGCCAGCAGCCAGCAGGCCCATGGCCACGAGAGGGCGCCAGAGGACAGGCGTGCGGTGGCCTGGGGAGGAGTGTGCCCGGCCGGCCGCGGCCACCTCTGATGCGCACGGCGAGGCCCTCCCTGCTCGCAGTGACTGCGCACCCCCTGGATTTACAGCAAGCTACGGTGGGAGTGGGGTGAGGTGAGCCTGAGCAGGGCAGCACGGGACGGAAGGCGGGGGAACAAAGGGACGCTAAGCGAGGGACACGGCCAGCTCTGAGGATGTAGCGCAGGCTCACACCTGGCCTCGCCCTTCAGAGCCGCGGGACCATGGGCACGGTGTCCTCAGCCGACACCCACTTTACAGAGTTGCTGTGAGGATTACATAAGTCATGAAATACAAAGCCCTTGAAGTAGCAGCCGGACACAGAGAGCGGTCACGAATGCCGCTGACCCCGTCACTACCCACGGCAAGTCCCCCATCGCTCACGGCATCTGCTTTTTCTCAAACGTCCCAAGAGACTGATTCTGCCAACCTTCAGGGCCCTCTGCAGCTCCCTGCTGCATTCCAGGTCCATGTGCCGGCCCAAGAATTTAAATTCTTCTAAAGTTTATCAACGGCATATCCCGAGATACATTTTTGGGGGTGTACGCGGGGTGCCGGCAGAGCTAGCCTGCCCCTTCTGAACAGATGGCACGCATCAGTGCGATGCCTTGTTTATGTGCATTTGCCCGCTGATGTGTGGCCTGCAGGAGTGTCATTACTAACACGTACGAGCACTTCCCACGTGCCGGCTTCTGTGCGAAGGGCCTGATGTATCAACCCCCTCACACTCTCTGAGCAGGTGCTATTCTGATGCCCATTTTACAGACGATGAAACTGAGCCGCAGAGAAGTTACGGAACTGCCCAAGGTCACACGGCTAACAAGGGACAGGACCGTGGTCTGAGCTCAGGTCTCCGGCTCGAGTCTGCAACACCGTTTCTGTAATAGGATGTGGCACACAGTAGGTGCTCATTCAAGGTGGGCTGAAGGAAGAACATGCTGAGAACCTAGCTTTGCCTCTCTCTTTCTCATAAATATATATATATGCTTAATTCCTTTCCTGTCTTCTATTTGGAAGTTTCTAGCTAATTCCAGCCAGAGCCAAGATAAAAATACATTTTTTTTTTTTTTTTTTTTTTTGCTTTCTGCATCAATATCCTGCTGACAGGATAATAATTAAATAAAAGGAAGAAGAAAAAGAGAAGCCTTTTCCCTTTGATGAGCATTAATATCAGCGGGCTTATCAAATTAAAATCCAATTCAAAGGGGCTTGGATGGCAAAGCAGGAAGCTTGGGGCGCAGGCTGAGCCAGGCCATTAGACAGGACAGGGGTCCTCGGTCTGTCATTATCGGCTCCTTATCTATTCACCGTGAACAAAATATCTGCCAATCTTTTAGCAGTGCCGAGGAGGAAAGGAACTATAAGTGGATGCCACAGGAAACCGTATAAAATTCCCAAACGGCTGTGTGCCCTGGGGGAGTTTGCTACCATGCACATCCTGAGTGGGTGGGGGCGGGGGGCCTGCGCCTCTAACCAGCTCTCTGGGGATGCCGCTGCTGCTGGTTTGCGGTCCGCACTTTGGAGCAGACGGTCTGTGGAGATGCAGCAGGGCCTGCCCCGGGGCCTGAGGAGCTGGGTCTCGGAGCTGAAGGCAAGGTGGCCGCTGGAGGTTTCTGAGCCGGTGTAACCTGGGCAGGTGCGCAGGTCTGAAATGGAATCGTGAGTTGACACGGCCAGAGGAAGAGGAGATGGCGCACAGTGCCCTGGGCTTTGCACTCAGCGGCGTGAGCCCTAAACCTCCACAGAGAAAGCCCCTGGCACTGGGGTGTTGTCAGTCACTGAACACTTCCCCGGGCCCTGTCTGTCTGCACCAACTCCTAGGACCACTCTTTCATGCTCAGAGTAACAAACTTAGAGGGATTAAGTGCCAGTTCAGGATAACACAGCTTCAAGTGGCGGAGCCTAGATTCAAAGTCACATTTGCAGAGTCTTCTATACCAGTGCTTTGCATCCTGAGCGATGCCAGCGCCTCCACGGCCAAGCAATCAGACTGTATCTCTGGCCATGAGGCCTGAGCACAGGCATTTTTTGAAAGCTCCTCCAGGAATTCACGGGGCAGTCAGGAGAAAAAAAGAAGCTCTGTCCACACCAGTGGGTATCCACTACGACTGCTCGCCATGGTCACCTGGAGTTCTAAAAACTCCAGGTGGATCAAATCAGAAACTCTGGGGTGGAGACCCATCTGGGACCGAAGCACCAGTACTTCTGAAAGCTCCTCAGATAACTTCGAGGTGCTGCCAAGATTGATAACTAGCGCTTTATGCTGCAGAAACTGGCCAGCATCTCCACCCCTGGGATGAATGGATGGAAGGAATGATGGATGGATGGATGGATGGATGGATGGATGGATGTAGCAGATGGATGGGTGAGTGGAGATTGATGGATAGATAGAGCAGAAAGGATAATTAGTTGGAAGGAAGGGAAGAAGGGAAAAGGGAAGGAAAGGAAGGAAAGGAAGGAAGACAGGAAGGAAGAAGAAGAGAGGAAAAGGAAGGATGATGGAAAAGGAAGGAAAAAGGAAGGAAGGAAGGAAGGAAGAAGCAAGAAGAGGAAGGAAGGAAGGATGATGGATGGAAGGAAAAAAGGAAGAAGGAAGGAGAAGGAAGGAAGAATGAACCAAGGAAGAAGGAAGGAAGAAGCAGAGAGGAAGGAAGGAAAAGGAAGGAAGGAAGGAGGGAAGGAAGCAGAGAGGAAGGGAGGAATGGCAGGGTGGTTGATTCACTGCTTTTCTCTGGGCTCTGCCTCCCCAGCTACAACACAGCGCTGGCCTTAAGGATGCCCACGGCGGTTCACGCTTCCTGATTCCGCATCTCCAGTTTAAGTACCTTTGTGTCCCCTCCCCGGCCCCCAGCATTACCAGAGCCTGCAGATCCTGCGAGTCCCTCAACAGCCCTTCGGCTACCACCATTCTTTCTGTCAGCGTCATCTCGAGCTGTCGGGCTTTGGAGCCGGAACACTTAAACTGGTCCACGAGGTAGTGCTGGATGTTTTCCATCTGTCTCCAGAAAGCTTCCATCTGTGAAATGAGAATGAGAAGCAAAAGGCAGGGGGAGAAAACTTATTTGAGAAAGCCGCACAGCTCTACGGTTCGGGCTTGGGAATTATAATTCCTTCCTTATCACAAACTGAAATTCTAAACAAGTCTACAGTTCGGAGCACGTTTATCTTGGCAATAATCCCATTCCCTAGAGGTTCCGCCTTGTTCCATTGTGGGTGCCAGTCAGTTTCAAGGTGGCTTTTCAGCAAACGGCAATGAGCTGCTGATAAGGCAGGAAAGCACAGTGAGGTCACCGGGCTTAAACAGAGAAAGACTCAAACGGGCTGTGACTCCTGACAGTGGCGGGGGGAGGGGGGCGGAGTGGTGCATGAAGTTTGCCAGTGTGTTCCTAGAAGCTTCCAGATCTTTAAAAGGGATTAAGCATGTCCTGGAAATAAAAGCATGAGTGGCCGTTTAAATATCATTGTCCTAAAAGTACAAAGGAGCGATATGGCAGAGGTGATGCTGACCACGGAAATATCCTGCTTTAAAATATTTTTCCACTCCCCACCCCCATCCTATCGGGGGCCAAGCTGGGAACTGCCAAGGGACTCAGGATGTCAAGGCTTCATGGGTGTCATCGCGACCTCTCAGAGTTCTGAGTACAATGACGCCAAGAGTCTTAACGGCCTCCCTTTGTTTAATGTGCAGGCTTTGTGCTTCCCACGTTTTATTTATGGATAAAATACACGTTGGGCGGATGAGGTCACTTGTCCCAGGTCGCAGAGGCAGAGGCAGAGTGGGTTCAGGTCCATCCAACTCCTGGCTGTGATGGTCTCCATCTTGGTGCCACCTCCCCGCTGCCCTCACGCTCGCCCTCTGCTCTGGCCCGACACACGGCCTCCTTCGCAGCTGCTACGAGAGGATGTGGACGGTCGCCCACGAATTCCCACAGCCCCGAAACGGAGCCCCGCGTCCGCCCCGCTCTGCTGCTTCTCCTCCAGCTCCGGGAGCCAGGGCGCCCGCTCCGTTCCCCCAGTCTCGGACTCCCCCTGGCATCCGTGACATGAGTCTCTCCTGGTCCCTCCAAGTCCGTACGCGGCCTTCTTGTCTCGACAACCCTTAACTCCTGCTCCCTCGCCACTGGCAGGATCTGAGATGAGCCACGAGCTCCTTTCTCTATGCGATCTACGCACACTCTTCGGCCAAAGGCGTCTCCATTTTTGGAGGTGGCCAGCACGCTAGAGAATCTTCCGTGAATCCTCTGCCTGACAAGCGCAGACACGGACCAGAGGTCCCCCTGCTTCGGTGAGTCGGGGACCGCTGGAATCGGGCGAACGCCCTCCCTCGGCCGTCTCATCCTGACGGCCTCCTTGCTCTCTACGTCCACCTACCTGAGCTCGGGGGAGACTCAGCACCCCCAGGCACCGCCAACTCGAGACGTCAAGCCGGAGCTCAGCACCTCCCCTCCTGACTGGCTCCTCATTCTGGGGTCCTTATTTCTGTAGAGCTGACCCTCTGCACACACGGCCCTGTCAGCTCTCCTGCTTTTCTCACCCCTCCATCCCCACTGCAACGGCCTGCACAGAATTCCTCCTGGACGAGCCCAAGAGCGCTCACTGTGCCCCTCACGGCAGCCTGAGCGGTCTTCCTAAAACAGGAATGGGACCAAGCCGCTCTCTGCAGCAAACCGTCGGCGATTCCCATTCCCGGGCACGAGATGAGATGCTCGGGCCAGGTCCCTGCCTGCCCCTTGGCTCCCCACCCCCACGGGCCAGCACCAAACAGCCTCTCGATGGCCCTCTCTCTTTGAAGACGTTCCTAACCCCGGGGTGAAACGCATTCCCCTCTCCACTGTGCCTCAGCCTTCGGAGTGGCCACCTGTCGCAACACCTGTAACCCATAAAGTCCTCGCCTGCTCACCTGTCGGCCTCCCACCCGCACCCCCAGGCTGGCGAGCATCTCTCCTGGCAGGACCAGGTCTAAGTTTGTTTTGAGTCCCCAGTGTTCAACACAACACCTGGGGGCCATGGAAATAGTTATCTAATACAAGATGTACGCACAGGGGTTAGCGGAACCCAAAAGCGGAAAAGAGGTATCCACGAGAAGCCATTCTCCCCGGAATTTAAAGCACACTTTTATGAGTGACGCGTGGGAGCCCGGGAGAAGTCAGGTGGCAGTGACACAGAGGGTGAGCGCCATCTTCGCTTTGAATATTAAAAAGATCCATCTAACATTGAAACGAAGGGAATTAATTTTTTTAAAAAGCCTCCTTCTATTGCTCTTGGCCCTTAATTACGCCTCTGTATCACTTAGCTTCAGACATTGGACGCCTGGCTCCGGGGCAGACACCACAGGGAATTCGAGCATTAAACATGTCTCTAGGTACCATCTCTAATCTCATCCATTGAGCTGTCCCAGAAAGCACGGTTTTTATACAGGAAAGAAAACCCATCACGTACGTTATCTATCAGCTGCTCAGAATATTCTCTCTCCTTCTTTTCCACGTCTGCCAGGGTGATGTACTCAGAATCACCCGCACCCAGCATTTCCGTGTTGGACAGTCGGACCTGAAGTCTCTTTTCTAATTCCTCCAAGTCCTAGGGGAAAAAAGAAAGAAAACAAATAAAGAAAAAATTCTAATTTTTAAATTCTAGAAAAGAAATGCTTTCATTTTCCACCACACGATCATAAAATATTTTTTAACCGTAATGAAATGCTCTGAGTGTTGTTCCAGTGAGGGTTTGATGATGGAAATCTATTTTTCTCGTTAAACATAGATGCTCAAGAAAAATGGATTGGGTTCTTCTATATTCCCCCTCCCTTCCCGCAAAAACATAGGCCAGACTTAAAAAACAATGAAAGAATATTTCTCAACCCTTATGAAGTCCTGGAAAATTATATATTTAAAAACACCCTAAGCTTCTTGTGCAGAAAATGACATCAACTGTGGTTCTCTTTGATAGTGGATATGACCAGTATTCTTTCTGCTTCCAATATTTTTCCCATTTTAATAACACGCATTATTATTTTTACATCTATACACATACTTTCATATCTCTATATTGTGTTAAAAGTGTACAATAAAATATTTATACATGAAAGCAAAAACCCTTATATCGCAACATCGTCAGTTTTATACATTGCGATAAACTATTTTTAAATTACCTTGAACTATAGGTTGAAGACTTACGTTTTCTTGTTTTGAAAGAATCTTCTGGTATAATTCATCGTCAGACTTCTTTTTCGAAAGCAGGTCAAGGAGGCACATTTTAAAGATCTGAATAAACATCTATTGCCAAAAAAAGAAACAACAAAGAGAGATTTGAACACCGGTATGCCCCTCTCCCTCCTTCCTCCTCCCTCTCCCCTCCCTCCTCCCTCCTTCCTCCTCCCTCCCTCCCCTCCCTCCTTCCTCCTTCCTCCTCCCTCTCCCTCCCTCTTCCCTCCTTCCTCCTCCCTCTCCTTCCTCCTCCCTCCCTCTTCCCTCCTTCCTCCTCCCCTCCCTTCCTCCTCCCTCCCTCCTCCCCTCCCTCCTCCCTCCTTCCTCCTCCTCCCTCCTCCTCCCTCCTCCTCCCTCTCCCCCTCCCACTCCTCCTCCCTCTCCCCCCCTCCCTCCTCTCTCTCGGCTTCTCTCTGGGTGAAGTGAAGCCAGTGCCCATCGGCAGGTGCAACTGCTTTTCCACTTCGCGGTCAGTTGTCCAAGGTCGCTCTCCCTTCCTGTTGTGGCAGCTCCACGTCACCCACAGTGACTTCTCGGGGGTCTCCAGGGCTCAGCGCACAGAGAGCCTTGCGTCTCAGTTCCTGAGCCATGGAAGGGGGACGAGCCCATCTCCCGCCTACCAGCTGCTTCTCCTGCCTCAGCGCCGTGTCCAGACGTAGCAGGTCTTTCAAGTGAAGGTTATAGATACACAAGTCCAGGTCCACACTGCAAGGTCACACGAGAAGCAGAACAGACATTTAGAGCCCTGGAGAGGAGAGACGGCTTACAGAGCATCAGCGCAGCCCGGCTCGGCACAAGCCCCGGGGCGTCCTGGCTCCGGCTTTTAAATCCTGCAGTGTGTGCAGGTTCCCGAGAGTAACCCCCAAAGTTCACAAGAAAGACTCAAAGGGGCGATCTGAAACCCGCTTGTGACCAGAAGGGACCAGCTGCCTGGACATCAAGGACAAACCAGGAAGAAACAGAAGTCGAGAGAAAGGAAACTAACGTTTCCCGCCGGGGGCTCTCGCGTCACACGTCACCGTTCTCAGTGCCGTCACGTGGACATTCTTATGCCCGCTTTACAGATGAGGAGGGAACTGACTCAGGAAGTTGAGGGTCGGAGAAGACAAGTAGTGGTCACAGCATCACAGGGCAGATAAGAGGCAGGGTGTAAACAAAGGTCTTTGACCTTTCTTTCCCACACAGGCAACTGCGTTTTAAATGACCGCATGACCACGTGAACTGTTTTTAGTCCAAACGCTCAGAAACGGCCCTTCCCGGCAAGGCAGGCGGAGCCCATAAGGCTCCTCTTCAGTGACGTCCTCCTGCCCTCGGCCACCTTCAGGGTCAACACCACGGCCCTGAGCTGGGCCGTGTCCTGCCTGGTTCGTCCCATCCAGGGTCCCTTGGACTCACAGAACGTCAGAGTATAGAGAGGCTCGAGGACAGACCCGCAGACCTGCCGGACTGAGCTTCTCCAGGGCCAGCCACGTGCGGAGCCCTGCTCCAGGCTGGGCACCTTGGCGACTTAGAGTGTGGGCTCTGGAGATGAGGTGGTGGTCTCAGAGCTGGCTCCATCCCCATCCACTGTGTGACCCTGGGCAAGTCACTCGGCTTCTCTGTGTCTCCCTCTATTCCTCATAAAATGGGGATGACGACAGCGCCTACCTCATCGGGTCATTAATTCATTGACTGATTGATATTTATTCATCAGCGAACCTGTCCCAGGCTCCCCCTGGGCAAGAGGGACACAGCAGTGAGCAAGACACACCCGGTCTTTGAGCTCACGCACCCAGCAACCCCTGCGGAGGGCTTGGCACTCTGCCCAGCACACGTAAGGCACTTAATCAGTGCTGGCTGCTGCTACGCAATGCACAGGACACACTGGCAATTAAAGGAGGTCCCCGACTCCATAACCTCTGTGCCGGCCAATACCACGTGGCAAGTGACAGAGGGTACGGGGTCCAGCTCTGACCCTGGGTGGCCATGTGTCGCTGTCGGGCCTCGGTTTCCCCCTCCGACAGCGACACGGCTCCCTGGGCTGCACCCACCACCCTGCCCCCTCCTCACCTCTCACAAGTCAGTGTCTCGGGGAAGCTGTTCAGCCGGCGGAAGGTGCGGCTGAGGAACCTATCGGCGCTGGTGGCCGAGTGGATGCTGGACGAGGAGCTGCGGTCGTCCTTCTCGGCCTGGCTCAGACTCCCCAGGCTGCTGGAAGGGGAGGCCTCCACCGGCTGGTTGGGCAGGACAGCCTGCTTTAAATTCTCGTGCAGGGATGGGTTGGAGGAGCCGTCGGCCAGGGGCTGGGCAGAGGGAGAGAAAGCAGACTCTTAGTCCACGTGACCCCCCGCGAGTCCGTTCCAGTACCCTCTGTCCCCCGATGGCCCCCGGCACACGGCTGCGCCCCGAACCCGCTGCGGCCGCCTCAGACTCTCGGGCCTGCTCTGCGCACTAACCTGCTGGCCACCTCGCTGTTCCCCACCCACGCCGATGTGGGTGTCACCTACTGCCGCCCCCCCCAGGCCTTCCAGGTGGCTCGCTGCCTCGGATCAGCTCAAAGTTTCTCATCAAGGAAACAAAGTCCCCGCCATGACTACAGGAGGTCACCCAGCACGGCCAGAGCAGCGGACTCCGCCCCGCTTCCTGAGACACCCCACTGCTCTGCTGGGCTTCACTCCTGCAGACAGACAGACAGACGCCCAGGCCCGGCCCGCACCAGCTTCCATGGGCTCCTGGTCACATCTGTCTTGCCTGTCACCACACGCTGCACTGCGATCTCCACGCAGACTGCGGGGGGCGGGGGCGGGGGAGGGTCCTGACCGCCGTACTCCCCAGCGCCCACCCGGGAGTGGGTGCCGACGGTGAGTCAACGCCCCAGGTCTGGGAGTTCGGCCCTCGCCCACCACCGGGCATCTAAGGAGAGGAAGTGAGCGGTTCCTGGCGCGAGTTCCAAGAAGGAGGTCCAGGAACGACCACCGCTGTGCTCACCACAAGGATTCCGCAGAAAACCTAATTTGGGAAAGTCTGTGTTAAACAAGGGGGATCATTTCTTCGGGGCAGGAAATCTCAGGGCCTTCGATGTGCTCTGGCTGCCTTCAAGAGCAAGGAAGAATTTAAAACACCGAACGTGTACTGAATGCTTACCCGTCACACGCTGTTCTAAGCCCTGATGTCTACCGCCCCGTGTGACCCTCAAAACAACTGGGTGAGGCAGAGGGGCCATCACCCTCATTTCGGACATGAAGGAACGGAGGCCCCGAGAAGTCAAGAAAGAGGACCGGTTGGCGTGACCACAGAGCCTGACCTTTTCCGCCAGGAGAGGGAGGCAGCATCGTCCTCAACCTACTTGACCAGGAAACTCTTATTTTTCACGGAGCATCTCACGGGCCGAGGGCTCCTGGAGGCGCCACGAAACACGCAGCTCTCAGCAAACCTCTGGGCCACAGGTGTGACCTCCTTCCTGGCTCCAGGTGTAAGACCTCGAGCCAGGTGGGGGCGGGGTTGACTCTGGCCCCGCCCCTTCCTGCAGTGTGGCCTCGGGCAGGTCATTAGCCTCCCTGGGCCTCCTTTCCTCATGTGTAGACGGGAGATAACAATGTACTTTAACTTAGGGGACTATTCCGAGGTTGAAATGCCGACTGCGTGACAAATGCTTAGCGCGAGGCCAGCCTCACAGTGTGTGTTTAGTAAGTGGCATGGGGTCTGTGAACGAGGATTAACGCTGGTAACTGTCATTATCAGCATCTGCACTAGTGTTAAAAGCGCAGGATGGATGCTGTCCTACTGTGTGTCAACTTGATATACAATGGGCATACCTTGATCCTGATAACGCTGCCATCGAATGGATTAACCCTGAGGTTTTGGACCCAGAATTGTTCATTTAATCCCCCTACTCCGACCCCAACCTCTCGTACGTTACTGAATAACTGCGTTTCTGAGATGGCGCCCAGGACTCTCACCCGGAACTTCTGGTTGATGGGGTAGACGACTCTCGCCTTCAGCGCGAATGCTGTGATATTGCTGTTCAAAGACGGCTCACGTTCCTGGGGAGGAGAGAGGACAGGCGGCATGAGGGCTTTCCGTCGAATGAAGGAGAAACCAAGGGTTTCCAAAATGCCACGTCCCATTGTACCGTGGCCACAGGCAGGACCAAATAGGCACATATAAATCCAAGTAAGATGGGTGAATGGGTGAGCGGGTGGGTGGACAGATAGGTGGATACATGGATGGATGATGGATGGGTGGATGGTGGATGGATGATGGATGGATGACGGATAAATGGTGGATGGATGGTGGATAATGGAATGAAATGAATGGAGTAGATGGTAGATGGAGTAATGAATGGAAATAGATGGAAGTGATATGAATGGAGTAGATGGTGAATGGTAGGTAGATGAATGAATGAATGAATGATACGATAGATGAATGGGTTGATACATAAATGAAATGAATGAATGAAATGGTAAATAGTGAATGAATAGATGAATGAAGTAAATAGGCTGAATGAAATAAGCACAAATGATAGATAGAGTTGATAGGTTGTCGTGAATGAATGAATGAATGAATAGATAGATGAAGAAAGGCTCATCGATGATGAATGAATGAATGAACGAACAAATGTAGCAAATAAATGGTAAAATAAACGAATTAGATGGCATTTAATTCCAAGGCTTCACCTTTGGAAGAAACAAGAATTTAAATAACATGACTAATTAACCAAAGGGTTCCTAAAAACTGCGAACCACATTTTAGTGGAAAAGGCAAACGCAGAATGATTTTAGCACTGCCGGGGGTATGAACACTATGTGTGGCAATCTTCACGCAAGACTCTGGACCGGACCCTCAAACAAAAAGAGGTGTTTGGGCCTCAGAGAAGTCTCTGAGCTGCGGTCTTCCCAGACAGTAAGCAGGTTGCGAATCTTCCCGAGGACCGTGTAGATCAAGTGCCCGGCAGGGTGGCTGGAACAGGACAGCGGCGAAGGCGCGGCAGCTGTCAGGTGTTGGCAAAGAGCCCCATCAAGCCCACTCGGGAGCCGCCTCCCGGAAGAGCCTCCCTGGCTGAAGCTGGACATGTGTTCTCACCTGCTGCCCATCCTCACATCCCTCAGTGTCTCCCTCCGGTCACAGATGCCCCCGGCACTGGGCAAAGTCAGTGCCGAACGAATGCTTTGGAAATGACCAGCAAGGGGACGAAGGTGAGCAGGGGGTGAGCCGGGAGCCCGGCACCCAGACCTCGGGCGAGCTCTGCTCGACAGTTCCAGCCGGGTGAAACCTGCCTCCGCTTCTGCTTCAATGCGTTTCAGCCCAATCTCGAAGGCGGGGCTCCGTGCGGAGGAACCCACGGCCATGACCGAGGTCACCTTGGAGCAGGGGCCCCACCCCGGGGGACACAGACTGTCCGCTTCCTCATAACGAGTGGTGTTGAAACAGCGCCTGGGGAGTGGGGCACCTGGCCCCCGTCTGCCCCCAGAGAGGGGACCCCGTGACGCCCCCGAGCAGGGCGAGTGCCTCGCTCCTTGCCCTTTCTCCCCAACCCTTAGGACTCGCAGAAATAGACCTCAGTGCCAAGATCGGGGAAGAGCACCCACACGTGCCACCTTCCTGAGCTTCCCAGGGCCCCGTCACAGAGGTTGGTGTCTCCACGTGTCACATGGGGCATATAGGACACAGAGAGGTTAAGCCACGTACCCAAGGTCACGCAGCTAGTAAGTGCCGGAACCGGGGTTTCCACGCAGATTCCCTGGCTCCAGGGTACCTTCCCTTTAGTGGACACCATTACGGTTCCTTCAACGTGACACAGATCGGGACAAGAGTAAGAGCTGCACATTAAAAGGGGAGGGGGAGCCAAGGCCCTGGACTTGGCTCCTCCATGCCCAGGGACACAAGTCCGATCCGGAGCGACTTTGTCACTCCCACACCCCAACCCACCACATCCAATCAGCCACAAACCCCAACTAAACCTCCCAACTGTCAAATCCACAGCCCTGGCCTACGCCACTGTCGTCTTTGAGGACAGCAGTAGCCTCCCAGTCGGCTCCCATCCACGCACTGAAGGCCTACTGTGTGCTGGCACTTCGTGCACATTGGCCATTTAGTCATCACACAGCAGTCACCTTGGGGAGGTCAGTGCTGTTAGGATCATCCCCATTTTGTAGGGTGGCAAACTGAGGCTCAGAGGCTGACACCTTCCAATTCATCCTCCACGTGGCGATCAAATGAATTTTTAAACATGAGATTCCTATCAGTGCCCACCTTAAAACTCCCCTGGGCTCCCCTCTTACCTGAGGGGGCAGAGCCTGCCCCCCAGCCTCAGCCCCCAGCCCCCAGCCCCACTTTCTGCTGGAAGTGTTTTTGGAAAATGGGTACGAAAGCGAAGAACAGCAGTAGATTAGAAGTCTGACTTCAGGACTAGCGGGGCCCAGTACGAAATGAATATGGGGGGTCCCATTCCCACACGATTGACGAGTTTCGAGACGGCAGAGCCCAGGAACGGGGAGGAGGGGCCGCTGCACCCGGGCCTGTGTGACCGCCCAGCCTGCACGTCCAAGCCGAGGGCACCGCACATCTTTAAACTCCTTACAAACAGGTGGAAAGAGAAGACAGAACGAGAGGGATGGAAAACGAGAGGAAGGCATGGCCCCCGCCTTCCAGGGGTTCGTCTTCAACAGGGGAGACGCCGATCAAAACCGGCACTTCATGCGCAACGCGCGATTCCGAGAAGTAAAGGATGGAGACGCCGGGGCCCCTGAGAGGTGCAGAACGGGACCTGGGGACCGCGAGCCCGCGGCCCTGGGCGAAAGCCCGTCCTGCGGCCGGCACGTCGCCAGCCACGCCGCCAGCCTCCAGTCGGGGCGTCCACCCACAGACTGCAATGCCCCCCAGGACGGGCCCGGATGACAGTCGTGGCCTTTGTCGGGGGGCGGGGGGCGAAGGACCAGAAGCACTCGGCACAGGGAGCCGGGCAGCGAACGGGCTTCTGCGATGCGAACAGGAGCCGCTGGGCGTAGTTCTTTACGGCTCCTAAGTTCAGAGGGCCCCCCAGTTCTGGCAGCAACGCAATCATTGAGAAAGCGGGCCGCAGCGCACATCTCAGCGTAAAACTTCTTGAGCTGAAGCAACGCGCTTATTCAGAAAATGAGTTAAAGCACCACTGTAGGAGAGGAGAAGCTTCTTCACGCATCGACGTAGCGGTGTTCTCGGTGTTCTTGGCAAACGCACAAGTTGGGGAGCCCCGCCTCCCCCACTGCAGTGCACAGGGCCAGGAGGCAGAGAACCCGGGCTGGGCAGCAGCACGCCCCAGAGCCTTCTGGAATTTTCTGTCTGCTTTTGGCCGATGCGAGCTACTTATCAAAACAGAGTTCATGCAAAAATTGGCACGCATCGAAAATATCTTGGTTCGCTGTGCAGCAGAGATGGGCATTGCAGCTCAACTCACCCCGTCAAAATCAGTCCAGTCCACATTCTTTGACTAGCTCAGTCTGCAGGAGGCAGAGCGTTGGGGTAAGCCAGTCACTGGAACGGGCAGATCTTTAACTGAACTCTTGGAAATTATTAGCTTGATAATGGGCGTTGGCTAGGCATAGCTAAACAGTTAGAAGGGAAAACATTACTAGGTAGAAAAAATGAGTTAGCCCGGTGGGGAGGTGGAAAGACTGAGCCCCCTGCAAACGTCAACTGAGCACTTACTCTGTGGCAGGAATGTCCATAGTTCACTCACAGGGAAGCCCGGGGAGCTGGCCTCATTCCTGTCCTAGTAAAGCTGGGAAACCTGAGGCTCAGAGGGGTTATGTTTCTCACCCAACATCACACAGCAAACGGTGGCAGAGCCGGGACTGGGTTCCAGGATCCTGGATCCCAAAGCCAGTGTTGTAAGGTCGTTGTCACATCCGAGGCCACCCTTTGTGTGAGCAGGGTTGGTTTTTAATGGCTTTGTTGAATATAATTCATGTGCCATGCAATTCGACCATGTAAAGCAGTGGTCCCCAACCTTTGTGGCACCAGGGGCCGGTGCTCCCATGAGAATCCAATGTCTGAGGATCTGAGGCGGAGCCGAGGCGGTGACGCTGGGGCTGGGGAGCGGCCACAGATACAGATGAAGCTTTGCTGCTCGCCCGCCACTCGCCTCCTGCTGTGCGGCCCGGTTCTGCACAGGCCATGGACCAGCACCAGTCCATGGCTGGGGGTCGGGGACCCCTGATGTAAAGTGTACAACTTAATAATTTTTACTACAGTCACAGATATGTGCAACCATGACCACAGTCAATTTTAGAACTTTTCCATCACCTCAAAAATAAATTCCGTAGCTGTCAGCTCAATCTCTCCTACTCCGTCCCTACCCTACACAATCACCAACCCACTTTCTGTCTCTGTAAATTTACCTCTTCCAGACATTTCCTGTGACCGGAGCCCTGCAATATGCGGTCTTTTGTGACTGGCCTCGTTCGGTCAGCCCACTATTTTCGAGGGTCATTTGTGTCGTAGCAGGGCCGGACGGTATTCCACCGTACGGATGGACCACCAGCTGATGGACGTGTGGTTTCCACATTTTGGCTACCACGAATAGGGTTGTCGTGAACATTTGTGCACACGTTTTTGCGTGGACATGTTTTCATTTCCGTGAGCAGAATTTTACTAATATGGAGCGAGGCGTCAGAAGGGTAGAGAAAGATGGATGAGGGGAAGAGAGAGGAAGTGAGACAGGCATCGCGCACCCGCACCGTCACAGGGACACACGTGCCCAGAGACACATGGAGAGAGACACACGGACACGCACGCAGACACAGACACGCATGGAGAGACAAGACCCTGTAAGCAGAGAGGCAGGGAGCACGTGCCCCAGACACGGAGCGCATCCGAGACAGCGCCGGCTCACCTCCAAGCCACCGCTACTGGAGCTCTGCCCTCCATCCAGCTCTGTGTCGCCCTAATCCTCCCACGGGGGCCCGGCCAGCACCGGGCGGGGGTGTGGGTGGGGGGGAGGGAGCTCTGTCTCCAGAATCCTTGGGAAGTCACAGGGGTGATGCTGGAATACTGCTTTTTTAGCTGAACTAGAAGCTTCCCCTCTTGATTTAAAACTTTTTTGGCGAAAGTCGTTTTATGACATGCAGCCTACTTTCTTTCCTCGGTAAGCGGAGGCTACCGAACTTGACCTGAGTGTCAGAGGCTGTGAGGTGGGGGAGGCAGCCTTCCCCAGGCCCAAGTCTCAGCTATGTGACTCGCTCGGGTCAGCGAGCTGTCTCCTTCAGGCTCGGTCTCCTCACTTGGAAAATGGAGATAGAAATGAGATCTGCCTCCTGCGGCTGCTGAGAGAACATGCGAGACTCGTGTGAGTCTCCACATCACGCAAAAGGAGAGACGCGAGAATGACTGGCACGCAGTAGGTGCTGGAAAAAACTTAGTTCAATCTTTCCCTTTCCCCACAATCGCTCTCTTTCTCTCTACCTACCTGCCTACCTGCCTGCCTACCTACTCCCTTTCGCCCACCTGCCTCGCCCACCTGCCTCCGCTCACCACTGCCCACTCCGCCTGCCTACCTGCCTACCTGCCTGCCTAAATATCTACATTTACCTCTGGGCAATCGAGGCTGAATGACTGGAGTCTGCAGTACTTTCTGGGGACCGAGAAGTGACTATAAATATCACACCTTTGGAGGGCACGCTTTCTCCATCCATGGAGCACCCCTGAGAAGTGATGCCCCAGGTAGGCTGGAGCTGGGCAGAGTAGGGGGCCAGGAAGGAAGGTACCGGGAGAATTCGTCTTTAACCGCCTCCATCAGAGGCTCGGGAGTCCCATTCTTAGATATTTACTTCGTATTTACTTAAAAGAAATAAAACAAAATGAAAACAAACAAACAAACTTACACACAGACATTCACAGCAGCCTCATTCCTGGACACTACCCGAGCCGTGGCACATCCCCACGATGACCGAGCGATTAAAGGAATGAATAACTGACAGGTGCAACCACATGGCTAGATCTCAGAAGCACGGCGTTGAGGGAATACGGCGAAACAAAGCACGTGATTCCACTTACACAAAATTCTACAGCAGTGAAACCAATCACGGTGCCGGAAGTCACAGCAGCAGCTGCTTCTGGAAGGGCACGGGGCCGGGGGTGCGGGGAGGTGTGAACCAGAAACGGGTGCTGGAGAGCTTCCCAGGGTGAGGGACCGTTCCTGGCTGGGGTACCGGTCACAGGGGTACATACGCCTGTCACTCATCAAACTGGAAACTTAAAATCGGTGCCTTTTACTGTATATAAATGATACTTCAAAACGAAAGCCTGTTGGGGCATAAGATCTGTCGGAGGCTCATCTGGATGGCAGATGTCCCACGTGGGACACAGGACACCCAACACGCACCCTGGCAAGCACAGCCCAACGCCCAGCTTACGTCCAGCGCCTCCTCGTCCTGTGAAGTCCGTGCTTCTCTCTTCCTCCGCCTGGGTGGGGAGCCGGTCTCCGAGGGGGTCTGTACGTTAGACTCTAAATTCTTGACCAGACGCTGAGCGTCGTCTTTCTGAAATAAAAAGGTGGTGGTGTGTGTGTGGGGGGGAGGTGACGCATTGATGCCTAGTGCCCCGGGACTGTAGCCATCTGCTCCCCAGCCCCAGCGGTCACGTGGGCTCATGTCTGTGCTTCCGCGGGGCCTCTGTGTGCCTCCCACCTGGGGGGGGCTACACATCGGAGAGCCTGTCCAGGTGCCGCCCCCCCCGAGGAGCCCCCATGCCCCTTTTCAGGGTGTCCTCAGGACCTGGCGGCCACACTTGGGTCCAAGCCCAGTCCCTTGTGCTTCCGGGTCAGTGGCCCCCGGGACTCTGTGAGCTCCCTGGGGGTAAGAGTTTAACTCGGGAAACGACACATCAATATTGATTTTCCTGTTATTTCCGACAACATCATCGGATGAAAATATTTCGGGTTACCTTAAATTACAGAATGGATCTACCGTGAACGGCAGTGGGTCCTCACGACGTGTAGATTCTGCAAATTCGCCGACTTGCTAAAATTTATTTGTGACCTCCCAAATCAACACCCGGGTTGCTCTGCTGTTCATTCCTGGACTTACGCAGAACGGCTAAAAATTCGAGTCGCCCAACGTGCAATTTCCGACTGAGATGGAGCAGGGGACGCCCCGCCTTCCTGTTCCAGCTCTCATACTGCGAACGACTGTACTTTTCCTGTCCTACTGTGTGCCATTCTTTGCATTTTTGCACTTTTCGTAGGTGCCTCGGTTGTTTAAAATGCGGTGCTGCGGTGCTCGGTCTAGAGCTTCTAAGTGCAGGAAGGCTGTGCTGTGCCTCATGGAGAAAACGCATGCGTGCGAGAAGCTTCCTTGAGGCCTGAGTTACCGTGTTGTTGGCTGTGGGTTCAACGCTAATGAATCACCGATACATATTAAATGAGGTGTCTTTAAACAGAAACACACATAAAGCAAGGCTCTGTATTGACGGGTTAATAAACATGTTATTAACTAGAGTCTTGCAGAAACCTCTTCCCCTCCCAGGGGCGGTCTTTGTTTGCAGTGAACATAATTATCAACTGTATCTGAAATCCTATTATGCCAGAGTCACTTAGCAAGCCCCTCTCTGACCACTGGCTGCTCATGCATATAGATAATCTTCTTTTTTTTTTTTGGTATATATATAATTTTTGAACTGAAGAAATACCACCCCGTTGTCACTGAGTTGGTCAGCAACGACTGCGGGACATTTATTAAGTGTCAAGTGTCACTGCAAAGAGTAATGGACAAGATGACCAAGGCCCCTGCCTTCATGGCCCTTACATTCTAGTGACAGGATGTAAACAATGAGAGATGTAAACAATGAAATCGATACACAGTATGTCAGAGGTGACAAGTACTACGGCAAAAAATAACGGAAGACGATGGGAGGGGACGTCCTCTCGGGCAAGATGGCATTTGAGCAGTGAGCCATTCGGATATCCCAGGGACGAGCCTTCCACGGAAGGGGCACGGCCAGGGCTGGGACAGGAGCGAGCCCCGCGCGTCCGGGGAAGTCTGTGTGGCTGGAGCAGCCTGGGTGGGGTCGAGAGGGGTAGACGATGAAGCCAGAGGTCTGGGGGTTATTTGTTCAGCAGTCATGGCTGCCCGGTACAAGGGTTCCGCGGGGGAGGACACCCTACAGTAAAGACTCCAAGAGAAAAACCTCATCCACCCCAAGGGGGATCATCCATTTTTCTGCTCCCCAGTTAAAAATGGAAGCCAAGCGTCATTAGCCACTTGACATCAGACTTGAATATGAAAAATAAACCCCAAAACAAAGGGGAAAAGCAAGCAGGAAATGGACACTGCATGGGAGCAAAGAAAGCTTAAAACAATTATAAAACCCTCAGAGAGATAAGAGAAAATGTTACATTCACAAAACAAGGACAGGATAGTATCAACAAAACATTCCGAGAACAAGGAAGAACTCAGTGAGCACTCAGTAAGCGCTGACATGATCATTTCCCATCACAGAACTCCTGAGGCTGTGCTACCATCAAGGGTTTACTTGTGACCTGTCGCTCTCCTTCTGGAGGCTGTGCATACCTCTCCCCCTCCACCCAGTGACAAAGACCGGGTCTACCCTGCCCCTAGATGTGGCTTCTAAGCCCCTAGGCCAGGGGCTGGCATAGAAAGTGCCCAGTCAGCATTTACTGTAGGGACGAATGAATGAAGGCACGAATGCATCCTAGTGCAGCCGCTGGGACTCAGGAGAGGCTCGCTAGGTGGCCCACGCAGCCAGGAAGCAGAGTGGACACCCGGCTGGGGATCCCCAGCGCTCTGTCCACCGGGCTGAGCTGGGCCTCTGCCAGCTTCCAGTCCAAACCCCGGGTGCTACAGTTAGAAAAAGTGAGGCCCGGAGGGCTTTAGCGCTGTCTGCATCGCACGGCGGAGTCGATGGAGCGGGAACTTCTAGGAGAACCCAGGACGGTGGCCTTTTGTCACTCGGCCGCCTCCCTCTGAAATCGCTGTCTCCAACCCCTCCTGGAGCAGGAGGGGGGCCCGGGGCAGGACCCGCCGCGCGCGAAGCCCGCAATCACGCTCCAGTGGACACAGGGCCGGGCTCGCAGCCCGACCTCGGGGGCCAAGGAGGACCGCGCCCTGTGCGCCCCACACCCCGACTGCCCGCTCGGGCGACCCACCTGGTGTCGCAGCCTCGCGCGGGCGGCGCGGCAGCCGAGCCAGAGGCCGAGGCCCAGGCCGAGCGCGGCGCCCAGCAGCACGGCGGGCGCCAGCAGCGCGGGCGCGGGCAGCAGCGCGTCCCGGCCCAGCAGCAGGCGCGCGTCGCTCCCGCAGGCCGCCCCGCCGCGGGCCATCGGGGGCGCTCAGGCCGCGGCCCGGCCGCATCCCGCCGCCGGCTGCGCCGTCCCCGCCAGGCTGGCGACGCGGGGCTCGGGGCGCCCACGCGCCCGGGGCGCGGCGCGCACCGCGGACTCGGCGGCCTGCGCAGTCTCCCAACTGCGGCTTCGCTCCAGGCCCCTGCGCTGCGCGGGCCGGAGGGAGGAGCCTGGATCGTCCGCCCCAAACTTGGAGCCACCGCCGCCCTGCCCTGCCCCTGCACTGAGCATGCCCCGCGAGCGGCGCGAGTCTCGGGGAGGTGGGCTTTCCGAGGCGTCCGCTTTACACTCGCAGCGGGGAAGGGGCGCCCGGGCCGCACGGGAGAGTGTGCGCCCTTAACGTTTACGCCTGATGCTCTCAGTCACCGTCCTCAGCCGCCCTCCGAGATGCGTACTATTAACCACCCACGCTTCCCTTCCGGCGAGGAAGCTCGCGGGCCGAGCTAGGGGACCCAACGCAGGTCCGGCTCCAGCCTCGCTCCTAGGCTCTACCCATGGCCATCGTTGGGCAGCACAGTCCACCGCTGCCTCTGAACCCTCCTTAGGACTCTCGTCTTAATGCTGTTTCCTTCCACGGCTGGTCCGTCAATGCTTTCCTCTAAGCCAGCGTGTAGGGAAATCATTACAGCCGGCGGCCATGAGAAACGAGACAGTGGGTGGTCCGTTCACTCAGCATTTGCAGAGAACCTGCTGATCAACCAGCACCAAGCCAGCAGGGGAGCAGACAAGGCCCAGGCATCCAGGATCTCAGGGCTGTGGGCAGGGAGATAAACGACCAGATGAGACCGGCACCTGTCCTTTCTGCAAACGAACACTTATTGAGCAACTACTAGATGCTAACTCTTGTTCTGGATGCTGGGGGTACAGCAGTGAACATGCATCGCACACACACACACACACACACACACACACACACACACACCCTTACCCCACTTTGGAGCTTAATCCCCTGGAGGGCTGGGGCAGGGGTACATGGGATCTGCTTAGACAGAGAAGGGCTCTGTGTCCTTCACGGAGACAGGGCTCAAGTTTCTAGTGTTTCCATCTCTTCCTCATCAACCCTCTGGGAGGGCAAGATGGGAACTATTATCCTGGTTCAGTTTTCATAGATGAAGAATCTGACAGCCAGAGAGGAGAGGCGGATCCATCGAGGTGTTGCCACGAGGACATGGGACAGATATGTTAAGGCCTGTGTCCGGCTTCAGGGCGCCCGCGCTCTGCCGTGCTGCGCTTCCTACTGTTCCCTTAGAAGCATCTTTAAGGCTCCTGTGTCTACAGGGGCAGCAACCTGAAGTTCATGCTTTATGCTGGCTATTTGGTTACTCAAGCTTTTGTTTTAAAACTAGCATTCTTTGTATTTTATTATAAAACTGTTTGAATATTAAAATCATCCTTTAAATTGCTCACCGTCACACAGAATGTATGCTCCGGTATTATGCTAGCATTTAGCCTTTGGCCTGCTGCCAAGTACCCCCAAGAGCAGCACACCCTGTATAAGAAGCTTAGCTAATAAATTCTCAGATTCCCAAACCTCATTGCTTGTCCATGTCAAGTCAGGCAAGGCCCGTCCTTGGAGGGGTGGGGGAGGACAGGGTTGACAGGTGTGAGGCTTCCTGGCCAGAGGCTGCAGACAGCATGACAGCAGAGCCCTGCAGGAGGGCTGCAGGGCAGGGGCCCTCTCCCCACAGAACGGGTGGGGTTGCTCACTGAGGGCCCACAGAAGCTGGCGGAAGCAGAGAAAGTGCCCTACCAGGCCTTCTTGCCATCTCTACCTCCCCCTCCTCTTCTCTCTGTGGCAAGGCACAGCCCCGGCCCCACGGAGAGCTCAGGGTTTGCTCAGCCACAGCCTCCTGGGTCCAGACACTACCTCCCCCTCTCTGGTTCCCCAGAGGCATCCTAAAATGGCTGGCCTGACTACCTGGGCCCTTGGAAGTATCAGAGGTGCCTGGGCAGGTCCAGGGGCTAATGTGCAGCAGTAAGCAAGGTCTCAGGCAGCCGGTACCCCACCCGGCTGAACCGAGCCCAATGGGTAATGAGAATCACCTTCCCTCTGTCCCTGAACTGCAGGTGTCCCTTCCATCCCTCTCTTGCTGTCCGGTCCCCTTTGGGCTCTCCAGGACACGTGATCCTGCCTCTCCAAACGCTTCTCAGTTCTTTTAAAGGGGGCCTGGGGCAGATTCCCGGTTCCAGCCGCTTACTGGAGAAGGGGCGTCTGGACCGCGACTTACTAGAGAACAGATCAGGCATTACTGGAGCCCCTAAAATCCTTGGGAGTAGGGGAGTCACCCGATCGGGTTCAGGTAAGTGCCGAGTCCCCGGGAGGGGCGCGAGCTACCCCAGGTGTGGCGGCGCCAGCCTCTCCCGCTCCCTCCCACGCGCGTCCTCTGCGGCCTCCTGGCCCGCCAAGTCCCAGCTCTCGGTGTTTGTTCCAGAAAAACTTTCCGCGGCGGCTCGCACTGAGCATGCTCGGCGGCGGGGCGGGCCTGGGGTCCGGAAGCCGCCGCAAGTCCACAGCGCCAGCCACTTTGGGGTCGCCCATCCCGGGCGGGCGATGGGCTGGGCGGGCGTCCCCGGGCGCGCCACGTGGGTGCTGGCCGGGGGCGTCCTGGCCACCGCCCTGGCGCTGCCCGCTGGGCCCGGGGGCCGACGCTGGCCCCCCTCGGGCCCGGGTCCCATCCGGCGTCCCCGCGGCGCGCAGGATCCGCTGGACCCTCCCGCGGCCCCGGTGGCGGCGCCCGAGCGGACCTCGCAGGTGAGGACTCGCCCCCGGCCCCGCGTCTGGCTCAGCCCGCGGCGGGAGGCCCCTTGGAGTTGGGGAAATTTTCAGAAAGGAGGGGGGCAGGATCCGAGGAGTTCGCCGCGCGGCGCTCCTTGGGGGATCCCGCTTGTGGCAGAAGACTCCCGCGGAAGGGGGGGTCGGCGGGAGGTGGCCGCGGGCTCGCTCTGCGGCGACCGCTCTGTGCCCGAGGCAGAGTCGCTCCACCTCTTGGGCCTCGGTTTCCTGGTCCGTAGCCGCTTTGGCGTCTACCCCCGAGGGTGGGGTGACAGTGAGATGGGGTCGTGCACGCAGAGCGACTCACGGGGGCCACCTCCCCAGGCGGTTGTGGAAAGGCCGCTTGGGGTCGTCCGCGGGAGATGCGGGTGAGTGCGCTCACCAGGCTGATGAATTCAGCCACTTCCCACTCACCTTGCCCCTCCCCAGGGTCCCAAACTAGGTGGGGGGTGGGGGGACGGCGGCACAGAACTCTGGCTGTCACCCAAGATTTCACCTCCCCAGCCACCCAAACTGGTCACCAGTCCTCCTGCCTCTTCCTCCTGGTCAGTTAGGTCCCAGAGCGCCTGCTAACTCTTGCTACAGATTTTTAGGTCTAGTCAAAGAGATTCTGCTCACTCGCCATGATGAATTCTTAGGTTTTCCCTAGAGAAGACAGAAGAATACTGTCGGTTTACTGAGCTTTTAAAATGTACTGTGACAACGTTTCTGAAGGTCCTGTCACGTGCGCTTGCCACCTGTGGCAGGCTGGTTCTGGCCGTTTTGCAGATGAGAACACCGAGGCCGTGGAGCCCTGCTCCCCAGGCCTCCCTCTGCTCTGGCCCCGGGGTTCAGAGCCCACCGCCCGCCCGGCCTCGCCTGCTTCGCTCACGCTCTTCCTTCTGGGAAGCCAAGGCCAGGACATTCTGGTGGACTTTTGCCTCCCTGGAAGACAATGACATCGTGTCCCTGCAAAGACGAAGAGGCGGTATTCTCTGGGCCCCCCTGCAGCCATCGGGCCCCCCCTTCCCGTTCCTGGGACAAGCCCCGGGCAGCCTACTCTGCAGGCCGCTGTGCGGCTGCATGATGCTGAGGCTGAGCGCCTGCCGAGGGGCTGTGCGTGCTGAGCGCCTCTCCCGGCTGCCCGCCTTGCCCATGGCTGTCCACGGCCCCCTCTCTTCAGCATTCTGGCCTCAGGCGACCCTTCCAGCCGCTGCACAGGGAAGACACGGGGCCTTGGGGTCGGGTCTGGCCTCTCCCCACAGCCATGGCCCCTCAGCCTGCTCCTTTGAACAGCTGGGTCACACGTCTTCTCAGAGCACAGCCCCTGGGGCGTTAGTCTTAGCTGCGTGTATCGTGTGTCGTGATTGTCTGAAGCCTTCCCTGGTGTCTCCCTCCTCCCTCCCCACAGTGTGTATTCCCTGCACCTTTGCTAAGTGCCTGGCCGGCTGGAGCACCAGGGGCCTGGAGGCAAATGCAGGACTGCAGCGGGGCCGAGGTGGGGGCCGAGGTGGGAGCCGTGAGCGTGGCTGAGGGAGGAGGGTCGTTCAGTGGAAGATATTTTAGTTGAGGCTTCAGGGAATGCGTAGGGTGAGCCAGGAGGGGTGGGGGACGGGGCCTCCCAGGCAGACGGACCGTCATAGTAGGGGCTTGGCTGGTGGCTGCTGCACTGGTCAGGCCGGACTCTAGAACAATCCCATCATTGCAGAAAGTTCTGTTGGAAGCTCACTGGAAGGAGGGAAGCAGTGACGTGTGGTGTGGGCAGAGGCTTGGGTCGTCACTCATTACTGGCATTTACGGCGGGTCCCCCGGAGTCAGCCTGTGACCTGGGTGCTTGGGGTACAGTGGAACAGGACAGCCTCTGCTCCTTAGGAAACCTCGTTCTGGGGGCTGAGAAGGACACTGAGTAACAGCGTGACCGTGGGTGATCGGGTATAGAGAGAGAGACAGCAGCAGAGGGGACTGAGAGACGGTCAGTGCCCTCTAGACAGTGTGGTCAGGGGTGGCGCTTTGAAGAGAAGACCGTTGAGCAGAGCCCTGTATGGAAGGAGTGCGGGCAAGGGCAGGTCGAGAGAACTTTCCAGACTGAGATCATAGTGAGCACAGAGGCTGGTGGGGTGGGGGTGTGTGTGCTTGGAGTGGTCCAGGACCAGCAAGGAGGCCAGTGTGGCCGGAGCAGAGGGCAGCGGGGGAGCCGGAGGGGCCAGATCAGGAGAGGCCCGGTGACCAGGCAGGACTCTGGCTGTTAGTAAGCCGGATGCCATGGGAGCAGGGGCGTGGCACACCCTGACCCATCTTGTTAAGTAAAGCGCCCCTGCAGCCGGTGTGAGGGCAGAGGGCAGAGGGCACAGGTGGAAACCGGAAGACCGAGAGAGGAGGCAGGTGGGAGACCAGGTGGCAGACCAGGTGGATTGGGGCGTGGTGCTTAGTGGCTACTGAGAGGTCGTGGGTTGGCAGATGTATTTTGAAGGCAGGGCCAGCGGGATTTGCTGGGAGTGGTTTGGGGCTGAGTGAGACAGAGCAGCCAAGGACGAAACCAAAGGCTTGGGCCTGAGCAGATGGGAGAATAGAGATGCCCTCGGCTCACGGGCTGCACCTCCTCGTCAGTCGCCCCTCCTGCATGCATTTGCTCTAAAACTGTATTTCTTAGATGGTTTTTGCAGGCTGCTGTATGAGGATTCGAATCGTAGCCCAGGCTCAAGGGCTCCCCAGGACTCCGTGGGGTCCTGGCACGTCAAAGAGCTGCTCGGGGAGGGTGGCAGGCGGAGGCCTGGGCTGCTCACGCTGCGGCATGTGTCAGCACATTTGTAGTGTCCCCTCTGTGCCGTGGTTCCTCTGTGCAGTGGGAGGGACACGCTGTGGGGGAAGGACATGCTTTGTGGAAGAACCGTAGGGTGTGAAGTCACTCAGGCTGGGCTGGAACCCAGGCTTCCTGCCTGTGCGACCTTGGGCAGGTGAGCTAACCTTCACGAACCTTGGTCCCCTCGTCCATCCAATGGGAGCAGTAGAATTCCTGTGTGTAAGGTGATAGGCACGTGCCTGGCACTTGGGAAAGGATAGCCATTCTCATGATTACTGGTGTCACCGAGTGCTGCCTAGTCTGTGACTCAGAGCATGATAGTCAGTATCCATACCGTGTGGGCTGCATCCTGGGCTCAGGGGGCATGTGGCAAGGGGGGGATGAACTCATTATGACCGAGGGGCAATGGGGCCAGCATCTGGAGCCACTGCAGGGCCGGGGGGGCCAAACCTGGGTGGATCCCCCGCTTTGATGATGGGGCTCATGGGAGGCCGCCCCACGCACTGCGTGCGAGCCACGTTCACTCGTCACTGCCGTGTGCCTGGTGGACCCCATCGGCCGACACACGGAGGGGACACAGGACGGGTGTGAACAGTCAGTAAAGGATTTCTCCGCGGTTCTGCTCGTGTGCCTCTTGCTGAGGTGTCAGCCCTGGTTTGCTGTGTCCCTGTGACAGTGGGTGTCTTTACGTGCACCCCCAGACCAGGAAGAAGCTCCACACGTCCACGTTCTTCTCTCCTCTTAGGTTTTAAGTTTCGATCTGTTTCATACTCTTTAAAAAAATCTTCACGATTACTAAGGCAATTACTAGACGAGCAGAAGTAATCTCTGCCCCCTTTTAAAAGTTCATCTTGTACGTTTATTAATTATGTGTAGCACGCAATATATTTTTTTTGTTTCCTAATAATTTCTATGTTTTACTGCAGTATGAAGATGCTCAAGGAACTTCTGGGAGTGGAGTAATTTTTCAGAAATGTGCAGTGGTAAGTGTTCAAAGGTGGCTTATGCTTGAAGGGAAAGTACTTGGGTTTTGCCCAAATCACATATTACTGAGGTTATATATTAAAGATCTGACAAATATCGGGGTTATCTATATGTATCTGGAGACCTGAGTGATGAGGTGATCTATAGGGATTTATATATGATGTCACAACACCAGGACTAAGATTTTTGGGTAACAATTAAATTGCCGTTAGTGAAAATCCAGTGTGATTATTTAGAATGGTGAAGAAAATAGGATCCATTTTGTTTTAGATTTTAACATCGATATGGTGCTTGACAGTTTTAAAAAAGTATTTAACGTCTTTTAGGTCTTTAATCTTTACTAATCCCATGAGATGGCTTCCCACATTATCCTTGTGGAGCGGGTCCCCAGACCCCCCTCAGGTTCTGTGATTCACGGGAAGGGCTAACCACACGGCGGAACTGTCATACTTCCAGTTTATTGCAGCGGAAGGGGACCAATCACAGTCAGCGGAGGGAAGCTCACGGGCAGAGATGTGGATGGCAGCCTCCCGCTGTCCCTTCCCGGTGGAATTGTGTGGATGGCGTTTAATTTTCCCAGCAGCCATGTGTGATGTCACTCGAGCCTCGGTGTCCAGGGTTTTTATTGTGGGTCAGCCGTGTCGGCCTGGACCCACGCAGCTGCCCTCAGTTACTTTATCTCTAGCCCCTCCTGAGGTCACCCGGCCATACCTGGCCCAAGGCCCCACCATGAATCACAGTGTCAGTATGAAGTCCTGGGTGTGGCCCAAGGTCAAGAGTATATAAAGACACTCTTATCAGGCCTAGCATTCCAAGTCTTCAGAGGACCTGGCCCGGGAGTGTCCTTTCTTTGCAACGTGCAGGGTTTGGGCAGCCCGCGCCTGCCGAGTTAACCCTTTACTGCACAGTCGTCATTTTCTCCCAGGCCCCTAGCTGTCTTGTTCCCCTTATAATCTGTTCCACAGATACAGTCAGTGCTGCCAGTTTCTCCCGTGTCCTTCCAGAGACGTTTTCTACCCTGTGCATGCAGTTATGAGTGTGTACGTGTGTGTAGCTGCACGTATACATACACGCACCTCCCTCTTCCCCTGCTCACGGAGGTGGCCGTGCACTACGCACAGAGTTCTGCAAAGTTCAGTGCTTTCCCGCTGGGTACATTCCCCTCAGGACGGGCATGGCTTCCTTCCCTGTCCTCCAGCTCCTCCTGCGTCTCTTTCGGCAGGGCTGGGGTGGTGGGGAGACAGGTGTGCTGGGAGGTACATTAGAGAGGGGAGCAAGGTGAGGTTGCTGAGGCCGGGCGGGGAGCCAAGGTGTTGGGCCACTGGATGGCTTCCAACAGCCAAGCCAGTCAGACACGTGGCCAGCAGAACCTGGACGGGGAGACTGGCCAGGGGTCAGGAGACCAGCTCGGGGTGATCCTGGAGTCCAGATGGCCATCAGAGGTCCTGGGTGGGGCTCTGGGGCCAAATTAGTAAAATAACAGGGTAAGAAAGAGCCATTTCTTGGTGACCCCAATTGTTATGATCTCCTCAACCCGACCGTGTTCTGTACTTGGACATTTTTTCTCCTAAGTCGCTTTGTAGGAAAGATTTCACTGCGTTTCAGGGTCCCAGTTACTTTGAAACTGTCACCAAGCAACAGCTTGGCAAGTGTGAGTCAAAACTCTCCTGGGGCCTTTGAAACCAGACCTGATAAAGTCTCAGAACCGTCGTGAGACCATATGGCCTCCTACGGCCTCCGGGAGACATTTTCTGCCATGGACGTGCAATTACGAGTGTGAGTGCACACGCACACGTACCTACACGCATGCATACGTGTACCTCCTCCGCCTGAAGACCTAACGTGTGCGAGTCGAGCGGGCGCATCATTTTAGGGGGTCAGTCATGTCAGCGAGCGTGTGCCCTCATGTCACGTCCTGTCCCAGGTGTCCGGGCAGAGCACAGCGCAGACGGCCCAGGTGCGTCTGCTGGTGAACAACAGCCAGACGCCGGACGCGGCCAACCTCTCGGATCTGGTCTTGCTGGACAATGTCACCGGCCTCACCATCTGGGCGTCGCCTGGAAACAAGACCTCAGCAGGGTTCCAGGCTTTCAGGAAGCAGTTCCTGCCAGGTGAGAGCGGAACATCCCGTGTTGGGGGAGCGGAAGTGATGGGCACGTGCCCAGAGCGTGTGACGTGCAGCGGGCATGTTCTTTAACACGAGTCGCGTGTTCGCTCGCTTAACCCTCACAGCAGAATCAGGGCGTCGGGGAAGGGAACTGATCGATGCCGGTGACCGAAAAGCTGGATTTGCTGCTTAAGTTAGAGAGAAGCAGGATTTGGGGAGGTTTTTTTTTTTTTTTAATTAGATAAGATTTCATTTTTGTTACGAAATATTTCAAACATGCACAAAGATACAGTTTGTGGGGAACGCCAGTGTGTCCATCGCCCAGACGACTGGAACTGCCGTCACTCGGTAGAATGCAGAGCTCATTCTGGGGTGTGCTGGACAGAAGCGGGGGTGCTGTGACTGCGGGCCTAGGAGCCTGTGCATGACACATGCGGGTGTGGTCACTCCAGTGCCTGCCCTGCTGATTGGCTGGCTTTCCCCAGTGTCCTCCCTGGCCGGTTGGCTTTCAGAGGCATGCTTCCTGAGGTGCGTTGCTATTGGTTAACTAAGCAGATTTAAACTAATTTCGGGTGCAGTTGTTATTCTGACTTCAGAATTGTCAGTTTGCCTGGGAGGGTGAGATCTCTTTCATTCAGAGTTGCTGTCTCCCCCGCAGATGACAAGGCTAGGGTGCTGGGGAACTCGCCCGAGGCTGTAGGGCTGGCGGTCAAGGCTGTGGTTCAACCTCAGGCAGTCTGGCCCCCTCATGCACCTCCAAACCACTGTGCCCCAGCGCCTCTTATGACCCGTGACCTGTACTGACCTGTCCACGTCCATGCGCCTGGCCCACAATGCTCATCAATCATGCCCCCTTTCCCCAAAGAGGCCTCTGAATCCTCCCCAACGCCATGATGTTGACAGAAGCTGCCAGCAGACCTGGCCCCCACATAGTGACCTCTTTGCTGGCGCTGGTATAAGCGATGCCATAAAAGCCGTGACGGTCGGTCCCAGCCGAGTGATCTTCAGTCCCTTCCCTCCGTGATGTGAGCATAAACCCCCGATTCCTGGGTTAGCGTTCAGAGGACAGAGCATGCGGCCAGGAGCAGAGCGCGGACGGGTCCGACGTGGACCTGGCCCTGACTCCTAGCCTGGCCCGTTGGGAGCTGTGTGGCCTCCAGGTCACTGAAGTGCTCTGAGCTTCAGATGCCACGCGTGTATAACGGTGGCCCCTACAGTCGTTGTAGAGGTCGAATGAGGTATGTGACCTGGTACTCGGCCTGCCCAGGGGACGGCAAGTCTTCAGTCCCCACCCCTCCAGTCCCTGGCAACTCTCTCTATTCTTGTTGCTATACCGTTGTTGTTTTTGTCCGGGCCTTAGCTCTGCCTCCGTGGCTGCGTGCCACGTGGGCAGCGTCTGCACGCATTGTGTTTAGTCGTGAACTCACCATATGCCAAGGGATGTGACATTGATTTTCAACTTAGTGGGCAAGAAAGTTCCCCAAAGAGTGAGTATGTAACTAGAAAATCAAATGACCCATCGTATCACAGGCACTGTGGTCTAGGGAAGAGATGACGGGCCCGCGAGGTTAGGTGGCCTCCAGCGGGTTCGCTGGGCGGGCCGGTGTGAGTCGGCCACCCCTCGTGGTCTCGTTCCCTCTCCCGCACGTCGTCAAGAGCGGCGTGTGCAGCTCCAGGCACCATCCGGGGGGCAGCTGGGTGCGCGTGCGTGCAGACACCGTGAGGATGTCAGATCACGGCGCCAGAGTAGTCCCGGTGAGAATGACCCCTCCAGGGTTATCTTAATTATTGTGATCATTATGTCCTTACCTTTATTCTCTCAGATTTGTCATTATGTACAAATCAAATGAAAACGTTGAGGGTTTTTAAAATAGGAATTCTAGTGACCCCATGGGCGCAGTGCTCATTTACATTTTGGGGGGGTCTTGGTACATTGAGAAATGGAGCACACGAGAGCGCGTCGGGGCTGAAATAGAACCCCTGTCACACGTGAAGAAGGAGTTGGAGGACCAGCTGAGGTGACATCAGATGGCCCGCTGACGCCCGGCAGGCAGAGTCGGATGGGCTTTGTCACCTACTCGCATGTCGAGCCGATGTCCCCAGCCCCTCAGGAGTGGTGCCGCTGTGCTCTCTGCTGGCAGCCCGCTCTCTGAGGAAGTGGGGCCGACTGGCGATGCACCCCCGAGTCTGCCGGTCAGACAAGGGGTGTTGCCGAGTGAGATAGGGGCAGGGAGAGGCCGGCTCTGGTGCGGGCGGGGTGGGCGCCCACACTCGCGGACGGAAACGTCTGGGGCAGTGGGCGCGATCGTCCCTTGATGGTCTCTGTCCGTTCGTCCTCCGAACCCACTGGGCTTCGCATTAACCTGAAGCTTGCTGGTCCCCTGGGGGAGGAGGGCAGCCGTTGGTTAGGACTCATGACAGCCCTGCTCCCCCAAACCACTCATTGACTGCCCCCCACGTGTGTCCTTCCGGGACTGCTGGGCAGTAGAAGAGATGTTTGTCCTGCCTCGTGAAGGCTTTGGAAATGATTCCGAGTCTTCCATTATTGAAATGAACCCAAAGTTTCCTCTACGCCCAAGGATGGGAATTCTGGTACCCATTCGGATCACTTCCAGCCGAACTATCCCACAAGGCACATCGGAGATTTTGCTCTACGATGAAAGGACAACCCAGAATTTAGCTGCATAAAATGCTCCAACAAGGACCTGCCAACACCTCCCTTTCACACATTCTTAGGGGGAAATGAGAAATCTCAGGGATTCCTCTGCAAATTGAAATTCAAATATATTCAAGCCCAAAAGAAATTAAAATAGGAGACCAAGATTGTTGCCCTCGTAAGTTTGGAGTCCAAAGTCCAACATTTCTCGCTTCGTTTAAAATTCCCTAAATCATCTTCCCAGACAGCTGTTGGTGTCTGGAAGACGGGGGGTTCTTCCAGCTGCCAGGAGGGTGGGGCTCCTTTGTCTCAGAAGCCAGATTAGCTGAATGTCAAGTTTCTCACACGCCTCAGTTTTTAAAAAGTCTACCAAGTTCATGGACGCAACAGAGTGTCATGTAAAGGAAATGTGGTGTAGCCACACAGTGGAATATTACTTGGCAATGAAAAGGATGGGCGTGGTGGTCCATGCCCCCACATAGGTGTGCCCCAAGGACACCTGCTCAATGAAAGACCCAGACACAAAGAATACATATTGTGCAATCTCGTTTCTGTGTTTACAAAAGACAGATTTATCCCCCAAACAGATGAACAGTTGGGGCTGGAATAGCAATGCGAGTGACTTGTCATTGGGCACGAGGTCTCAGGGTTTGACTGGGTGTGTCCCTTCACTGGAGAGCAGGTGTTTTCGGTCCTCACATCTTATCAAGGAGGCTCTGAGCTTCTCCCTTAAATGCAAACAATTAATTTTTGTAATTCAGCAATTGAGGTTCAAGTAGAAGCCATGAAGGTGGGGACTCCATGTGAGTCCCAGGTGACCTTCGCTGCCCTCTCCCTGCCCTGGTCTGATGCCGCTTCCTGTGCACACAGAACCAGCTACCCGGAGCTGTCAAAGCGGCAGTTAGTACCGTCTGTCACCAAGGCTCAAAAGTCCTCCAAAGACTCGCTTCCTTAGCCATATGGATGAGATTGCTGGGAATAAACAGGTCCCAACCAGATTCTGAACAAAACAAAAAGGTTCTGGGTTTCCTAAGAGTGTGAGCTGAACACATCCCTCACTGGGAGCTTGACCGCCTAGTCCCAGGCAGTGCCGGATGGGGGTGGGGCGCCAGGTATGACAGGGGCGGAGCAGAAAGGGGCTCCTGGCTCCTCCCACCTGCTGACAGCCCCTCCAGGGGAAAACCCAGGGCCCAAGAGCAGAGGCATCCCAGCTACCGTCCTCACTAACCGCTAACCGAGTCCAGAAGGCTCCCCAGCTGCCGGCGTGGGCCGTGACGTCGGCCTCCGTTCCATGGCGTGTCTGGCGGGAGGCGGCGGGCAGCTGCGTGGCCGAGGTCCCTCTCGTGACTGGCCTGTGCCTTCTCTCCGAGCAGTCGGAGACGCCTTCTTGGTCAGCTACACAGCGGCGCTGGAGGCCGGAGGCGTTGGGAGTGGAGCGCGCCTGCTGCTGCCTGCCCTGCTCTCTTTCGAGAGCTCGTCACCGGTACGGACGACCTCGATTTCTGTCTTGTTACTGCGGGGGTGGCGGTGGGGGGGTCTTACGTGTTACCTTCGTTCGGCGCCTCGCCTGTCTGTCATATCGACACCGCCCCTTCCCCCGCCCCAGCAACCCCCACCATCCCCCCGAGAATGTCAGCTCCATGAGACCAGGGACCCCATCGGTCCAATTCCCAGCTGTCTTCCCAGCGACACAAACAGAGGCCTGCACGTAGTAGGCACTCAGTCGCTGTAGAATAAATGAATGAACGAACCAACGAACTAGCGAAGGCGGGCGAGCGTTTGTTTTTTTTTCTTTTTTGACTTCTCTGGGCCTCAGTTTCCTCATCTACCAGGAGGAGATTGTTCTGCCAGTGTCGCCCGGATTTTGTGGGGATAAATGAGATGCTGCTTCTGTGCAGATGGCCTGCACCTCCCTCCCCCTTCCAGGCCGTGCAGGGCTCACTGGGCCATTCTGGGGACAGAGAGTGGGGGGCCCCGCTGCCCACCTGTCCCCCTGGGAGCCCAGCATCTGGGTTCCTTCGGGACTCGTGCGAGGCTCCTGCCCGCCTCCTCTTAGATTGCCAGCGTCGCCCCTTCCTCGGCCACCGCAGAAATGGCGCGTGGAAGGCCGGCATCTGTCCAGTGACGGAGCGCTGGAAGCGGACGAGAGGCTTCTGTGCCCAGTTTTCAAATTGTTCCCCCCGGCAGGATTTCATAGCCCTTTGGTTGGCACAAATGATGTAAAGAAGGTCAAGTGCATTGGGGGCTGAAGAGGATCTGACCCAAAGCCCGAGTGAGACTCGTCTGCAACTGCTTGTCAGTCAGAAATGCGCCATGCTTTGGTCTGCAAACTGCTTTCGCTAACACGCGTGCACACGCTTGTGCATCCCAGATTCATACAGAGGTCCGTGGACAGGACCTAGAAGAAGGAGGTCGAGCGAGAAAAGCCTAGAACGTTCATCTCAGCTCCTTACAGTATTGTATAAGCATGCCCGTGTTGTAAAACCATTGCTGGGTCTCTCTCGGTCCATGTGTTCTGACTTCACGCTGTGACCTGACAGCTGTCTCTCCAGCCTTGAAGTTTGGGTAGCAAACAGGGGTGAGGATGTGTGTCTTGCAGAGAGGTGAAGACCAGCTCTGTGGCGCCCTACAAGTTCCTATCTGCTTAGGCCGGGAGTCAGGACACGCAGGGGGAGGGACCCGGAGGGAGAGGACACAGAGAATGCAATGAACGTGGGCCGCTTATGAAGTGGGGTGGACAGGGCTGGCCCCAGCCCCAGTCCCCTGCCCCAGTCCCCAGTCCCCAGCCCCAGCCCCCAGCGTTTCACCACCAGGGCATCCTGCTGGCTCACTGATTAGGGAGGCTGCCGTTAGGGTTTTACAGAAGCCTTCCGGAGAGAAGGAGCGTCTCAGTCCCACAGACCTTTCCCCCTGGAGGGTCTTTGAGACCCCCGCGGGCTCCATACCCCCAGCGATCAAGGGCCTGTTGCGGCTCCAGGCTCAGCGGGCTGGAAACACACCAAGTGTGACTCCACGTTTCTTTTTCCTTTCTCTAGAACAGAACACAGCTAAAAGCCCTTTTCACCGTAACAGCAGAAGAGAAGATTAAGGTAAGAGAAAGTATCTGACGACACCGCCTGGTGCCCGTGTGTCCTTTTACACCTATGGCGCGGGGTCTCTTGTCTTCAGAGCCAGGGCGAGGCGCCCGCCCCGGCCTTGGCAGCCCAGACTTGCACCCAGGCTGGGGGGATCCGGGCAGTCTGGGGTCCTCCGGTGTGGCCTGAGCCTATCTGGTTAGTTTCCTGGATGAGGTTTATGCTGAACACCTGTTCTTCCACCTGGGCAGGGCGGGCCAGTCGCTACCCGGACGCCTGTCTGTGTTTCTGGTCAGCTGTGTCCATACCCACCTGGCAGCTCCTCAGTGCTCGCTGCCGGGTCAGCCGGTGGCCGAGCCGGCCGGTGACCGTGTTTGTCTTCCCAGTCCTTCCTGGGGCTCTGCGGCCCGTGGGCAGGTCTCCCGCTTCTGCCGTTCACCACTGGCACTTTCCCCCTTCCGTTCATCCATTTGATCACTCACAGCTCATGCCTTCACTCACCCAGGTACATCAATTCACCGTGAAGCACGTTTCACATTTTATAAGCACCTCCTGGGTGCCAGGCATTCTAAGTAATTTCCATATGCTGAATATCATGTAACCTTCACCCCAATCTTGGGAGATAGATTCTATTTCAGAATCACCCCCGTTTTGTGCATGGGGAAAACGAGGCACACCCAGGTCAAGTACTTTGCGTGAGGTCACGCGGCTAGAGCGTCAGGGTTCCCAGCCGGCCCCCATTTTTGATGATTCGCTAGGAGGACCCACAGAATGCAGCGTGCGGCCGCGCTGATGGCTAAGGCGTATCACAGGGGAAGGAGGCAGAGCGCGGTCAGCAAAGGGGAGAGGCACGTGTGTGAGGTCTGGGGGACCCCGGTGCAGTGTCCTGGGTCCTCTGCCCTTCGGGACACCAGGACATGCTTGATTCCTTCAGCACTGACCTGTGACAACACGGTGAATTGTCATCTACCGGGGGAGCTGGTTAGTGGCCCAGCACCAGGGGTTTTGTTGGGGGCTGGGCACCTGGGCACACTCTGCCGGGCACTCACCGAGGTTCCAGGCCCCCAGAAGGGAGGCAGGTGTTCAGCATAAAGCTGGAAGGCACCCTCCAGACATCCAGGGTCCCAGCTGCCAGCCTGGGACCTGCTGTGTGAGCACTTCTGGTAAGTGTTCGGACCGGGATTTGAACCCGGCACTTTGGCTCCATGGCCCTGCTGTTGGGCAGTGCGCCCCACGCCCCTTGCAGAGCCGAATCCCCCCCGCCACCCCCCAGAGGAATGGAAACAAAATCAGTCCTGCTGTAGCACGCTGACAGTCTGTGGGGACGTGGGGCACACAGGTGCAGGCAGTCCTGCTGGCTGGTCTGTGAGTTCCCGGTGGGTGGGGCATGTCTGGCTCGTCCTTGTGTCCCCCACTGTGCCTTACAGTGCAGGTGTGCTCAGCAGGTAGATAACCCATGATTGAGCCAATTGTCATCAGTGGCGGTGACTGCGTCTCAGTGGGGGAGGTGACTCGTCGCCTTGTGATTGTAATAAAAGTCAGAGAATATTCATTTAATCAATATTCGTGTGCCTTTCTCCGTGCCCAGGCCCCCTCCTGGGGCTGGAGATGAGCCACCTGCAGGTCTTGGGGAATAGGTGCCCCCTCTGGTTGCGGACCCACGGGCGCAGGTGTGGAGTGGAGCAGTGAGTTGGAGCCAGGTGACCTTGAGCTGCGGACCACTTTCAGGGAGGTGACCGTCGCGTGGGAAGACGCGGCATGCATACGTAGTGGCCCTCCAACGTCGTGGGGACCGCAGGCTCTCGGACCCGAGGGTCTGGCTTTGCCTCCCGGCCCCTCCACCAACTGTGTGCGACTGTATGCGTGTTACTTTCCTTCACGGGCCTCGGTTTCCTCGCTGGTGATGGGACTAATAACAGCCCCCGTTTCGTAGGGCGGTTGTCGGAGTGAGTGGGCGGATGCGTGTGAAGCACTCAGCACAGTGCGCAGTAATGTCAGCTGCTGTTATCAGCGTCGCTGTCACATACACACACGAACAGCGCCGGTCTGCAAGTGACCAGCGAATGTCCCGTGTGCATCAGGGCCCCGGGCTCACATGCCCACAGGGCCAGGCGGGTGCCCCAAGAGTGCGAGCCAGGCCCGTGCACGGTTCTAGGACGTGAAGGGGTCTTGGGTGGCTTGAAGACTCAGATTGCCCATCATCCGTCATCCCTCCCCCGACAATGATGCACTAAACGAGAGAAGCCAAAGGCCAGAAGATGGAATTTGTTTGGTTGGGAAATACAGATTGTATGTGCCGTGGATGCTTATAGGAGAGAAAGCCCTGTGTGAGCCAAGTGAGTGGTGGCTTCTTGGAGGAGGTAAGAGTTCCGTTGGGCCTTAAAGGAAGGATTTTGTTAAAGACAGAGGAGGGACGTTCTAAAACATGCAGCTGGAAACGTGACTCCAGGCTGAGCCGGCTTGACTGGTGGCTGGATGTGGACCGAGGCCCGCTGGCTGCCAGCACGGTGCCTGGCACTGCGGGGATGCACGGCAGGATGAGGCCAGGCACCTGCCGGTGTCACTGTGTGCTCCCACGGGGCTGGCTGGGCTCCTGCAAGGAGAACGTCACTGTACCAGGAAAGCGTGAGGATGTGAACGAGAGCAGCCCAGCCTGAGGGCAGACGCGCCCCTGACGGCTCATCCAGCCTGGAGGAAACACAGAGTGACACACCCAGTAATGCGCTGTGAGTTGGGATTCTGCAGTACTCGGAAGACAGCCATTGGCTCCTTCAATTCCTGCCACTTGCCCGAGGGTGCAACTGGTGAATGTCAGCCAGGATGAGGCCCCAGCAATGGCTTGCCATTTCGTCTCACAAAGTCTTCTTACCCTTTCTGTCTCCCGGAAGAATAGAATCTCCTCATTAGGAAAAAATACCACACCGCCCTGTCTGGGCATTGGGTGCTGGTGTTCAGATTGTGCTGGATGTTACTGCTGCTGCTTGTGTTAGTTGCATGTGTCCATGAACACTCTAGGCACCGTGCCACGCACGGGAGAGTAAAGATCTCAGATCGAAGCATGAGAGAGACGTTTAAACCAATTATTTCGTCACCAAATTCACTTAAAGTAAGAATTCTAGTGGAATTGAGATGAGGCTGGAGTAGAGGTCGAATCCATTCAAGTTTCACTTGAAAACATAAATTTAGGGAGCTAGAGAATTTGAAAATGAGGAGTAAGTTGGGGGGATTTGCCTCGTGGATATCAAAAAATTATAAAGCTACATAAATACAATATTCAGCTCCTGCAAGAAAGTCAGAACAGAACAAAATAGAACATCTATGCTTATGTATATATAACGAGATATGGTGGTATTTCAAATTAATGGAAAAAGAATGTTATTATAAATTTGAGGGCAACTGCCTGGATCTCTTGGAAGAAAACTAAAGATAAATTCCTTCATCAGCTTAAAAATCTAAATACATAAAACAATTTGTAAGTAGAAACTATGGGTTAACATTTTATGATATGAGGAAAACCGTGGAGGAAAAACATGGATTTTTGAGCACACATATATTCGCAAACTTTACATTTAAAAACAACATTAAGAAAGGTGAGCGACAAACTCGGGGAAAATACTAACGAAATACATAAAAAGGAATTAATGTCTTTAATATATAAAAAGTTCCGATCAACAAGAAGAAGGATACCTCAATAGATGGCCGTCTACAACGGGAGAATGTCTCAAATACGAGGATTTGCGACGTAAGCCCTCGAGCCCAGCGGAGGGCACATGTAACCTGGCAAAACCGCGCGGCTCTGCGCTGGACTCGGGACGGCAGGTGTGCAGCCACATCTGCCTTCCGCGCCACCTCTCGCTTGGATTACGGCACCCGCCTCTTCCCGCCAAGTCCTGCCCGCCTCCGGCCCCGCGTCCCCACTGTTCTGATCTTCCTAAAGCGCACGCCCGCTGGCTCTCTGTCCCAGAGGGGCTCCCGGTGGCCTGCTGCATGGAGCCCTGTCCCTGATGTTCATATTCAGGGCCCCGCGGGAAAGTGGACCTCTGCCGTCCCCCGATGCTGCCGGGTCCCCTGCGTACCCCACGTCGCTCTGCTTCTGCACGTGCTCTGGGCAGCTCCTAAACATCCCACGGGCCCTAACGGACTTCTCTGCCCCTGTGATCCCTGAGCCTCCCCCGCCCCCCCGGGCGTGCTGGTGGCTCCCTCTGCTGGGGGGACCCCGTGACATTGGGATCTGTGATGAAACTGGTCACTGCAGCATCGAGACGATTTCCCTGGTTGGCACTGAATACATTTTTGTTGACATCAGAATAGAGTTTTTTCTTGCCCTGGAAGAAACTTTAAAGATGATCTAGTTTCACTTCCTCATCGGAGAGTGAAAAACTCAGGTCCTCCGAGGCCCCAGGAGCTGGCCGAGGTCCTGAAGCGTGGAGCCAGCACTGAGGAACAGAACCACGCTGTGCAGTCTGTTTGCTTATCTGCCTCTGCGCCAGACCCGTCACTTAGCGAAGCTCTGTGAGTGCGTGAGCGGTGTCCACCTCTGATCGCCCTCAAGATCCCGCTCTTGCCCGGATTCTGGCCGGGAAGGCAAGAGTCTCTTTGCTCTCAGAGTTGTTTCTCAAGGGCTGCGGGGCAGGGGTCAGCAAGTCACGGACCCCACTTGGATCTATAGCTCGAAGTGAAGGAGTTCAACTAAATTACTCCTAAAATCTCTTCTAGAGAAAGCTTTCTGCATGGCCTTCCCTTTTCTCCAAACTTTTTTTATTTTTCGGAGGTAGGAGGAGGGTCAGGTGGGAGGGTTGGGTTTAATATATGTCTGTTGTGGACGTTCCACTCTATACTAGAGAGAGAGAGGGAGACAGACAGAGAAAGACAGAGACAGAGACAGAGACTGAAGAATAAAATAACATGCCCTCGCCGGCCCACCACCAGAGAGAATCACCGCTAACTGGTTAGTGTCTTGTTTTCCCCAAGTCCATGAACATATTTATTACATAATTGAAGTCAGATTCTATGAGCAATTCTTCCTCATGCTTTTGTGACTGGGTGTTGGATTTTTAACTTTTAAAGCAGCCTTTTGAAAGGCCTTTTCGTCTAGCCTCGCTCTTCATAAGTGCACCGAGGCAACTCATCAAAGGAATCTGCTGTCGGCTAATAACGTGATCGAACGGGCGGTAATAATGGACGATTCTTTTCCAGAGACAGGAGGGAACATGAGCGAGGCTCAGGGGCTGAGGAAGCCAGGGTCGCCGAGCCACTTTCTGGTCTGTATTCTTAGATGATGAAGTTTAAGGTAAATCGGCTCCTAGAAACCTGTGCTGACTGATTATCAGTGGGATTTGTCTGCAAGATTTTTAGGGAAAATTTCAAAAATGTGACTGAGTTGGGGCTGATTTCTAGTGCTCTGAGCGGCTTCAGTTTCTTTGTTTGTCGCTGTGGTGGTAGGTCCCTCCAGCACCCAGCCTCGCAAGCCAGACATCCAGGGACATTCTCGCCACGATCCCCACCACGGCCGTAGCATCCCACATGTCCATTCTGTCACTGTCTCCCGAATAGGCGTCTAACCGGTGCCCGTCCCGTGGCCTGGCAGTCATGGCGACAGCACCTCACATCTTCTGCCTGATTTCCGTGTGCTGCAAGGCCATGCATAGGACCTATTGTTTTAATGTGGTAAAGTACGTATACCGTAACATTTAGTTATCGCCATGTGGTACATTCACATGTCGATAGTCATCACCGCTGTCTAGTTCTAGAACGTTTTCATCACCCCAGAAGGACACCGTACCCATTAAGCAGCCGCCCTCCCTCCTTCCCTCTCCTCCTCCAACCTCTGCAGCCACTCATCCGTCTTCTCTCTGTATAGATTTGTTTATTCTGGACATTTCGTATAATGGAAACATACAGTATTTGGCCTTTTTGTGACTGGTGGCTTTTAGTTAGCGTAAGATTTTCATGATGTGTCTGTGACTTAGTGTGTGTCAGCGCTTCATTCCTTTGTGTGGAGGAATACTGTTCCATCGTACAGGTAGAACGCGTTTCCTTTACCCGTTCGTCAGTCGACAGACATTTGAGCCTTTTCCAGCTTGTGGATGATGCCACCAGAGCCACTGTGAATATCCGGGTACAGCTTCCTGTTGGCATACTTCTTTTCCATCCTTTGGGGTAGGTTCCCAGGAGTGAGCTTGCTGGGTTGTGTAGTAGTTGTGTGTTTGACTTGGTGAGGGGTGGAAGACACCGTTTTTATCCTCATTTTACCGATGAGGAAGCTGAAGCTCAGAGACGGGGAAGCCCAGGGTCCCGCAGCTTGGTTGGGGACAGAGCTGAGGCCGGCAAGGGCCAAAGCCCACGGTCTTCACCGGCATGTTCTACGCCTCCTACAGCCGCAGCCTTGTTTTGAGGCCCGTGTTTCTCCTGAAGACAGGAATTCATTCCTGCAGCTGTGGGGCTCAGTGAAGCTCGGCCCCGCCCCCCTGCCCTGCCCTTCGCGGTCTCTCGGCCACGTGACTGGCCGGAGGAGAGCAGCACCTCAGAGCGGAGGTTCCCAGACGGTGGAGACGAGAAGAGGAAGAGAAGTGGGGTGGCCTGCTCGACTTCGTGGTCCAGTAGGAATGGAAGGGAGAGGGAGAGAAAGAGGGAGGGAGAGCGTCTCTCCCTGCGTTTTACGGTCCGGCCGCCCTGCTTGCCTGTCATTCCGTTCCAATCTTTGTTTCTGGTTCTCATCAGCCAGACAGGTACCTTCTACCACAGTTTGAGAGGCCAGAACTAAAGGTGTTTTAGAGAACCACACAGTCCCCTGGGCAGTAGGTAGTGTGATCCGGTGAGGAGAACACAGACTTTGGAATAAGCCAGCTCTTACCCTTCTTTAGCTGTAGACTTCGATTAATTATTTAATCTCTTTTCATCTCCCTTCATCTGTCGGTAGACTGGGAATAATGCGTCTCCCACAGCATCGCGAAGACGGAATGATAGAAAGCATGTAGCACACTTGATTAGTTTCCCGTGGCTTCCATCATAAATTATCACAAAACTATGGAGCTTAGAATAACAGAAACATACTTCTTTGTGGCTCTGGAGGCCAGAAGTCTGAAACCAAGACATGTGCAGGGTGTGCTCCCTTCAGAGGCTCTAGAGAAGAATCCTGCTTGCATCTTCCTAGCTTCGGGTGGCTCCTGGAAATGCTTCTCTGTTTCGTAGCTACATCCCTCCAATCTCTGCCTCCATGGTCACATGGCCTTCCTCTTCGCGTGTGTCCGTGTCCACCTCTCTCTGTCTTTATAAGGATATAGTCAGTGATGTAGAGCCCTCCCCCACCAATCCCATATGACCTCATCTCAAGTTGATTACATCTGGGCGCATTCATGGGGACCAGGGGTTGAAGTCTTAAGCATACCTCTTTAGAGAACACAGTTCAACTCACTGCAGGTCCCTAACCCAGGGACTGGCGTATTGTGGGTGATCGAATATTACTAATTCCTTTTACCTCCTCATTCTTCTTCCTTAAGCTGCAAAAAAAGAGTTCGCCTTCTGTGAAGGAGCGTCCTTGAAAACAGATGGCCGAAGATGTAGCCCCTCTGTTCTCTTTGGATGCAAATATTTTTTTTCCGCATAGATATTATCTTTATCTTAATGAAATTGATATTTAATGTGTGTACAGTTCTGTATCTTTAAAAAAGGTTAGATTAGATATAAACATTTAAAAACATTATTAAAAATTCAGTGCACAAAAATCAGTTGCATTTCTATACACTAACGATGAACAATCCACGAAGGAAATGAGGAAGACAATTTCATTGGCTGTAGCATCAAAGAGAATAAAATACTTAGGAATAAAGTTAACTAAAGAGAGAAAGACTTGTACAGTGGACATACTCCAAAGGACGGCCAAGAGAAATTAGGGAAGACACAGATAGGTGGGCCGGCATCCAGGTACCCGGACCGGAAGACTTCACATCGTTACGATCTACAAATTCAATTCAATTTCTCTGAAAATCCCAATGGCAGGTTTTTATAGAAATTGAAAAACCCATCCTAAAATTAATATGGACCCTCGAGGGAACCCGAATAGCGCAAACAATCTTGAAAAGGAGCGAAGCTGGAGATCTCACTCTTCCTGACTTCAAAACGCACCATGAAGTGACAGTCATCAAAACAGTGCTGGCAGAAAGCCCGACATAGACCAACGGAAGGGAATCGAAATCCCAGGAAAACACCCTTGCGTGTATAAGTCAAATGATTTTCGACACCAGGGACAAGACCGTTCGATGGGGAGAGGACAGTCATTTCAACAATAAATGATATTTTGGAAACTGGATATGCACGTGCAAAAGAATGAAGTTGGGCCCTTCCCTTACAGCAGGTACAAAAATTAACTCGAAATGGATCAAAGACTTAAATATAAAATCTAAAACCGAGAAACTCTTAGAAGAAAACGAAGCTTCACGACATTGGATTTGGCAATGATTTCTTAGCAATGACATCAAAAGAACAGGCAACCAAAGGAGAGATATGTCAATTGGACTGCTCTCAAGGGAATCGGCTAACTTGCTAGTAAGTGGCGGAGCTGGGTGCAAACCCAGGCGCGTCTCGCTGACCCTGTCCCTGTTTTGCTGTAAGTTCGTCATAGCTCAACTTGAAAGAGGTAAAGTGTGACCACAGGTGGATCCTCCCTCTCTTGTCCCGTAGGTTCTGCCGAACCACGGCCTCCATGTGGCCGGGTTCTTCGTGGCCTTCATCGTCTCCCTTGTGCTGGCCTGGGTCACACTTTTCATCATGGGTCGCTATCAGTGTTGGAAGGGAAGCGTGCTCACCGGACATCAGGTGAGTCTCTGTGTGTATCTTCTTCCTGGAGGGGCCTTTGTGGTGGTAGATATGAGGTTGAAGTTCAACCTTCAGGTCAGTGGGTCTCGAACCTGGGTGGACACCGGAACCCGCTGGGGAACTGTGGACAAACACTCATGGCCAGGCCCGCCTGCAGAGACTCTGGCTGGGTCGTCAGTCATTTCTCAAAGCTCCCCGGCTCGTTCCAGCAGTGGCCAGGGGTGAACCCCAGCGGTCTAGCTGACTGACTGAACAACCACCCGTGTGGCTTGCAGCCTCATCCAGGTTCTAGAAGTTCCACACCCCCTGTGGAAAGTCTTTGGAGACTCCCTCCCTCCTCGGGGAGGCCTGGCCCCTGAGCGTGGCTTCGTGGAGCTCCCTGGCTCGGAACCCGTGCTTCCCGCCTGTTGCTGCAGCGGCCCCCTCCGCCCAGGGCTTGGCACTCGCGGACAGTGCCGGGCTCTCCACACTCACCTTGTTGCTTTTTCAGTCCCTTCTCTGCTCCTCAGTGAGCGTAATTCTCACCAGTCCTTTGAGACTCAGCTTGGACCTCGTCCCTCCCTGGAAGGCATCGCTGGCCACTTCCTGGCTGAGTTAGGGTGCCTCTCTCTGGGTCCCCACACTGGTTTCTGAAGAGTCCACCCGGCATGTACCCTAAGCTGCTGGGCCCCTCTGTGGGCTCCTTCATGTCTGTATGCCTGTCCTGGGCTAGGTTCCCCAAGAAGCATATCCTGAGACCAGGATCCAAATGCAAGCAGTTTATATGGAAAGTGACCCCAAGAAATAATGGTGGTGGTGGTGGGGAGGGGATAGTGAGGCAGGAAAGGAAGGCAGCCAATCAAGTTACTGCCGTGGCACCTGGAGCTTCATCCTACTTGGAAACTGGGGACAGTAGGGGACAAGCCTCGGGGTCCCCTACCCGAGTAGAGAGGAGCAAGGGTTTTTATCCACCAGGTTCCACTGGTCATTGGTTGAGGACAGAGGGGCATGGGGGCCAAGGTGAAGGAGACAGTCCCTAGCATGGGCTCTGAAGGCCAGCAGAAGCCTTCGGAGGAGGAAGCGTAGGTATTGGCTTGCGGATCCTGGGCTGGTGGGCCTTGAAGTGGCGAGGATGCGGGGACGTGGGCAGAAAATGGGGGACGTCTGCTACAGCCCCCATGGGCCGCCGTGGAGACTGGTACTTGTGGACACTCAGTACATGGGAGAGGGTGAGAGTGAGGACAGACGGAGGAGGGAAAGGAGGGCGGCTGGTCCCAGGGCGAGACGAGCTCCGTGGAACCGTTGCCCGCAGGCCCTGTGGGAGCAAGCATTTCTCCAGGACCGTGAAAGGCAGGGGCCGCTGGACTCTGTCACCCAGGGGTCCAACAGCTCGAAGGATCATCTGTCATTTTTCTCCCTATCTTTATATCGAGGAAACTGAGGCTCATGAAGTTAAACAACTTGCTTCAAGTGGCCGAACGTAGGCTGGGACCTGGCTTCTGGGTCCTCTCTCCCTGGAGGCTGGAAGTCCTGTCCCGTTGTTCATTTTGTTTCTGCTTCCTAGAGGAGAGAATCGTCATTTCAGTGTGAGGTCAGCCCACAGTAGCCTTGGCAAGTGCCAACGAGGGGAAGGAAGATGGCCAAGTAATCAGACATTCTGTTTGCTCTCCCAAAGCTGTTATCAATTGTAGAAGAACAAAACTCACCCTTTACTTTGATGAAGGAGCGGGATTCTTTTCCCGGAGATCAAAGCCTTATCGTTACAACCGCAGAGAGGAAAGCGAAGTGTGAATTCACAGAATGAACTCTTTCACATGTTTCTTTGTTTCTGCCAGCATGGTGGCAGCCAGTGAGACAGCGTGCTGTAAAACAGAAGACAGTCTTCGTGGTTAGATCGGCTTGGGATCAAACCCACCTGGCTTTTTCTGAGCTGTGCGAAGCTAAATAATGTTCCTTCACCTTTCTGGGCTGCACTGTCCTTATATGTAAACTGGGGGTGACAACTCCTGTTATGACAGTTTCATGATATGACACGTACAAGGCATAAGGTCCAGAATTCTTAAATGTTAGCTTCAGTTAATACCCATTTCTGCAGAATTAATATTAGGGACAAAACATATATATCATCTATCCAGTCAGAAAGTTGGGCCCAAGTATCTCCGATGTCACTTCCATCTTACAATTCTGTATTCTGATTAGAAACCAGCCAGATCCATGCTGTTGAAGTTCATCTGCCAACTCTACATGATGATGGTGGTGGTGGTGATGGTGATGACGATGGTGATGGTGATGGCGAGATATAAGGGATGGTGATGACGATTTGATAGTGATGATGTATAATGATGATGATGTGATCATTGATGGTGATATTATTCAGTGATGGGTGGTGATGATGTGATGATAGTGACAATGGTGATGCTGGTGATGATGGTGAGTGATAGTGATGATGATGATGATGATGATATGTGTGTGATGTGAGGTGATAATAGTGTATGATGATATGGTGGTGGTGGTATGATGATGATGATGGTGATGGTGATGATGGTGGTGATGGTGAAATATTTTTATAGATTTACAGGTTGCAGTGGTTTTTCCATTCATTGCTTTGTTTTATTCACATGACTCTGCGCAGGGCTACTAAAATTATGATCCCATATTTTGATGAGAAAATAGAACCTCAGGGAAGTGCAATGTCTCGCCTGAGTTTACTCTGCTCATAAAGTGGGGCAAGCCAGGTTCTCTGACTACACATTCCTGCTGTCCCTTGTGACTTTTCCAGCATGCGACATTCACAAAAAAGCCTACTCAACTGTTTCTGAAATTCTCCCGAAGGTGCAGCATCACGAGAGCAAGCTAGAGCACTCCCAGTTCACCTCGGCTGATGGCGTGAATGAAGATCTCGCTCTCAATGACCACATGGTAGACATTCTGTTCTCAGAGGACCCCGGGGGCATGCTGCAAGCCTTGGAAGAGTAAGAGTTCTAATTCACGTTATCCTTTCATGGATGCGATGAATGTGTTAGCTATAGTTTCATGAGAGGGAAGACAGGATATTTCATTCATTCGTGAATTCGTTCCTTTAGTCATTCGTTTGTCACCCGGTAGTCGTACTCAAACAACTCTATGCACGAAACACTATGCCTGGTATTTGGGAAAAGAGAGGGATTGAGACATAGTTCGTGCCATGTGGCAATCTGACCTACACAAATAGAAGTGACCATAAAAGTTTGATGAGCACTGTGCTAAGGGAGATCAGGGCTAGCTGAGCCCAGAAGAAGAAGAATGACCTTTGAGAGGGTCATGGAAATGCTTCCCAGAGGAGGTGATATTCGAAGTAATTCTTGAAGCATAGGTAGAAGCTTTCCAAGTGGATTAAGGGAGAAGAGCCTTTTCAGGCAGAGGGCAGGAAGGCCAGAAGCTGGGACAGGAAATGGGTGAGGTGTGTTTGGTGAAGTTTACGTAGCTCAGCACGATGATGTGTGGACTGGGGTATTGAGTCCAGCAAAGCAGAAGAAGAGGTGGCTGGAGAGAGGGGCCAGACCAGTGATGTGAACTGCATCCAGGTCTTTCGATTTATTTGACAAATACTTCTAATGCACTGCAGAACGTAGAGCCAGACCCGGTTCTAAGAACATTGTGGGTACTAACTCACATCCTCTTAACGACCCCGTGAACCACGTGTTGCTGTTCGTACCGTCTCACGCGTGGGGACTTGAGTTGGGGGGAGGGTGCTCACCCCAGGGCACACACCAGTACGGGACAGGGCCAGATTTCACAGGCAGGCGGTCCGGCTGCAGGATTCGTGGTGTCAGGATGCTGCACTGACCACGTTTTCTCTTGGCCGGCACACGGGTCACAGTCTAGGAGTTGACTGTCACTCGATCAGAGTCATCAGCTTGGCCTTTCTTTCTTTTTAGCAGATACTTACAGATGACATCTTATGTTTCTTTTTTTTCAATTTCTAGTTGTCAAATTCATAAAATCCTCTCTAAAACCGAGGTCCTTGAATTTAGTACCTACGTTTTCTTCTATGCAATTTATTGTTTCAGGTCTTATATATAGGTCTTTGATCCATTCTGAGTTAATTTTGGTGTATGGTGACAGGTAGCAGTCTAGTTTCATTCTCTTGCAGGTGGCTTTCCGGTTTTCCCAGCACTATTTATTGAAGAGCCTTTTTTTCCTCCATTGTATGTTTTTGGCTTCTTTGTTGAAAGCTATTTGCCCATATATATGAGGGTTTATTTCTGGACTCTTGATTCTGTTCCATTGGTCTGTGTGTCTGTTTCTCTGCCAATACCATGCTGTTTTGATCATTGTCGCTTTGAGTATAATTCGAAGTCAGGCAGAGTGATGCCTCTGGCCTTGTTCTTATTTCTCAGGATGGCTTTAGCTATTTAGGGTCTTTTGTGATTCCGTACAAATCTGATGATTTTTGTTTTGTTCTGTTTCTTTAAAAAATGCCACTGGGGTTTGGATGGAGATTGCATTAAATCTCTATATTGCTTTGGGTAATTTGGCCATTCTAACTATGTTGATTCTTCCAATCCATGAACACAGAATATCTTTCCATTTCTTTGTGTCTCTTCAATTTCTTTTAATAATGTTTTGTCGTTTTCAGCGTATAGGTCTTTCCCATTCTTTAAGTTTATTCCTTGGTATTTTATTCTTTTTGTTGCAGTTGCAAAAGGAATTATATTTTTCTCTTACGATTCTCAATCTTATCTTTTATTTCCTCAAACACATTAAGCATAATTGCTTTAAAGTCTTTGAAAACTTCGTTAGCTTCACCCCGGTTCTGTGCTTAATATATTGTTCCTCTTAGTTGGTGATCATATTTCCCTGTCTCCTTGTTAATGTCTGGGTAGTTTTGATTATGTGCCAGACATTGCGTATAGAAATCGAGAAGACAGTCAAGGCCTAGAATGACATCATCTTCCAGGCAGCTAGGGGTGTGTATGGATTACCTTAGTCCAGTCAGATTGGAGCCATTCAAAGCAGGCCTTGGCTTCCTTCCAGGGCCAGTACCTTGACATACCTTTACTCCTAAGGTATCCGTACCGACCGGGGGTTCTGGGATTTCATCAGAGTAACCTCTCCTCAGAATCTCTAGGCTCAAGTTTTCCTCTCCTTCACCCTATAAGTCTGTTGAAAATTCTGCTGAGTTTACCAGCCTCTGGGCCGAGTGGCCCCAAATGTAGGGCTGCCATCTCGGAGCTTCCTCGTGCCCCCTGGATCTTGACCTCGTGTTTTTTCACTGCTTTGTTACCCCTTAGACACTCCCAAACACGTTGATTCTGTTCAGCTTTTCTAAGTTGTTTTCAGTGGGATAGTTTGTCCAAATCACCTAGACCATCCTCAGTGGGAACAGAGTCTTGAAATCATCTCAGCGTAAACCCCACTCCAGGCGCTGACCCAGACGCAGGCCCTGGTCTTTTGATTTATTTGACAAATACTTCTAATGCACTGCAGAACGTAGAGCCATCGGAGGCCGCCCAGGCAACAGGTGGCATGGAAACAGAAGGCTCAAAACAGCAGAGCGTGACAGGGCCGTCGAGGGCATTGGGTAAGACCCTGGCCCCTGGACTTAGATCAGGGTTTAATCTGGGCTGTGCCACCGTGTGGCCTTGGTGAAGTTACTTTGGTGATGTCTTAGGGTGGAGGAGGGCTCTGGATGTCAGGCTCCATGGTTGACACTGGAGGCCCAGAGGATAGTTTTCCATTTGGGAAGATTTGGGTTTTAAGAGACGACCCTGGATGCAAACGGAGAATGGCTTAGAGGGGAAAGCCCAGAGTCTGTTGGAGGGGAAGGGGAAGTGTGACCCAGGGCGGGAAGAGTAGGCTGGGGGGAGGGATACTCAGAGGGAGCCAGCAGAACTGGGATGTGGTTGGTACATGACCGTGTGTGTGTGCACAGAGTTGGGTGTAGTTTGGACGTCTAAGGGGAAGGGAAAATCCCAGGTCTTTCCTTCTGGGTTTTATCTGTTAGTTTATTTTTATTTTAATCTTTTTTGAGTGGGAGAGAAGGGAGTACCCCACAATTCTGGCTGCTCAGTAGGTGCAGAGGCTGCAGAAATGCCCAGGGCTGACTGCTCACCCAGCTGTGCACTGGGCCCCGTTCATCCGTGTGTAGGTGGTGGGCTCATGCGGCACGGCCAACCGAGCTTCATGCAGCCATCAGCTCTGATCCTTCATTTTCGCTTACTTCCCCAATCAGAATGCCGGGGGCGGCAGATCAAAGTTAGCCACGCTGTTCAGGAGGGAAGAGGGAGGAAAACGGACTCTGGCAAGAAAGGGGGGTGGTTAGCGGCAGAGATTCATAAATGTCTCATTATATTAAGTGGTATGAGCAGGTGGTTATCAAAGCGTTCCTCGCTCCACCTCAGTTTCCTTCCAAACCATGAAATTGCAAAGCTAAGTGATTTGTTTGTGTCATCGGCACCGAGGTACTTAATTTGCAAGTGGATAGGACTCTATAACCTCCTGACCAAAGTGATTAGTACTTCAGGAAAGAAAACATTGACCCTGCTGTCTTCGCCTTTGATTAAGAAGTGATGGAGTCTAAGTCTCCCTTCACCCCTGCAGCATCCGGTCCTGCTGCCCGAACGCGGTAGGGATGCTGAGGTTCGCAAGATTTCTCTTATAAATCACTTGGTAGCTCTGGAGTTTTATATGCGTTTCTCCTCGAGAGCCCATCCTGTTTTCTGAGGAGTGTTTAGCATGGCTTATCAAGCGCAGCCTGAGAGAGCCTGGCCTGAGAGGCGGACGCATGGCTTCCTCCTCCTCTCCCACCCTCCGCCCTCCCTCCGGCCCAGGCTCCCCACCCCCCTCCAGTGTTGACTGAATGCTTCAGGCATCGTGGCTGGATGTGCATTCTGGGAACTCGGTGGTATAGTTTTTAATCATAGCGTTGTCGATTAGTTTTAATCTTTCCATCTCGACGTACAGCAAGCTTGGGAGCTCCCAGAAAGAAAATGTCACTCTGAATGTCAGCGGCTTAGTATGATGGAAATCTGTCATAGTCTGCCCACTAAAAATAGCCGTGTTTCTCCAGCAAATCATTTATCCCATTCGTAATTCTTACACGAGGGTTAGCTGGGAGTCCAAAGGTGCCTTTAGGCGACTCGATTTCCATCTCATTTCTAGAACCCATTGGAGCTGTTCCTTTGCTCTCACTGATTTATTTTTGACAAAGAGCATTTTCTTGGTTACTCAGTTGTTTCTCCTTCATTCAGAGGCTGCCTCTTGCAGAATGGACTTGAAGAAGGGATATTTCCTTTCATTGTTTAAAAATTAGATTCCTTGACTTGTCATCATGCGGGTGCCTTAGCCTCAGGCAGGCTGGGACACGAGGAAGGAGGGACTGGGCTCCACTGGCTGGTCCCAGAAGCTTCTAGAGCCTCGTTCTGGCCCTGACCATCGCCAAGCACACTCACAGCGACTCCCACAAAGAGGCTGTTGTTCAGAAAGGTCTATTGGCCACACAAGTGATGATGGGTTTGGGCCCGGGCCTGAGCGCTCTCAGAACCACTGTTCTATTGACGTGACAGGTTTTTTTCTCCTTTTTTTTTTTTTTTTAAGATTGAGCTTAGATTTTCCAAGAGAGACAAAGAAAAAGAAGAGAAGAAAGAAATTCAAGGCCTGCGTTTACTTCCTGTCATTAGAAGGAAGGTTATTGCTGTATTTTGATGCCACCAACATTGCCTTCTAAACGGTCTCGAAATTGTTTTGTCCGGAGTAGGTGTTCAATGAGTATTCATTGAATTGAGGCTTTTAAAAATGTATATTAAGTAGTTGTGACTTCGGTCCTCATCTCTAAAACCCTGAGCCCAGGGAAATTAAGCCACTTGCCCGAGTATCTCTTGTTCATTTTTTCTTTGACCGGGTTCTCTGTTCATGGATGCAATAATTTTAGGAATTAATTACTGGATTGGTTATCTCGGCAGATGCCTGCCGAGGGCCCCTTCGGTGCCAGGTGCTGTGGCGAACCCTTGGCCGGGTGCTGCCCGTGGTCTCGGCTTCGGTCCCCGGGGGGTTTGCACAAGCAAAACACAGACACACTGACCGCCGCGTAGCGATGACCTGCCTCGCTGTGGTGAGGGTGGTCCAGGAGCAGGGAGCCGCTAAAAAGGGCGAGGGCCCTGCCTCGGCTGGGGGCCGGGTAAGCCGAGGCCCGCGTGACGTGTGGCCCGTGGGCGGCAGCAGGCACAGGGCCCCAAGGACAGGGCTGTGGATGGCAGAGAGAGGCCAGGGCCGGAGCGGCAGGAGCGTCAGCGCGGCCAGTGCGGGGCGTGACCTGGAGCCGCTCCTCCGTCGTTCTTTGTCCGAAAACGCTGATTTTCTCCGCATCACACAAGGCTCTTGGAGGCCACCTTGTTTGTCTCGTTTTGTGATGCCGTCTTGTTGTCTTCCCCATCGAGGCAGCAAGTTCGAGGGCGGGGACTTTCTGTCTTGTTCGCTGATTTATCCTCAGCGCCTCAGACAGAGCCTGACACACAGTAGGTGCTTGGGGTTGCAGCCACGGCAGTGATACGCTTGGTGGACAGCCGCCGGCAGATAAAATTAGGGGCTCTCCGGTGACTTGGATAGAGAAGGGGAAAGGTCGAGCTTTAAGGAAATAAAATCAAAGTTTCTTTTGGTCTCGGCGACTTAAAGATGGCTTCGCGACCCCGGGATGGAGATGTCAGAGGGGACTCACAAGTGTGTGCCATTCTGAGATGAAAGTTCTGGGCCAGAGACGATACGTAGCAATGGGAAGCCATCGAGAAGAGGACAGAGAGAAGGGGAACCGGCCTTTAGAAGTCAGAGGAGCTCAGGAGAACGAGGAAGTCAGGGGCGCCGAGAGAAACGGGTCCCAGACGAAGCGGGTGACCGACCGTGTCTGCTCTTGCCTCGAGATCAGCCGAGAACCGACAAGTGTCTTGTTTTTCACTCCTGGGATGTTACTGATGACCAGCGCAGGTTTGGGGAAGAGGCAGGGGCCGAAGGCTAGAACCATAGAATGGTGACAGGGAGTATAGACAGCTCTTTCAGAGATATGGAGCAGTAGTAACCCACCGTACAGATAGCACATGCCTAGAGCATTCCTAGATTTCTGGAAGGATCGGTGACGGTTCACCAAATGGCCAACACAAGCCTCCTTGCGACAGGCATCCAGCTGGGATGGAAAAGCAGCCCCGTCCTCACACCTAGGCCTCGCTTCTGGCTTTCCTGCAAGGTGGTGGGGTCTCAGCAGTGCCTGACAAACCAAAGCAGGCTTATTGTGGGGGACTGCCGCAGAGCAGAGCAGCGGTAAAGCCTCTGGTTTCCATGGCAACCCTCACAGTCTTCCCAGCAGCGACGGTTTCTTGGAGGAGTTCTGTGTCCAACAGATGCCTCCCTTCTCCCAGCAAGTGTTTGCTGAGCTCCTCCTGCGTGCCTGGCACTGTCTTAGATGCTGGGAAGGAAGTCGAGAAAAGCCGGGACCCCCTAAGATGTCCCCAGTCTGCAGGGAGAAACGGCTCACACACAAATAAATACAGGGCAGCAGGCAGTGCAAGCGGGAATAGTAACCAGACAGAGGCCTCGTCCTGGCGCGTCTTCTGCGTGCTGGTGATTTATGAGGGTGACGGGCCCGCCTGCGGTGCGAGAACGGGCGTTGTGGCCGTGGCTGCAGACTTGGGCCGCACTGTAGATGTTACTCCACGCCTTTTGTTAGAGAACCTGCCTCGTGGCAGCAACGGCGCCTGCCGCACGTTGACCGCCTTGCGGATGTCGGTCTGCCTCTGTCGCTAGAGAACTTGTTGTTCTGTAGGGGCAGCGGCCGCCACCCTTGGCCAAACTGCGGCTCTGATGCCGAGTCGTTCTCAGGTGAACGGCTTGACGGCGCGGTGACTTCTGCTGCGCTGCTCCTGCATCACGGTTGTCAGGCTGGATCTGTCACCAAAGCACTTTCTTTATAGCAGTGACAGTGGCCGCCTCTGTTCTGCCACACTGCGGGCGTTAGGTTATGGCTGTCATTAGGGACAAGGAGAAGGAGGCCGGCTGGCTGTGGGGGGCTGGCTGCCGGGCGCGGGTTTCGGGCTTTGATTGGTACTTGGGTCCGCCTGAAGCAAACGCTGGGGTGGGCAACCCTCCGCCCGATTCCCAGAACGAGGCAGACGCTCGTCTCAGCGTTGAGCGTCACTCCGCCTCGCTCTGCGAGTCACGAGGCCCTTGCAGCTTGGGGTCGTGACGCTCGCCCAGGGATTTCACTGACATTTCTTTACTTCTTCGAAAACCTTTGCTGGGTCATTTTTGCTATTTTTGCCTGTTTTTCTACAAAAGCGTGAAAATATGCGAGACGTTCAGTTGATGCTCATGTGCACAGGTCCCTTTGGAGGGACATTCCTTCCTGGTCACTGTGGCCTGAGTGATGGTGATGTCAGCCTGAGATCCTGGAATTGTCAGGGGCATTTCGGCGCCGGGGGACGTCAGTCCTCCGGGAGTGGTGCTGTCACTGAAGCTGCCGACATGGGTGGTGATCAGGCTCTCAGAAGACCAGCCATCAGGTCGGCCCTTCACCCCCCTCATTCCTGTGTTTGCTCAGGTTGTCCCAGAGCCCCGTCCAGGCGGCCACTTTACATCTACTTACTATATCCATAAATGAATTTTTAATTGGAAAAAATTAAACTTTCTTTTCAAATTCTCCTGATATTGTAACTCTCCATTTTTTCCCTCTGTTTCTTTGTTGTTGACTAAGACCGTACCTTATGTTAGTTATATTATTACTTGTTGTTCCTAGCCCGGTACTTTGCAAATTTGCTATGTGAGAATCGGCTACTTAGTCAGTGGCCTTCCAGAACCGGATGGGGCAGGAAGGAGAGAGGAGAGAAGGAGGGAAAAGGAAAAAAGAAATGCTCTGCGTGCCAATAATTGAAGCCTCCACGTTTGGAGGGAGCTCGTTTTTCGTTGCGATCTCGTGTAACCGGGTCCTCTCGACCGTTGTGTTGTCCAGGCTGGAGATCGCAACCCTGAATCGGGCCGACGCGGAGCTCGAGGCTTGTCGAACCCAAATCAGCAAGGATGTCATTGCCCTTCTCCTGAGAAGTCTGGCGAGCAGTGGCCGCCTCTCCACTCAGGTAGAGAGGAGGATGGGCGCCGTCTTCAAAAAGCAGTTTCTGTCGTTGGAGAGAGAAATCCGAGAGGAGCTCGATCGGAAGATGGTGGCCCTGACTGCCGAGTGCGACCTGGAGACAAGAAAGAAGACGGAGAACCAGTACCAGAGGGAGGTGGCGGCGACGGAGGAGGCAGAGGAGCTGCTGAAACGTGTCAGCGAGAGGGTGAGGCAGCCCCGAAGGAAGGTCACTCATCACTGCTCCCCTCGGGGAGTCATCCGTTATCCATCCTCACGTCCATCCGTTATCCTTCCGTCCCTCCATCCATCCATCTCTCCA
>NW_024349804.1:11698930-11715469 GCF_902729225.1 Pteropus medius | reverse complement strand
TCATCCATCTATTTATCCATCCGCCACCCACCCACTATCCATTCATCCACTCACCGCTCTTCCAGCCACCTGTCCGTCTGCGCGTCTGTCCATGCGCCTCCAGCATTCATTTAGAAAGCGTTTGTTAGTCACTTACCATCTCTCAGGTATCGCGCTAGGCAGGGAAGGTACAGAGAAAAATGAGACGCGGTTTCGCATTCGAGAAGTTCATAGTCTAATGAAGGGTCCTTGCGCATCAGAAATGTGGTATCGTTCAAGCACGGCATAATAGAGCAGTGTTCACGGTCCCATGGGGGTCGTGGGGAGGCAGAAAGGGCACGTCCACAGAGCACGTGGCTCAGGGAGGGCGTGATGTCGGTGTGCACGTGTGTCCCTCCGGGCTGCAGTCAGTGCGTCACGGTTCTCTCCAGCGCGGGCAGCAAGCTTGAGAGCCTCCCAGCATGGTCCACGGAGTGCCCGCTTTACAGGCCACTTCGAGGCAGTTTTGGTTTGCAGGTTTCTTTCCCTGAGAATGTTCTGCTCTGAGATTGTTCTGGAAAGCGTTAGGATAACAGGAGAGCAGGTTGCAATGACGTTTACCAGAGCTCAGCAGCCTCATCATTGTCAGCTTGGGATAGTGTGTGTGTGTGTGTGTGTGTGAGCGCGCGCGTGTGTGTGCTCACATGCCTATGTGTGCATGTGCGCATGCATGCATGTGCACTGTGTGCATGTGAGTGTGCACTGTGTCGTGTGCATGTGCCCATGTGTGCACGTGCACTGTGTTGCGTGCATGTGTGAGTATGCACTGTGTTTGTGCATGTCCTGGTGCATGCATGTGCACTGTGTTGCATGCATGCTTGAGTATGCACAGTGCGTGCACGTGCACTGTGCTCGTGCATGCGTGAGTATACACTGCGTTGTGTGCCTGTGTGAGTATGCACTGCGTTGTGTGCATGTGTGAGTATGCACTGTGTTGTGTGCATGTGCCTGTGCATGCACGTGCACTGCGTGCATGTGAGTATGCACAGTGCTTGCACGTGCATGGTGTTTGTTGCGTGCATGCATGGGTGTGCACTGTGTTGCGTACATGTGTGAGTGTGCACTGTGCGTGCACGTGCACTGTGTTATGTGCATGCATGGGTGTGCACTGTGTTGCGTGCATGCGCGAGTATGCACTGTGTTGCGTGCATGCGTGAGTATGCACTGTGTTCGTGCATGTGCTGGTGCCCGTGTGTACACGTGCCGTCACGTGCGCCGGTCTCTCACACGCTCCTTCCCTCCGCAGTCTGCAGCCGAGTGCAGTGCCTCCCTGCGGGCCCTGCACGGCCTGGAGCTGGGGCACCTCAGGAGGTCTCTCGCCCTGCAGAAGGAGGAAGACTTCGCCAGGGCTCGCAGGCAGCTGGCCGTTTTCCAGAGAAGCGAACTGCACAATATCTTCTTTGCCCAGATAAAAAGTGCCATTTTCAAAGGGGAACTGAAGCCGGAGGCAGCTAAAATGCTTCTGCAGGATTACTGCAACATCCAGGTAATGCCTGTGATCGGGCTTCAGGCTCACCGTGAAGGGAGAGTGATTTTCCGGAACGGATTCAGTACGTTCCTCCCCCAGAGCGAAGTCCCGTTTTTTCTTTCGGGCTGCGGACGGGTGCACTGACGTCCCCTTCCTTCTGCCCCTTTCTGTGCGTGTGACTGTCCGGTGGGCAGGACGAACGGGGGCCAGAAGCACAGCCTGGGAGTCAGGTCGACCTGGACTCGAATTCCTGTCCCGCCACCCACCAGCTGGGTCAGCTTAAGCAAAACACCCAACCTCTCTGAGCCTCGCTTTCCTTACCTGTAAAACGGGGATAATAAGAGTCCCCACACTCAGGGGGGAGTGACGGAGGTTTAAGCTGATCTGTAAAGCCGGTGATGGGCACAAGATGTGCTTAATATACATAGCAGTTAAAATCTCATAAATACATCTGTGCATATAGTGTGTGGGGGTTACAATGTAGGTGCCTGGGTAAATTTGTGTCTGTTTTCACACATAAGCTTGAGCGTGAATGCTGTTCGTGCAGACAGTAAATTCCTAGACGACAGTGGAAACAGTGTATCTGGGACTGTCCCCATTGCTGTGGAATTCCTTACGAGGCCGGCCTGAGGCACTTCACGTGCACAGGCGCACACACACGCACACAGGGAATATCTCTGGTGTGCAGTCACGTGCCAGATTCCTGGTCCCGGCACAGGCTCGGTGCGTGAGGGCTGTGACGAAGCAGGGTGCTGTCCGGGGAAGGTCACCGTGAGCCTTGGGGAAGACGAGCCACGCTCAGGAGGCACCGGGACCTGAAGAGAACAAAGCAGCATCTCCATTTTGCTCTAGGTTTTTCCCACTAAAACTTCAGCGAGAGTCAGTAAAGTAGAAATTCCGTCACGCCCTCCGGGTGTTCAGACCCCGTGGCATCCCTCAGGTAGTCACGGATTTTGCGGTCCTCCTCCTCCTCCTCCTTGTGAAGAGGCACGACTGACTCTCAGAGCCAGGGTGGCTGAGTTAGAGAGAACGCGTGCCACACTGCGCCATGGCAGACGACCTTGACCGGAGCTACTGGACGTTTTGAGGGTGCCGACTGCGAGTTCCTTACGTGGCCGCCCACGTCACCCGCTGACGCGGGTCCAGGCCCGTGGAGAATGGGGCTGTCGCCACGGCGTTTCTTGTGTGTTGATTCTGCTGCCAGGACCTGGCAGGGACCCCGCACTGCTCCGCGCATCTGACGGGCCACTCAGGCTCCACTGCTGGACAGGCCGGTTCTCAGCCGTCGGGACCTGGCAACGGTATAGCTTTCGCGTGGAAAGGACGCTGTCCGTGGCGTCAAATGTATCTTGTGGAAGAAAGTGTTATTTCCACAGACGGATAAAAGACAGCACAGCCGGCGAGTGGGGGTGACATCACGAGGCCATGTTTTACTTCCTGCTGGTCTCGTTACCTTGCCGCTGGGGAAAGCTGGATGAAGGGGTAAAGCGGGGTGGCCTCCGGTGAGGTAGAGCACAGGCCCCCGAACGAGATCGCTGCATTGACATCCCCGAGCTGTGCAGCGTGGGCTCGGTCTCCTCATCGGGGAACGGGGGCAGCGGCCCTGTCTCCCTGCTTCATGGCAGATGGGGCGGGAAGGGCCGTGGGCCAGCATCAGGCCGGAGGAGACGCCCGTGTGAACTGGGCTACGACCCTCTCTCGCGTGGGGCTGGGTGTCGTTCATTTTGTAGACCGGAAAAAGTGCTTGCTGCTCTTTGCCCGTCTCGTCTGCCCCGTGAGCGTGGGCGCCGGGTGTCAGGGCTGGTGGCCTCTTGACCCTAGTGCTGCGTCCTGGAGCTCCGCGGGGTGAAGGGCGGATCGCGGGCTGCAGGAACTTGCGTTCTCACTCCTGGGGCGGTGGCGTTGGTTTGATAACTTTACCGTCTGGCCCAGGGCACTTTTCAGAGTCTGCATTTCTTACTCAGATGAGTGTGTAATCCAGGGCTCCTATTCCTGCATCTTTTCTTTGGAAAGGAAATGTAATATTTTCTCTACATCTTAATCGGGCGTATTTTCTTGATTTTTTTTTTTTTTAAACAGGAGGATGTAGAAGAGCTAATGGACTATTTCCAGGCTAGTAAGAGGTACCACCTGAGTAAACGGTTTGGCCACAGGGAGTACCTGGTCGAACATTCAGTCGTCAGAGACCCGTGTGCAAGGCCTTCTGAGCGCTGCTGCTGCCCAGCTGACCCTCCTCATCCAGAAGCACGAGAGGTAACCCCCCCAACTGTCCACGGTGCGAAAGAGCCGCCCCAGCATCCTCGCCCAAGACCACCGGCTTCTGTTCGTTCATCGAATGCACTGGCTCCTCCTTACATGTTTCTTAGGAAGAATTCTCTAGTCGTTAGGCTCCTTTGCATCGTAGAGCTCTAAAACCATGCACAGTAGCCGAGGCGACCGTACCGTGAACCCCGCATGCCCATCATTCGCCTCCGACAGGGGCTGCCTCCCAGCCAATCCCGATGTGACTGTGCGTCCCCACCCTGGGTCATTTTGAAGCATGTCCCCCACATTTCATCGAGAAATCGGTGGTGGATGCTCACGTGAGCTGCGTGATGGAGAGGCCTCTTCCCTGGCTCTCACATTCCCCTTTGGGACGAAGTGTAAACACACGGATGCTCGTCTTGGGATCCGACTGGTTTTCCTCAGTAGCAGCGGGGCCACCCCGTGGCGGGGCAGCCCCTGTCCTCTGCCACGCTCCTTCTCATTAGGACTTTGAGGCCCTCATTGCAAACTATGAAATTTATTCTTTTTAGGCTACGAGAAGCTCTAAAATGAGTAGGGGCATGACTCTAATGTTGATTTCTTACGACGATCTGTAGTTTTGTGAATTGGTTCTACCACCTAGTAATTTTATTAGATCTTTGCAACACTGTTTAATGAGGATGCTGTAAAGTGCAAATTATGTGGGCGAACGCTCCTTACCGAAGATGCTAATGAATTTGTCACCGCAATTGACTTGACATTCCTGATTAATTTTCACTCCAGCGGAAGGAGCAGCTCCTTGCCTTGCATAGACTGATGGCTGTACAAGGAAGTAGGTTTTACCTCTGATTTTTAGACTCCATCATCAGAGGCTGGCACAGACTTATATTTTTAAAGCATGTATCTACCATTCGTTCATTCACCTATTTTTCCTCCGAGAAGTTTCCGTGGAGAATCTCCCCTGTGCCAAGCAGGGGGCCCAGCCCAGGGGTGCAGGCAGAATAGCGGTCGCAATAGAGTGTCAGTCAGGGTTCTCCAGAAAAACAGAATAAGGTACGGATGAGGGGTTGGCGCACGCGGTTCTGGAGGCTGAGAAGTCCCACAGTCTGCCGTCTGCACAGCAGAGACCCGGAAACTCCAGCGGAGTCAGTCAGTCTGAGTCCCAAGGCCTGTGACCCAGGGGAGCTGATGACACACATCCCAGCCCAAGGGCAGGAGATGACATGAGCTGTCCCCGCTCAGTGAGGCAGAGTAGAAAAGGGGCGAACTCCTCCTTCCTTCGCCTCCTGTTCTGTCTGGACCCTCAGTGGGTGGACGACGCCGTCCTACACCGGGGAAGCCCTCTGCCTTACGAGGCCACCGATTCAAACGCTGCTCTCGTCCGGACCTGGACCCCGCTCCCATGTCCACCCCCCTGCCCCCCGCACAGACACACCCAGAAACGGTGACCTCTCAACCCGAGCTGCGTCAGTCAGATCATGCATCAACCCTCCTGGAAATGGGTCCCCGCGTTTATCTCATACATCGGCTGATGCCCTTCCCGTCACCAGGAGCTCCTGACTTCCCCCCCGACCCCTTCATCTCCTCTTGGGAGGGTCCGCCCCACAGTGTGCTCCTTTGTCCTGGAAATGCTCGCCCACTCCCTGCCCTCGCGCTGAGGTCTCTCCTGAGCACGAGTGACGACGATGCTTTTACCCTCCCCGTATCCCAGTCACGTCTCAGCTGCCCATCCTCCTCCTCCTCCAGGGTAAACACTCGCCTGATCCCAGCGAAACCGATATCGAGATAAACTGTCAGCCACAGCGAGAGCCGGGCTGGCCGGGAGTTTGGCGAGCTCGCCTGGTAACCCGGAATCTTTTCTGCCCAGGGCAGGGTACTTGGACGAAGGTCAGATGGAGGTGCTGTTGGAGCGGGCTCAGACGGAAGTCTTCTCTGTGAAACAGAAGTTGGACAGTGACTTAAAGCAGGAAAAGAAAAAGCTCCGCCAGAAATTAATAACTAGGAGGAGACGCGAGATGCTGCAAAAGGTACCCAGGGAGTGAAGCCTTTATCCTCTGCCCGGCCTCGTCACACACCCACCCGCACTGCCATCCGAGAGCCGGGGTCCACGTGGCGGCTGGGCAGCCATCGCGACCTGCCAGCTGCGGTGGATCGACACGGACGTTGTGGAATGCTGTGTCAAGGAGGGCTCTGCACACCCTTTCTGGTCGCAGGAAGGCAGAGGGTCCTGGTGGGCTCGCGATGCCAGCCTTGGTACCTGACCGAGTGACGAGCGTTTACCGAGTGTCTGCTTAGCGCGGTGCTGTGTGTTACATAAGATCCCTTCTTTGATCCTTACGATCGTTCACAGTGAGGCGGTACTACTGCGTTCTCTCTTTTGTTTTTAAATGAAGTCACTGGGCTTAGAGGGTTTTAGTGTCCTAACCCGTGCAGGCTGCCATAACAAACACCGGAGACTAAATGGCGTATAAACAACAGGAATTTACATCTCCTAATTCCAGGGGCTGGAAGCCCAAGGCCAGAGTGCCAGCCAGCATGGCACCGATGAAGGCAGCTCCTGGGTTGCAGGCGCCGACTTCTCAGTGTGTCGTCACGTGGGGGGAGGGGAGAGGGAGCCTGGCGAGGTCTCTTATGTAAGAGCATGAGTCCCACGTGACCCGAGCACCTCCCGAAGGCCCCACCTCCGAACGCCGTCACGAGGCGTCAAAATTTCAACAAGATGATCTTTGAGCTTCCAAACATTCGAATCAACATGGAAGTAATGTGGTCAAAATTCAGACATCGGAGCAGAAGTGGCAGACTGGGATTGGCCTATCTGACTTAGAGCTGGCCTGCTCAGATGTCTGCCACGAGAGCTCTGACTGCGGCTCACTTACATAGCGCACTGTGATGAGCTCACTTGCCTCTGCTGGGCGCCTGCCTTAGCAGGGAGAGGAAGATGCTTTCGTCTGCAGAAAGGCTTTGGGGGGAGCAGGAATAAACCAGACACTGAGACAGGGAGACTGGGAGGACGTTACGAGGTGGCTGAAGGCCTGCTTTTCGGCGTGCTTACACTGTGCTGAGACTCTGAGGAGAACATGGCAGGCTTCACAGTGTGCAGGGCGAGGGGCAGGAGCCAGAGAGGGAGTGCTTGGGGTGAGGAGCATGGAGTGCTAGGCTGGGGCATCACCTTGTTCCGAGGATGGTGGGGAACGCTGAGGGGTTTTCAGGGGGAGAAGGATGTGGTCAGACTTAGGACATAGGAAGCTCACATGAGCAGCCTGTCAGATAGAGCCGGAGGATCCTGGGGTATAAACCAATGGGAGGCTTGGGCGCTCGGCCAGGTGAGAGCTGACAAGGACCCAGAGCTGAGAAAGTGCCCTGAGCCCCGGAGGAAGGGACAGATTCAGAGACCATATGGGACATACCGAGTGACACCTAGGAGGCTGGCTGGTACCATTCGGGAAGGAGAGAAGGAGAGACAAGATACCTTTTTAGCTCGAGTGATAGAAACTCTGCTTTTAATGATCCCATTTGGGGCCCATCAGAAAGCCATGATTCTCACCTTGACCGGTGACCTCTACTCCATCATGAGTGTCACCTCATCCATCTGCATTAGCTAAACAATCAAAACAGCGGGGCCCAAGGCCACCTTTCTGTGATGGTCAGGCCCGATGCAAGGTTAGGATCTGAAGGACGGATGCACCGCAGAAGTTCAGCCGTCTTCCGTGAGCATAATTCCTTGCAGCTGCTCTCCATGGGTCTTGTGACTGATGCAGCGCTAGCACGTAGCTCCACCCAAAGGCCTAGGTTGTGTCTGCAGTGCTGAGGCCCTTTCACGTGCAGAAGGAAGGACGTGGCACTCTCGGGTCACCAGGAGCCACGATCGTAGGGAGGACCATCCCATGATCTCACAGAATAGAACCGAGGTGTCCGTTGGCACGCTCCGTGTGCAGCTGCCCTGTGAGGTGCACCCCGTTAGATAAGCCCGTTATGGCATCACCTCACCCTTAGCGGGTGCGGAACTAGAGCGCGCAGTGAGGGTTCATGAGGTGCTGCTTCGTCACTTTCACGACATTGCCGAGGCGGGCGCATGTTAATTCGAGGGCTGCCTCTTCCACTTTGCCTTGTCGGCGAATGCGTGTTGGAGACATGGAGCAAATGAAGTTTTCCCTGCATCCTGGGTTATTTCCTGGAGGATGGTTTTGTACATGTGAGCTCATCGAGGGGGGGCGGGAAGCTTCAGCACTCTGTGACTCCTTTGACAAATCTCCAGTGTTTTCTGAAGGGCTTTATTCACCGAGGCTTTTGCCCCCACCTCATTGTCCTTTCCGGAATTCCCGCCAGCACAAGGAACAGCGGAAGGAGCAGCTGTCCCTCGGGGATGCCTTTCGGGCCGCCGAGGATGTGAGCCAGTACCTGGGCCAGTGGCGGAGCCTGGTGGCCGGCCACATCGCCGCCCTGGAGGAGCTGCAGGAGTGCCTGGACCAGGCCGCGCTGGACGGCCTCAGGGCCCTGACCCTCTCGCTGTCCCAGAGGGCGGCCGAGGAGCTGTGGCGCCTGCAGAACTCGGCGGTGGCCCAGGAGCTGCTCAGGCGCGGTGTGCCCTGGCTCTTCCTGCAGCAGGTCCTGGAGGAGCACAGCAAGGAGACGGCCGCCCGGGCCGAGCAGCTGGAGGCCGAGGAGAGGGACAGGGACCAGGAGGGCGTCCAGAGCGTGAGGCAGAGACTGAAGGAGGACGACTTGGAGGCCGCGACGGAGGAGCAGGCCGAGCTGAGGCGCTGGCAGCGCTGCATCTTCGCGTGAGTGTTTCTGCCGCCTTGGCTGGGGGCGGGACCCACCCGCGGGTGTGGGGTGGCCGAACACGCCGCACGTGACTTTGACGGCGACTTAATGGTCGCATTTACTCACACCCAGGGGAGAAGGACACCGCCTGACACGCAGGGCCCCTCGGGGCTGCGGATCGAATGAGCAGGGGCTGTGGGAGGCAGGCTTTGAAGTACCAAGGGGGTGGGGTGTCCCCTGGTGCCCACGGGGGACGTGATTTGTTCACTCGAATAATTGCATGGGCGGCCAGAGAATCGAAGCCCTCCGCGGACGGATGAGTAGGAACTGTGCCCGGTCCCCGGGGGAGAAGTGATGTTTGACGAGCGGGTAGGGGGAGCCTTTTCCCTTTTACCAACGGACCTGCCGGTCAGTCTTCTCTAGAGCTGCTTTTTCTTTCAACAAACCAGCCGAGCAGCCACCCCAGAAAACCCCGTCTAAGCAAATAGACGAACAGCGCCGACACTCTGTTAGCATTCTGTTCTCGGTTCAGACGCTCCCCAGTTTAAGCTGAGTCTTAGTTGCAGTTTAAATTCTGAATCTCGAGCCCTATTTCCTGGAAATGGCTTCGCCGACATGGGAGAGAGTCTCGGCGTGTCTGGTAGGTCCATCTGTCCCCCATGCTCTCTGCTGACCCAGTTGCTGTGTTCGCTGGACACCAGGGGTCCTACCTTACACCGAGGCCTGGGCTCCTCTCGAACCCTTTGAGGGATCAGATGGCAGAGCATCGTTCTGCAGTGACCCTCCTGCACAGTGCTGTTCCCGGGACTGACCTTGCTGCTTGGGACAGCAGGTCCCTAGGAGTGTGCAGTGACGTTGTCTCGGGTTTGTTACGTGACCTCTCAGCTCGTTCTCCTCTTGCTTTTATGGTTCTGTCCCCGTCGATTTCCCGGTCTTCATTCATGTTCGTTTTCTTGAACAAACAAGGTGCTGTCTTCTCCAAGCCCGTAAAAATCACTTCCTTCAATGCCGCTTCCTGGTCCCACGAGTCGTTTTCAGCAGTAAACACGCAGCTCAGCCTGCGCCCCACCGAGGTCTCTGTGCGCGTCCCAACCTGCCTTGACTCTTCAGAGCCTCTGAATCGGGCTCGACCTCCCCATTATCAGATGGTCATTCTCGTCCACTGCATTTGGATCCGTTTGGCCGGGACCGTTACTAAAGCCGACACTGATGTAGTCGTTCGGCAGAAAAAGAGAGATCTCGCTTCGCGATCGGAAAAGTCTTTATGATTTTTCCCAGGGTCGAAGAGAGTCAGCCAACAACACACACGATGTGAGTCTGCTCATATGCCTTGCTCGTTTGAGACTCTAAAAGGCTGCAGCCTCTCTGAGGCCTTCCGTAAGCACGACTTTGCATAGTCGTTGAAACACAGATGTGTAAGCTTCTGGAGTCCCAGCAGCGTGGGCTGCTCAAGGAGTTCATCAGGACACATAGTTCTGGCCAGGGAGATTGTGCCTCGGAGACTTATGTCCCAAGTTCTTGCTTGGATTTTAAACTCCTTCACGGCAGAGAGCCTATCTCCTGTGGTTCTGTATTATTTTGGCACCTATGTAGCAGAGGATCAAGACGAGACCACCCAGGGCCGACCAGGTTTGAAGATGGGCAGGACTTGTGACTCACTGATTTCAGAGTCGCTTTCAAAGCTGCTCCACTCGGGAGGGGCGAGGGGGCAGCTGTAGTTTCCCGAGGGCCTTTAAAATAATTGTAGACCCCATGGGGTGAGAAGCCCGAGGGACCGGTGTCAGTGGCGTGGGCTTAGGGTCTTTAGACTGTTTCTGGCCGGGGCCCACGTCAGCCCTGGCTGTCTTATTCTGCTTCCATGAGAAAGTTCCAGCTGAGCACTCCCACTGATATTTGGGTGTGATGGGCCTGGCCCCACCCACCCTCCCTCCCCAGTTGTATCCTGCAGGCATTTCTGCATTTTAAAGCTTTCACAAAGCATGTTTTATGCAGCCAGTGCAGATGGAACATAGCCAGGAATAGCCAAGCGAGTCTGTTTGTCTAAAGAGAATGTTGCTCAGTGAAGAAATAAGCACACATTGCCCCAAACAGGAGGGAAGAGAAAAGGCCTCTCCCTCCACTGCGGTCTCCTGGGTCAGGGAGGAGATTCTGACCAGATGTCCCCAGCTGCCCCCGCCCCCCTTATGTCTCACTGGCCAGAACTGCGTCCTGAGAGGCTGGCGAGTGAGTTGTGGCTGGTCGTGGGTCACGGGCCTGGCCTTAGAGGAAGGGGGTCGTCCCCGATGTCCTCATCTGTAAATTCAAAAGGAATTTGCTAGAAGGATTAGCGATGTGTGAGCAAACGTGTTTGTTTCCTGGGGCCGTCATAATGAAGTACCACGGACTGGCCTGAAACAACAGAAATGTCCTCACACGGTTCTGGGGGCCGGAAGTCTGCGCTCGAGGTGTGGGCAGGGTCCTGCCTCCTGTGAAGGCCCTGGGGGGAGGGGGGAGGTATTTTCCGTGCCTTTGTCTTAGCTTCTGGCGCCACCTCAATCGTTAGTGTTGATTGGCTTATAGACCCATCACTCTGACCTCTGCCTCTTTCGTCACATGGCTGTGTCCCTCTGTGAGAGCCTTTCCTCTTTTCTTATAAGGGTACCAGTCATATTGGATTAAGGGCCTGCCCTACTCCAGTACGACTGACGGACATTTTAATTGCATCCGTAAGGACCTTATTTTCAGCTAAGATCACATCCATGGGTAGTATACGAGTTAGGACTTGAATATATCTTTTTGGGAGAACACAAATCGACCCATAACAGCACAGTTTTCAGCATGGAGTGTGTTTTCTCTACATGACAGCCGTCGATCTCATCCTTTAAGATTCAGCACGGGCCCCCCCATCCCGTTCCCGGCCCACCTGAGCTGAGCCGGACGTCTCTCCTTGGGGTTAGGAGCCCCGTGTATAGTAAACTGCTAAGCGGGGTCAACGGACGATCGTTTGTCTTCGTGTCTGTCTAGAGAGTAAGACGAGGTCCCCTCCAGGGCCCTACACCCGCTGACGCACAGCCTCGCGGCCCCGCGCGCTCAGCTCTGCGGTCTTGGCGCCCGCACGAGGTCGCACCGAACACGGCAGCCGTTAGACGCCCGAGAAGCACCTGCGGAATGCAGGCGCGGCTGCGGAGATGCCGGGTTTTTCCCAGGCGCGATTTAGCTCATGACTGCCGCTCCGCGTTTCCGACGTTCCCATCCCCAGCTGCCTGCCCCCCGCCCGCACCCGCCACGATTTTCTATGGAGAACACATTGCTGTTCCTTTTTTTTTTTAAATATAACTTTATGTGTTTACTTTTAAATTAATGTTAAAATTATAGTCGCCATACAACATCGTATTAGTTGCAGGCGCGGTCACTGCGATTAGACGTTTGTACACCTCATGGCGTGATCGCTGATAAGTCTCACCCCCACCTGGCCCTGGAGGGCGTTGTCACCTGTTATCGACTGTTCCCAAAGCTGCACTTTACATCCCTGTGAGTGTTTTCACAGCCGGCCGTGCGAGCCGCTTCTCGACCTCGCCGTTCCCACCCATCCTTCCAGCCGCCCCCGTCCGGCACCTCGGTTGGCTCTGTGTCCACGAGCCCGTTTCCGTTGTGTGTGTCCGTTTATGGTGCCCACGAGACTCCGCACGTACGTGCGATCACGCGCCGTTTGTCTTTCTCCGCTGGCACGATGCCCTCTCGGTCCGTCGCGTGGGCCCCAGGGGCAGGATTTGGCCGCAGCACCGCTAACAGTCACCGATAGGAAGCCGCCTGCGGGCCCCTCGGGGGACGCGCGGGGAGGCGGGCGCGGTGCGTCGCATCCCGGCCATCGGCCGCGGCCACACTGCGCGCACACACGGCCACACCGCGGCTCTTGCCTCCCAGGCGGCTCTGCTCCACGGCCTTCTCCTCGTTCGAGGAGGAGCGTTCGGTGAGGCGGACGCCCACGGCCAGCCAGATGGACAGGAAAGCTTGGCCTCCTCTCGATCCACAGCGGCCGTCTCTGCCGCAGGCAGCAGCTGCATGATCGCTTGGCTAAGCTGAGTTCTGCGAAAGTGAGGCCTCGCCGCCTCTTGAGTTGGTGGCAGGCCGCTGGGCGGCGTAGTCTCTCTTGACCGCCTTCGCCAGTTGCTGGGCGTCTCTGCCGCCACCCCGCTCCCATCTCTCTCAGCCCCGTCCCCTCCTCTGGCGTCTGTACTCCTGGAGCCGCCAAGCTCGTCCTAACCTTGAGGTCTGCAGTGGACACACTCGTGCCCAGGCCCCGCCAACCCCCGGTTCACCAGCAGCCGGGAGTGCGGGCTGCTCACGGTTCGCGGCCACACCCTTCTCCTGGGCATCGCCCCGGGCAGATGGGAGCCACCTGGCCTGAAAGGTCACTCCCTTCCGCTCCCTCAGCCACAGCCCCGTGACTGTCATCAGAACCAAATAACCAAACACCGACTCAGGGTGCGAGCGCCTGGCCTTTTCTGTAAGTGGCACAAAGGAGACGCTCACCTTAGCTCATGTGGGCAGGAGACAGGGTCTCCCGCCTGGGCCTCGTAGACTGATGACTGACGGCTGCCTTTTTCTGAGCACCTGTTATGTGCCTCAAGGACAGACAACTCTTGGGGGCGGTGTTTGCTCCAGAGCCCCCACTGGAGGGCGTCAGCTTTCCTGGGACCCCCAGCCATCGCCCTCTCCCGGTTTGCTCACCCCCTACATGCTTATCGAGGTCCTCTCGGGAAGCCCGAGCCCCTGTCTCCAGCCCGCCCCTGGGGAACCTGACCCAAGACCAGGCCTTGAACTTGCTCTTTCCTCTGCCGAGCCCACGCTCCTCCCGGAACATCACGGAGCAACCCTCTGTGTCCTCTCGCGTCTCGGCCCAGATTTCGCTGCACTGAGGTCCTCCCTGAGCACAGGACCCTGGCCCGGGCGCGCAGCGTCGCGTGGCCAGGTTCCCTGTCTTCGTAAAATTGCTCACTGCATGAAATGTTCTGGTCCCCTAACGTGCTCCTCGTCTGTGCCCCCAGCCCGGCCCGGCCCCTGACCCACTCCCCACTCCATCCCCAGCACCTAGAAAATGCCCGGCATATAGTAGTAGGTCTGGGGATCGGTTAGTTGGCTGAACTAACCAATCGACACACACAGGTGTGTGCAAGATGTTGGCACTTCACTCGGGGTGATCGTCTGCTGAGATTGAAAACATGTTAAAAGCTAGGCTTAGAGCATCTCGCCTGAAGCCCACAGCAGTGCCAGGAGGCAGAGCTTATGTCCCATTTCACAGATGAGAAAACTGACCAGCAGAGGAAAAGTGAACTGGCTGAGGGAGCAGGGGGTGGGAGGGCCGCTTGGGCCGGTGTTTTCTGACGGGGAACCCACGGCTTTTCCTTTAGAGGAAGGAACAAAATTCAGACTTTTTTTTTTTTAAATAAAAATCAGTAAGTAGAAACAACTTGGAAGCTTTTACATTCGTTCATATTAAAAAAGTTTTTTCTTAGAAGGGTGCGGGATATGTAGCGTGGTGGTCATTGGAGAGTAAGGATTAAATCATCCAAATGTTTTGAAAGGTTTTGGAACAAGAAATAAAGATATTTGCGCGTAAGTAAAGTGCACTGTGTCTCTGCCCACCAAGGGCCGATCCTGGCAGGAATCAAGTGTCTGACGTTCAGGGTGCTTGGTTTTGAAATGCAGTTGGCCTTGCACCCTGCCCCGAGGGGACAGGGCGTGGAGCGGGCTCGCTCGCTACCCTCAGAAGCAGGCGCGGACCGCCTGGCGTCCGTTGTTGGCCGAGCCTGGCCCCCTGCCGCGAGCAGCATCTTGAGAGTGTGGCGGCGCAGAGGGCGGCGGAATGTGCCGGCACCAGCAGAGAGAGCAGCTCTGTCCCCAGGCTGAGCGGGTGGGACCCAGGCCCGCCCTTGCCAGCCTGAATGTGGACGAGCTACCGGGCAGGCAAGCTGGATGTGGAGCCCTTTATTAAAAAATTGTTTTTATTATTTTTCTCATCTGTAAAATGGGTATAACGGAGACTGTTATGGGAATTGGGTGGCCTGATATATAGAAAAGAATTAATTGTGCTCAATACGTTACCTCTCCCTTGGGTCTCCCCCACCCCCCATGTTTCTTCTGGCCACTAGGTGACCCCTCAGTTTTCTCTCTGCTGATCTCTGGATCCAGGACGCAAAACAGGGACAGTACCTCTGACGGACATAACGTGTCCATGGCTCCCCGGGTGCTCAGACCACTTCTGCAGATGAGTTTCTAAGGCCCCATCACCTCTAAGAGTGAGACTTCCACCCTCTTTCTTCAAGCCTTTCCGTGGCTCTCCGCCACGGTGCAAGTTCCGCCACGGTCTCGGTGCCACAAAGGTTGGGGACTGCTGCCCGAGCGGCCCTCTCCTCTTCGTGCGGGGAGGAGCCCCCCCGAGACCGTGGAGACCGCAGGCCGCGAGCTGAGCTGGCTCCAGAAGGGGCGGCACCGTCCTCCATCCAGCCGAAGGCAGCCGCGCGGCTCCGAGCGGCGGAAGCTCCTCGGCTCTGGGAGACTTGGGGCCACGTGGGTGTGCTGGCGGTCACTTCAGTGTTTCCTCTCCTCTCTGTCCAGCAGCAGTCCAAGGCGAGGAAGTCATGCTCCAAGAGTAAAAGCAGGATAGACCTTCTGAAGAAGCGCCTCAAGGATAAAATTCAGCTCTTTGACGAGCAGGCTCCTGAAGACTTGGTTGGAAAGGTCGGTGTCTCTGCCTCGTCTGTTATTGGTCACAGTGTCAGGCAGGGCCGGCGGCCACCCCGCCGGCCGAGCGCACGGAGCCCCTAGGGCGATGGCTGCCCGTCTCCACCAGACACCGTGTTTCTAAGTCGTGGTCGTGAGATGGGTCCCACTGCTGTCCCCTCATGCTGTTCACCTGGCCCTTCTGTCTGGAACCCCCTGCTTCACCTCCCCCCCGGCCTTTGGGCCTCACCCCGCCACCCACTGTCAACTCCCTTTCCTCCCGTAACCCGCGTCACACTGTTCGTCCCTGCCGCCGGTCTTCTGAGGAGGTGACACCGCCCCTGGCACTGTGTGAATGAACGCTGGGCTGTGGCAGTGTCGAGGCCGTCCTGGTCCCTGCTCCCTGCTCTCGGAGGGTACGCGTCTGGAGGAGATGGACAGAAAGCACTTAAAATGACAGACCGTGATCTGTGCCGTTAAGGACGTGAATAAGGGACGCGGTGGTGACCGGGGTGGGGCAGGAGCGGGGAACGGGACCGTAGGTGGGATCCCTCCGAGAAGCTGACGTGCGCGAGCTGACACCATGTCACCACTGCCGAGGTGTCCGCTGGTGCCCCCAGCACTCGGCAAAGGCTGGGTTCCCGGGAGGCGGGGAGGGTGCGTCCCGATACATCGCAGCACATTTTGGAGTCGCTGCTTTTGTTCCTGCCGTCCGTCCGTCCATGTCCTTCGCCGCGTTGTTCGTTTATGTATTTATTTTTTACCTTTCGTGTAAGTGTGTTTCTCAGAACACAAACGCCTGAGCTGGCAAAGAGCCATTGGTCAGTGGCTCCTGCCAGGGGTGTCCGGTTGTCGAGGTCCAGGGGGCCCGGGAAATGCCACCCTGTGGTCTCTGTCAAATCGAGAAATGAGACAGACGAAGGCAGGGAGAGGAAAAAATGTCATCTTTCTGACGTCAGAGGTCATTTCCCACAGTTGCGCAGGGTGGGGCCGTGGGGCCTTGGCCCCTGCATCAGGGCGAGGAGGGTGGCAATGATAACACACTGCTGTGGCTTTATTTGAGGAGCAGGGGTGGGAAGGCACCTTTCCGCTTCGGAGCGGGCCACAGGGCCAGCCCCTCCCAGTAACGGAGCCGCTCCACGCGCGCCGTGATCCGGACATCAGGGAGAGGCGTTGGTCAGCCGTGGCCGTTGAAGGACAGGCCATCCTCACAGTCGTGTCTTCCAGGGTGGCGAGTGCCGATAGCACGCACGCTCCCGAGTCGACGGCTTGGCCGCCCGTCGTGAGGTTAATCGATGGCAGCCGTCTGGCTCTGAGCGGTGACGTTCGGCTCTGAGCGGTGA
>NW_024349804.1:11686783-11698919 GCF_902729225.1 Pteropus medius | reverse complement strand
AACCTGCCTTGACTCTTCAGAGCCTCTGAATCGGGCTCGACCTCCCCATTATCAGATGGTCGTTCTCGTCCACTGCATTTGGATCCGTTTGGCCGGGACCGTTACTAAAGCCGACACTGATGTAGTCGTTCGGCAGAAAAAGAGAGATCTCGCTTCGCGATCGGAAAAGTCTTTATGATTTTTCCCAGGGTCGAAGAGAGTCAGCCAACAACACACACAATGTGAGTCTGCTCATATGCCTTGCTCGTTTGAGACTCTAAAAGGCTGCAGCCTCTCTGAGGCCTTCCGTAAACACGGCTTTGCACAGTTGTTGAAACACAGACGTGTAAGCTTCTGGAGTCCCAGCAGCGTGGGGCTGCTCTAGGAGTTCATAAGGACACATAGTTCTGGCCAGGGAGATTGTGCCTCGGAGACTTATGTCCCAAGTTCTTGCTTGGATTTTAAACTCCTTCACGGCAGAGAGCCTATCTCCTGTGGTTCTGTATTATTTTGGCACCTATGTAGCAGAGGATCGAGACGAGACCACCCAGGGCCGACCAGGTTTGAAGATGGGCAGGACTTGTGACTCACTGATTTCAGAGTCGCTTTCAAAGCTGCTCCACTCGGGAGGGGCGAGGGGGCAGCTGCAGTTTCCCGAGGGTCTTTAAAATAATTGTAGACCCCATGGGGTGAGAAGCCCGAGAGACGGGTGTCAGTGGCATGGGCTTGGGGTCTTCAGACTGTTTCTGTCCGGGGCCCACGTCAGCCCTGGCTGTCTTATTCTGCTTCCATGAGAAAGTTCCAGCTGAGCACTCCCACTGATATTTGGGTGTGATGGGCCTGGCCCCGCCCGCCCCCTCCCCCGCTGTATCCTGCAGGCATTTCTGCATTTTAAAGCTTTCACAAAGCATGTTTTATGCAGCCAGTGCAGATGGAGCATAGCCAGGAATAGCCAAGCGAGTCTGTTTGTCTAAAGAGAATGTTTGCTCAGTGAAGAAATAAGCACACATTGCCCCAAACAGGAGGGAAGAGAAAAGGCCTCTCCCTCCACTGCGGTCTCCTGGGTCAGGGAGGAGATTCTGACCAGATGTCCCCAGCTGGCCCCCGCCCCCCTTACGTCTCACTGGCCAGAACTGCGTCCTGAGAGGCTGGCGAGTGAGTTGTGGCTGGTCGTGGGTCACGGGCCTGGCCTTAGAGGAAGGGGGTCGTCCCCATGTCCTCATCCGTAAATTCAAAATGAATTTGCTAGAAGGATTAGCGATGTGTGAGCGAATGTGTTTGTTTCCTGGGGCCGTCATAATGAAGTACCACGGACTGGCCTGAAACAACAGAAATGTCCTCACACGGTTCTGGGGGCCGGAAGTCTGCGCTCGAGGTGTGGGCAGGGTCCTGCCTCCTGTGAAGGCCCCGGGGGGGAGGGGGGAGGTATTTTCCGTGCCTTTGTCTTAGTTTCTGGCATCACCTCAATCGTTAGTGTTGATTGGCTTATAGACCCATCACTCTGACCTCTGCCTCTTTCGTCACATGGCTGTGTCCGTCTGTGAGAGCCTTTCCTCTTTTCTTATAAGGGTACCAGTCATATTGGATTAAGGGCCTGCCCTACTCCAGTACGACTGACGGACATTTTAATTGCATCCGTAAGGACCTTATTTTCAGCTAAGATCACATCCATGGGTAGTACGAGTTAGGACTTGAATATATCTTTTTGGGAGAACACAAATGGACCCATAACAGCACAGTTTTCAGCATGGAGTGTGTTTTCTCTACATGACAGCCGTCGATCTCATCCTATAAGACCCAGCACGGGCCCCCTCACCCCCGTTCCCGGCCCACCTGAGCTGAGCCGGACGTCTCTCCTTGGGGTTAGGAGCCCCGTGTATAGTAAACTGCTAAGCGGGGTCAACGGACGATCGTTTGTCTTCGTGTCTGTCTAGAGAGTAAGACGAGGTCCCCTCCAGGGCCCTACGCCCGCTGACGCACAGCCTCGCGGCCCCGCGCGCTCAGCTCTGCGGTCTCGGCGCCCGCACGAGGTCGCGCCGAACACGGCAGCCGTTAGACGCCCGAGAAGCACCTGTGGAATGCAGGCGCGGCTGCGGAGATGCCGGGTTTTTCCCAGGCGCGATTTAGCTCATGACTGCCGCTCCGCATTTCCGACGTTCCCATCCCCAGCAGCGCCCCCCGCCGCACCCGCCACGATTTTCTATGGAGAACACATTGCTGTCCTTTTTTTTTTTAAATATAACTTTACGTGTTTACTTTTAAATTAATGTTAAAATTATAGTCGCCATACAACATCGTATTAGTTGCAGGCGCGGTCACTGCGATTAGACGTTTGTACACCTCACGGCGTGATCGCTGATAAGTCTCACCCCCACCTGGCCCTGGAGGGCGCTGTCACCTGTTATCGACTGTTCCCAAAGCTGCACTTTGCAGCCCCGTGACTGTTTTCACAGCCGGCCGTGCGAGCCGCTTCGCGCCCTCGCCGTTCCCACCCGTCCTTCCAGGCGCCCCCGTCCGGCACCGCGGTTGGCTCTGTGTCCACGAGCCCGTTTCCGTTGTGTGTGTCCGTTTATGGTGCCCACGAGACTCCGCACGTACGTGCGATCACGCGCCGTTTGTCTTTCTCCGCTGGCACGATGCCCTCTCGGTCCGTCGCGTGGGCCCCAGGGGCAGGAGTTGGCCGCAGCACCGCTAACAGTCACCGATAGGAAGCCGCCTGCGGGCCCCTCGGGGGACGCGCGGGGAGGGGGGCGCGGTGCGTCGCATCCCGGCCATCGGCCGCGGCCACACTGCGCGCACACACGGCCACACCGCGGCTCTTGCCTCCCAGGCGGCTCTGCTCCACGGCCTTCTCCCTGTCTGAAGAGGAGCTGCTCCGGGTGAGGCGGGACGTCCACGGCTGCTTCGCGCAGATGGACAGGAGCTTGGCCCTCCCCCGGATCCGCGCCCGCGTCCTGCTGCAGCAGCTGCACACGGCTTGGCGCGAAGCGGAGTTCCAGAAAGTGGACCAGGCCCCGGCCGCCCCTGAGCTGCAGGTACGCGGGGCGTCGCGGGCGGGGGGCCCCTGGACCGGCCTCTGCCAGCTGCTGGCCCTGCCGCCCCTCCCCCCGGCTCCTCCCATCTCTCTCAGCCCCGTCCCCTCCTCTGGCATCTGTACTCCTGGAGCCGCCAAGCTCGTCCTAACCTTGAGGTCTGCAGTGGACACACTCGTGCCCAGGCCCCGCCAACCCCCGGTTCACCAGCAGCCGGGAGTGCGGGCTGCTCACGGTTCGCGGCCACACCCTTCTCCTGGGCATCGCCCCGGGCAGATGGGAGCCACCTGGCCTGAAAGGTCACTCCCTTCCGCTCCCTCAGCCACAGCCCCGTGACTGTCATCAGAACCAAATAACCAAACACCGACTCAGGGTGCGAGCGCCTGGCCTTTTCTGTAAGTGGCACAAAGGAGACGCTCACCTTAGCTCATGTGGGCAGGAGACAGGGTCTCCCGCCTGGGCCTCGTAGACTGATGACTGACGGCTGCCTTTTTCTGAGCACCTGTTATGTGCCTCAAGGACAGACAACTCTTGGGGGCGGTGTTTGCTCCAGAGCCCCCACTGGAGGGCGTCAGCTTTCCTGGGACCCCCAGCCATCGCCCTCTCCCGGTTTGCTCACCCCCTACATGCTTATCGAGGTCCTCTCGGGAAGCCCGAGCCCCTGTCTCCAGCCCGCCCCTGGGGAACCTGACCCAAGACCAGGCCTTGAACTTGCTCTTTCCTCTGCCGAGCCCACGCTCCTCCCGGAACATCACGGAGCAACCCTCTGTGTCCTCTCGCGTCTCGGCCCAGATTTCGCTGCACTGAGGTCCTCCCTGAGCACAGGACCCTGGCCCGGGCGCGCAGCGTCGCGTGGCCAGGTTCCCTGTCTTCGTAAAATTGCTCACTGCATGAAATGTTCTGGTCCCCTAACGTGCTCCTCGTCTGTGCCCCCAGCCCGGCCCGGCCCCTGACCCACTCCCCACTCCATCCCCAGCACCTAGAAAATGCCCGGCATATAGTAGTAGGTCTGGGGATCGGTTAGTTGGCTGAACTAACCAATCGACACACACAGGTGTGTGCAAGATGTTGGCACTTCACTCGGGGTGATCGTCTGCTGAGATTGAAAACATGTTAAAAGCTAGGCTTAGAGCATCTCGCCTGAAGCCCACAGCAGTGCCAGGAGGCAGAGCTTATGTCCCATTTCACAGATGAGAAAACTGACCAGCAGAGGAAAAGTGAACTGGCTGAGGGAGCAGGGGGTGGGAGGGCCGCTTGGGCCGGTGTTTTCTGACGGGGAACCCACGGCTTTTCCTTTAGAGGAAGGAACAAAATTCAGACTTTTTTTTTTTTAAATAAAAATCAGTAAGTAGAAACAACTTGGAAGCTTTTACATTCGTTCATATTAAAAAAGTTTTTTCTTAGAAGGGTGCGGGATATGTAGCGTGGTGGTCATTGGAGAGTAAGGATTAAATCATCCAAATGTTTTGAAAGGTTTTGGAACAAGAAATAAAGATATTTGCGCGTAAGTAAAGTGCACTGTGTCTCTGCCCACCAAGGGCCGATCCTGGCAGGAATCAAGTGTCTGACGTTCAGGGTGCTTGGTTTTGAAATGCAGTTGGCCTTGCACCCTGCCCCGAGGGGACAGGGCGTGGAGCGGGCTCGCTCACTACCCTCAGAAGCAGGCGCGGACCGCCTGGCGTCCGTTGTCGGCCGAGCCTGGCCCCCTGCCGCGAACGGCATCTTGAGAGTGTGGCGGCGCAGAGGGCGGCGGAATGTGCCGGCACCAGCAGAGAGAGCAGCTCTGTCCCCAGGCTGAGCGGGTGGGACCCAGGCCCGCCCTTGCCAGCCTGAATGTGGACGAGCTACCGGGCAGGCAAGCTGGATGTAAGACGCCCCAGTAAAAAAAAAAAAAAATTGTTTTTATTATTTTTCTCATCTGTAAAATGGGTATAACGGAGACTGTTATGGGAATTGGGTGGCCTGATATATAGAAAAGAATTAATTGTGCTCAATACGTTACCTCTCCCTTGGGTCTCCCCCACCCCCCATGTTTCTTCTGGCCACTAGGTGACCCCTCAGTTTTCTCTCTGCTGATCTCTGGATCCAGGACGCAAAACAGGGACAGTACCTCTGACGGACATAACGTGTCCATGGCTCCCCGGGTGCTCAGACCACTTCTGCAGATGAGTTTCTAAGGCCCCATCACCTCTAAGAGTGAGACTTCCACCCTCTTTCTTCAAGCCTTTCCGTGGCTCTCCGCCACGGTGCAAGTTCCGCCACGGTCTCGGTGCCACAAAGGTTGGGGACTGCTGCCCGAGCGGCCCTCTCCTCTTCGTGCGGGGAGGAGCCCCCCCGAGACCGTGGAGACCGCAGGCCGCGAGCTGAGCTGGCTCCAGAAGGGGCGGCGCCGTCCTCCATCCAGCCGAAGGCAGCCGCGCGGCTCCGAGCGGCGGAAGCTCCTCGGCTCTGGGAGACTTGGGGCCACGTGGGTGTGCTGGCGGTCACTTCAGTGTTTCCTCTCCTCTCTGTCCAGCAGCAGTCCAAGGCGAGGAAGTCATGCTCCAAGAGTAAAAGCAGGATAGACCTTCTGAAGAAGCGCCTCAAGGATAAAATTCAGCTCTTTGACGAGCAGGCTCCTGAAGACTTGGTTGGAAAGGTCGGTGTCTCTGCCTCGTCTGTTATTGGTCACGGTGTCAGGCAGGGCCGGCGGCCACCCCGCCGGCCGAGCGCACGGAGCCCGTAGGGCGATGGCTGCCCGTCTCCACCAGACACCGTGTTTCTAAGTCGTGGTCGTGAGATGGGTCCCACTGCTGTCCCCTCATGCTGTTCACCTGGCCCTTCTGTCTGGAACCCCCTGCTTCACCTCCCCCCCGGCCTTTGGGCCTCACCCCGCCACCCACTGTCAACTCCCTTTCCTCCCGTAACCCGCGTCACACTGTTCGTCCCTGCCGCCGGTCTTCTGAGGAGGTGACACCGCCCCTGGCACTGTGTGAATGAACGCTGGGCTGCGGAGGTGACACCGCCCCTGGCACTGTGTGAATGAACGCTGGGCTGCGGAGGTGACACCGCCCCTGGCACTGTGTGAATGAACGCTGGGCTGTGGCAGTGTCGAGGCCGTCCTGGTCCCTGCTCCCTGGTCCCTGCTCTCGGAGGGTACGCGTCTGGAGGAGATGGACAGAAAGCACTTAAAATGACAGACCGTGATCTGTGCCGTTAAGGACGTGAATAAGGGACGCGGTGGTGACCGGGGTGGGGCAGGAGCGGGGAACGGGACCGTAGGTGGGATCCCTCCGAGAAGCTGACGTGCGCGAGCTGACACCATGTCACCACTGCCGAGGTGTCCGCTGGTGCCCCCAGCACTCGGCAAAGGCTGGGTTCCCGGGAGGCGGGGAGGGTGCGTCCCGATACATCGCAGCACATTTTGGAGTCGCTGCTTTTGTTCCTGCCGTCCGTCCGTCCATGTCCTTCGCCGCGTTGTTCGTTTATGTATTTATTTTTTACCTTTCGTGTAAGTGTGTTTCTCAGAACACAAACGCCTGAGCTGGCAAAGAGCCATTGGTCAGTGGCTCCTGCCAGGGGTGTCCGGTTGTCGAGGTCCAGGGGGCCCGGGAAATGCCACCCTGTGGTCTCTGTCAAATCGAGAAATGAGACAGACGAAGGCAGGGAGAGGAAAAAATGTCATCTTTCTGACGTCAGAGGTCATTTCCCACAGTTGCGCAGGGTGGGGCCGTGGGGCCTTGGCCCCTGCATCAGGGCGAGGAGGGTGGCAATGATAACACACTGCTGTGGCTTTATTTGAGGAGCAGGGGTGGGAAGGCACCTTTCCGCTTCGGAGCGGGCCACAGGGCCAGCCCCTCCCAGTAACGGAGCCGCTCCACGCGCGCCGTGATCCGGACGTCAGGGAGAGGCGTTGGTCAGCCGTGGCCGTTGAAGGACAGGCCATCCTCACAGTCGTGTCTTCCAGGGTGGCGAGTGCCGATAGCACGCACGCTCCCGAGTCGACGGCTTGGCCGCCCGTCGTGAGGTTAATCGATGGCAGCCGTCTGGCTCTGAGCGGTGACGTTCGGGCCTTCTGTTTGCAGGAAGTTGAGGACAGAAAGGACAGCCCGTGGTGTGAGCGCGGGCGGCTCAGAGTCGTGCGGTCACGTCTCGGGGCCAGGCAGTCCTTCAGTGCTGTAAGGATGGAGCTGGGTCCTGCTGACCGCCAACCAGAAACCCGTGGTAAAGCCCTGGCCTGGCCGGCAGTATGGTGTCCCCAGAGGGACTTGTGCTTCACAGCTGTTGGCTCCACCTTAGAGCTGGGGGCGGAACAAGGCACATCTGCTCTGCTCCGTCTCCCACGCCCGTTCCCTCCAGCTCTGTGACCTCAGTGAGCTGTGACCAGGAGACCAGGAGATGGCTTCTCTTTGAGTTTTTAAGTGTTACCTTCTGGAAGAAGAGTCAGTTTTATCATCTAAGCCTTTGAGTTTTTCATTTACATTTTTAATGTCTAATTTATCAAGACTTTTTTTTTTTTCTGTCGGAATGCTCATTTCTTAAACGACATTCTTCCATTTTAAGGCTACTAACTTGTTGTATTTCTCTGAAGACACTAGTGTTTTTTAAAGTTCCTTTTTAAAAGCTCCAGCGTATTACTCTTACCTCGGCATTCACTAGTGGCTTTCCCCAGTGTGGGGACATCCGTGGTGGCCTGCTCTCACTGAGGAGTGGAGTCCTGAAAAGCTGCTTGGAGGCTCTGAGCCTGTAAGGGGCTTGCAGACCGTGTCCTTCACTCTGCTGTGGCCGGCTGGGCCACTCACTTGGAGACCCCCCAGTGTTGGTATCTCCAGATCTTTCTTGAAGGCTGGTCCGTGTCCCCAGAGAAGATCTGTCCCTTACCTAGTGGTAAAGGCTTGGATGCTCACATTTCAGGAGCCAAAGTGGGGCAGAGAGCTAAGATTTTAGGAGTCAATATGTCAAGTTTCACCTAGCCTTTTCTTTGCAGTGCGGGTCAGAGAGGTCCGCGGTGAGACTCGGGTGAAGCATCTTGTCTAAGTTGCACAGCTAGTCAGGTGGTAAGCTTGTAAGAGATAACAGATCCACGGCAGACAAAACTGTGCCGGCTGGTTTAAGGCAGTTCCCTTAACTTGGCCTTTGCCCTTGGATTATTTTGATGATGGAGTGGATGATGGTGTCTTTTCAGGCATAGAAATGGATTTTTCTGTCTTAAATTGACAAAGGATGTTGATTCAGTGAGGTGGTAGTTCACTGAGCAAGTATTAACCCAGCGCACCTTTGCCGAGTCCTGATGCAAAGATGGAGGAGCGCGTCTTAAACATTCCCCATCTTCTTACTCTGAGCATTTGAAACACATCCGGCAAAGCATGGGTTACACCGAACTGCCTGCGGGGAGGCCCAGCCACCGGAGTCCAAGTACAGGCTTCTATTTGCACCGCCTTCTCCCGGCGCGATTCTTGATCTGGAAGGACTTCGCTGGTAACGCTCCTGGCCTCTCTCCATCCCTTGCCCACTTTTCTCCAAGGAGGGTGACATCTGATTGGTGGGATCAGAGAAGGAGCTGGGTGTGCTCGGTGCAGCCTCCTCCTCACTGGAAGCCAGCTGCCTGCAGGAAGCCCCCTTCCCTGCCCAGGATGCCATGAGCCTGGCGGGGCAGCCTGCTGCTGGCGGGAGCGTGCATCCGTTGGGACACACACCTGAGCCACATCCTCCAATCTAGTTTTCATCGATATTAAAGCTGTCGTTGGGCATCTACTTGGTTGTACCTGTTTCCAAACCTGGGCAAGGAGGGGGCTGGGATGTCTTGAACGCCTTAGAATCCCAGTCATTCTCTGCCAGTTGCCGTGGGTTAATCTGATCTTTTGCCTTTGAAGGACATCACAGTGCACAGAAGAAGGTACTTTGAAATGCACATGCTATCAGGGAAGCTAGTAGGGAAGTGGTTTGAAGTTTCCATTTAAAATAAGAGTGTTTGGTGGCATATTGTCTTGCAAATGAATTTTTATTACTTTCAGCAGCTTGAATATTTAATGAAGCCTGTCTTTAATACCACATAGAAATGCAAATCTGCATCCTTTCCCAGGAGGTCTTTAAACAAGGATGAAAACCGTCTCTAGAGGCACATCCTGTGGTGCTGGAATTAACAAATTAAGCTTTCCAAAGAAGAAGACAGGATTTTGGAGAATCTTTTCTTAATTTCGCAGTCCACGTCGTTCTTATAGTACATGGGAAAGGCTTTCGTCCTCACCCACGTTTTAGGTGTGAATTTGCAGAAATAACCTTGGGAGACAGCTCTTGTGCTCACCTCATCCGCCCTGACACAGACTCCGTGGCCCTTCCCACACTGACCCCAGCTCAGTCCCCTGTGACTGAGCCTTAAGGGACATTTGGGCTACTTCCCATCCAAGGGTGGGGGAGAGTGAGGCCGCATGGAGGTGACCTGAAAATCTGAGCTAAGAGCAGGTGTGTGACCAGGGGACCCCGCATCACACGCGCGTTTCCACTTATGGGAGTTCAGCCCTTCCCGCTGCCTCAGGAGAAGGTGCATCTTCCCGGACCTGGCGGTCAGGGCCTCTGTAATGTGCTTTCTGCCCACCCCTGGGGCCTCATCTCCCACTTGTTTCAAGCTCTGGTCGAATTCACCCTCCCGCTCATCCCGTAAGAACCCCACACATTGCGGCCACAGTGCCTTTGGTCATGATGCTCTTTCTACCTGAGTATCTGCCTCCTTCACCATCCAATTCAGACCCCGTGTCTTCACAACCTTCCCTGACCCCTCCTCCATCCTCTGAAACTACCCCATAGCATTGCGTCTGGACCTCCTCATGGCACCAACCCCATTCTACCCTGAATAATTATATTTACACCAACAATAACAGCAAAAAGCTAACATCTAGCGAACATTCTCCTGTGTCAGGCACTGTTCTAGGCAGTCACAAGAAGTGGATTATTTAATTATCAAAATACTTATACGAAAGACTTCCGTTTCCGGATAAGACAGAATAAGAAGGCCTCCGTTACCCACTCATCCCACTCATCCAAAACAAAACAAAACGAAATGAACAAAATACATGAATCCATGGTTTCTGAGGCCAAGACCACAGTCGAAAGTGATCTCTAGGAACGGACAGATGAGCTGAGCCCCGTGATTGTCCCACTGACGGCCGTGGAAGGGCGCCCCGGCGTTGGCCCGGGGAGCGGGAAGATGCCTTGCGTGGAGGAGACGGGGCTAAGATCTTAATTCGGGGCAGCCCAGTCGGCTGGATTTCAGCGGACAGGACCGGAGATGCAGGGGCCTTTCAATCACGGCAAAGGTTTCGGACAGTCACAGAGTGTGGCGTGTAGGGCCGCGAGCGGTCAGAAAGGGCGGGAGTCCCAGGGGTGGGGGCAGGGGTGGCAGAACACACCTGTCCAGGCGTACCTCAGCTGGGGTCGGCGTGGGAAGGGCCACGGAGTCTGTGTCAGGAGCTTTGAACACTCATCCTCTATAACGGGGATCCGGGAAGGTTATAGCGACACAGGTCACTTTAATGTCAAGACAATAAACGGGGGATGAACAGCTAGACCCCCAGAGCCCCGACGAGGCTTCGTAAGCAGAGATGCCCTGCGGTCTGGAACTGCGCACTGCAGAGTCCAGTGCTGCTGCTTCGTAGATGTTTGAGACCTTCCCCGGCTGCCCAGCCGAAACCTAACCGGCTGCTCTCTGTAACTGGCTTGCCGTCTGCCCTCCACTATCCCTCCACTGACTGCCCTCTGGTTTCTGCCTCGGCCCCTCCCCAGGTCCGAGGAGAGCTGCTGCGGGAGAGGGTGCAGCAGCTGGAGGCCCAGGAGGGCCGCTTTGCCGAGTCCCTCGTCTCCCTGCAGTTCCAGAAGGCAGCCAGGATGGCCAAGACGCTGGGGGCGTACACCGCCCTCCTGAGCATCCAGGACCTGCTCCTGGAGGAGCTGAGCGAGTCCGAGACCCTGACGAGGTCGGCCTGCGTGCAGATCCTGGAGTCGCACAGCTCCGTGAGTGCGGGCGGGGGTGGAGGCCGGCCTGCGTGGTCGGTGGTCGTCGGCTGGTTCTTAGGGCCCACCGATGGTTTTTCACATGGCCGTGTCCCGCCTGTGCCATAGGGTCGTGGTGGGGATGCCGTGACGTAACTTGCCTGGGGGCACGGTCACTGCCCAAGACGGCTGTGTTTCCTTCCCTTTAAAAAGCATCCCTTTGAATTCTACCGCCATCTCTGAAACTGCGGTGCGCCTCAACAGGCCACGGGTCCCGTTTCTTCCACAGTGCCATGAAAAGGGACAGTGTGGCGTCTGACCAGTGGCACGTTAGGTGCAATGAAAGGTCAGGGTGTTGCTAACTTTGATGATTCTGGTCATTACCCTATTCCAGCATGCTGCGTTTTCCAGGGCGTGAGCGCTATAATCATAAAACAAGAGCTATGGCCGTAACCGTTCCGAGGACTCATTTTAGGTCTTTGATGTGTAGATTTTAGAATTTCCTGCATTATCTGTTTTGATAATAATTTTGTAAAGCGAGGAAAGAGGGACTCACATACTTGAGTGCCAAGTATGTGGCAGGCAGGCACTAACAGGCTGCGAATGGACACACTCTCTTTTAAGCATTATTCATTCTTAGTCGTGCATTTAAGCACGATTAATGATAAGTTGCAGTGCTATGCTGTTTTATAATTATGCTCTTTGTCATATGTTATGTTACTTAATTGTTGAGCCGTGCCATGAGAAGGTACTGTCATGATGTTCCGTTCTAAGGAAAAGAAATTGGGTCTCGGGCAGGTGGCAGGTGAAGTTCCTTGTGACGTCCACTTGGCTGATAAGTGGCGGGAGCTACAAACGTGATCTCTTTCTGACTTCAACCCCCCCTGTCACTTTGATGGATCACTCCAGTTGATCCTGCCAATGGGCGTTCTCATAGTTTCTTTTAAAAAGTCATAAATATCAGACTCTGAAGAGTCCAAGACTATTTTCCCCGTACACATTATGCACCCTGCACCGTGACAACTGTTTTTAGGAAGAGGAAGAAAGTGGCAGTGTCGTTGGTTTTGCGGCACAAGCCATCCAGATGCTGGGTGAATAAAAACAAACATAGCGTTTAATGCTTCACGAGCTCCCAAGAGAGTGTGGGAAGTCCCCAGAGG
>NW_024349804.1:11682892-11686576 GCF_902729225.1 Pteropus medius | reverse complement strand
CAGAAGAAGCCACCAGGGAAACTTGTCTGGCTGCAGCCCTGCTCCGGGTGGGGGTCGGGGTGGGGGTGTGAGTGGGGGTAGGGGGTGTCTCCCCTGTGGATCTGCCAGCAGAGGCTTTCTCGTGTGAGGAAAGAATCCCAAGGTACTTCAGCCATTCAGTCAGGAAATCGCCAGGGTGACAAATTAAATCAAAATGGTTCCAGGTTGTTTGGCTGCCCTGGTACATGACTAACTGAAGCAAAGGCCAGTCGTTTCCAGAGAAAAGTATTCTCAGTCCAGAAACTTCGGGATATCCACAGACCGAGTTCAGCCAAATATGAGTCCTCGATTACAACGAGAATGTCACTGAACACACCAAGGAGCGCGGGCTTACATAAGGAGAAACAAAAAAGCCAACGGGTTAATGCCCCCAAGACTTGAGACATCTGGGCTGTCAGTGTAGATTGTCACACGGTGATTTGGGAAACGATTAAAGAAATGAAAGATAATTACAAAATGATTTAAAATTTGTTATTCACCCAGAGAGCACAGCAGAGCAGAGCAATTCTGTACTTGCAGATGTGCAATAAAAGACCAAAATAACAAAAAGAAAGACTCATAGAGCAACAGGGAGAAAATGGCAAGTTTGTCACCCTAGTGGGAAATTCCATCAGACCTCCTTCTGTGGTTGATTGGTTGACCAAATAAAACACAAGCGAAGACACAGATGAATTGAATAACACATTTAACAACCTGTATTTAACGTACATGCAGAATCTCACAGCCGAGAGTTGAGGAATATATATTCTCCACCATACATCGTAACGGTCAAAAATAACTGACTATACGATGTCATTTTGACCGTCTTTCTGAAAAAGGACACTTAAGTTTAAACTAGTTTTAAAAAGATTTTCACCAAAAGTCTATGCTTTGGAAATTTTAAAACATACTTGTGAGTAATTCATGTGTCAAAGAAATCATAATGGAGATTTAAAAGTATGTAGAAAACTAATGTAAATACAACCTATCAAAATTTGCAGGATTCGGCTAAAGCAGTTTTTAGAGGGAAATGTATGCCCTAAACTTATATTAGAGAAGAAGAAATTAAGATCATATTAAAAGGTAAGAGGAAAGCAACAACATAGGACCTGTAGAAAGTAGAAGGGAAGGAAACAGAATAAATGCAATTAAAAACAAAACTACTGTAGAGAAAATTAATGAAGTGAAAGTTGAATTTTTGGAAAAAAGTCTAATAAAATACACAAATCTCTGACAAGACTGGCCATTAAAAAGAGATAAGGGACAATAAATTTCAGACGTATAAAAAGCAACAAAACTGTAGATGCAGTAGATTTTATAAAAATAAGAATTCTATGAGCAACTTTATGTAGATGAATTTGAAAACTGAGACGAAATGGAAAATTTTCTGGAAAAATATGGATTGCCAAAATTGGTCCAAGTAGAAAAAAATTCTGTATAGTCCTATGACCATGAAAGACATTGATTCAATAGTTAAAAAAAAAAAAAAAAAAAAACACTTAAGATGCACACAAAAAAACCCACCTAACCCCCTGATAGTGTTATAGGTGATCTCCATCAATCTTCAAGGTGGCAGATTTTTCTAATCTCATATACAAATTATTCCTGATGTTAGAAAAATAAGGAATATTCTTTAGCTCATTTTATGCAGCTCAGATAACATTGACACCAAAGGCAGACGTGAATATTGTGAGGAAGAACCATCGCACTTCAATCTCACTAGTGAACACAGATGTGCAATTTGTAAACAAAATATTGTTAACACAATCCAGCCATTTATAAAAAAAATTAATACAACATGGCCAGGTTGAGCTTTTACCAGGAATATAAAATTGGTTGAACATTAAAACATCCACTTGCAAAATTTACCAGATTAATAGATTAAAAGAGAACGGGAAAAAAAACTCATGTGATCATTTCAGTATATACAGAAAAGGTATTTTATTGAATTCAACACTTAGCAAAAATAGTACTAGGATAAAACTCCTTAGCAAAATAGTACTAGGAGGAATCTGTACTACAAGGTATTTACGCCAAACCCACAGCAAGTATCCCTCTGCGAGGTGCATAGCATGGAGGTGGGCCACTGCCCTGACTTACAGGTGACCAGGTGAGGCCTTCAGAGGAGGGCAGGTCCAAGGCCTGTATCTAGTTAGGGACAAAGTAGGACAGTAAGAGCCTCTGCTTTCAGTTCCCAATCCAAGTCCTCCTTGTCAGCATCTGAGAAACAGCCTCCGTTCAGCCCTAAAACACCGAATGGCCCCTTTAACTGAGACCGCTCTGATTTCTATTAGTTACGGGGCAGCTCAATACTTAACATTTTTCAATTCTGGCATCAAAGCGTCCTCATTCCCTAGCATGCACAGGAGAGTTAGTGTGTCCTGGATCGAAAGCCAGTGATAATACGTCAGATGATGTTGTTTTATTTAAATTGGTGGTAAAATGGAAGATACGATGTGTTTTTCTCTCAATTCACATTTCAAGAGAAGAAAACTTGGTGTTTTGCTCCAGATATTAGAAGTTCATTCTGCAGCGTGATCTTCTGTGAAAACCGTTTTCTCTTGGGAAATGGGCTCTCGAGCTCTTAAAACATCCGAGAGAATTAAAAAAGCGTGAAATGAAATGCTTTGGAAGAAATGACTCCTAAAGAAAACTATATCGAGTACACCTCATTTGATGAAAGATTTAGACTCGATTTTGTGAAATTGGGACATGTGCAGAGGCGTAATCGAGTCGGGGCCAAGTGGCAAGGATGGGCAGATTTAAACGGGACTTAGAATGGGCGATGGGAACCCATGCTAACTCCCCACTGTTTTCACTTCGGTCTAAATTGCCGCTTATCCACCTTCCCAAGTCTGGAAGCTGTCTGCCTCTGGTGTTCCTGTCTCTTCTGCCTGAATCAATCAATCTTCCTTCCCTTTTATTCCCTTCCTTCCCTTCATTCTTCTTCATTTTATTTTATTCCTGTTCATTCCATTATCATCTCTTCCACTCCCTCCCATCCTCCCCGCCTCCTTCATTGTATTTTTCCTGCTTGAAACTTTGCTTTCGCTCTGATGTGTCCTTGGACAGACAAAATAACATTAGATGTTCAGTAACTCACGCATTGGTTGAAAATTAGGCCCAGGGCATGGGTTTAACTGGAGATTCAGGCCTTCATCCCACGTTTCTTGCGTACCCCGTTCTGGATGAGGTTGGGGGCAGGGGGGGACCTCTCACCAGAGGCCTCCCAGGCCCCAGAGCGGCACCTGCAGCCTGCACTTATAGAGACCCAGCCTCCTGTTCTAAGGACCCACCTGCCCCCCAAACACTCCTATTCATCTCCTCGAGTAGCAAGCAGCCAGGAGGGATCTGGAGAAAAGATAAAGGGACCGTTGACCTGCAATCCACTTGATGTGTGTTTTGGGAAATTCAGCCTTGCCCTCCCTGGGACAGCACTCGGCCCCTGGGCTGCCACCTTCCTCCCCTCTTCCTGGACACTAGGACTAGATCATGCCCCCATCTCCCCGGGGGAGCCCTCATGCATGTGCTAGCTACTCATGAGTGGGGGTGTGGGACCCAGGAGCCCAGGCATGCCTGTGGGGGGCAGAAAAGCATGGGAGACTCTCTTGGAGTGAGTCGGCTGCGTGAGGCGCCCGTCTATGGAGCCCCAGCATTAGAAGCCCC
>NW_024349804.1:11678335-11682881 GCF_902729225.1 Pteropus medius | reverse complement strand
AACAAAAATAACATTGATAGTAACTCACATTAATTGAGCTCTCATTAAGCCCAAGGCATCGTGCTAAGAATTTAAACCTTCACTCCATTCTTACGCCCATTCTACAGATGAGGGGTTGAGGCTTAGGAAGCTCACCCCATCTCACCAAAGCCTCACAGCCCCAAAGCAGCACCTACACCGCCTGCCTGCAAAACCCAGCTCCTGTTCTAAGGGACATGCCCACCTGCCCCCCCGCTCCCTATTCCTCTCCCCTCCATGCTGCAGCCAGAGGAATCTTTCTGGAAAAAAAATAAAAAGACCATTGACTGCCCCATCCACCAGCTCTGTATTTGAAAACTATGCCCACCCTCCCTGGAACCCCGCACTCAGCCCCCTGGGCTGCCTTCTCCCTGCTTCTGAACACCTGAGGCACGTCCCTGCCCCCACTCCCCCGAGGGGCCTCTGTCGCTCTGCACCCCCTTGTAACTATCGCGGAAGTGGGGTGTGGGACCAGGGCCCAGGCATGCTGAGGGGGCAGCGGCCTTGGGGAACTCTGCGGTGAGTCGCTGCGTGAGAGGGAGCGCCGTACGCAGACCCCAGCATTAGAAGCCCCCGCCCAGCAGTGCTGAGAGGGTTGCATGGCCCCGGGGGCCGACGCCGAGTCCTTGGCACACGGGGCCTCGGTTTACCTCTTTAGCTGTCTTCTTTTCTGTCGTGGTTCGGAGCCTTTGGGGTCTTGGGGACACTTTTGAGAATGTGATTCAAACTTTGGCTCCTCTGCAGAAAGGTAGACCATTGTGCACGTATTTTAGAGGATCAAGGACCGCTGTCCCACTGGTCCCCTCAGGAAGCCCGTCCATGGCCTCTGAGGATTAAGACCCACCCTCACGACCCACCCCCACTTAGAGCGCTGGCCGATCTAGGAAGTAACGGGTTCAATGTGCCTGCGGTTACAAGACTGGGGACCCCCTACGTATTTATTTGTTTATTTTTATCAACCTGAGCAGGCCGTGGACCATCTCTTGTGCCCAGATTATCTGATTCCGGTGGCCTAAGAATGCAGACTTCTGTTTGGTCAATGAGAGTCAGTATAGCCTGGCAGTTAAGGATACAAACCCTGAAGCCAGCTGCCCTGGCCTCAAATTCTGGTTCTGCCACTTAAGAGCTGTGTGACCTGGCAAATTACTTGAACTCTCTCTGCCTTTATTTTCTCATCTGTAAACGGAACAGAAGCGTGTGTGTTCCGTGGGTTTTTATAAGGATTCAGCGAGAGTAATAAAGAGCGTGCCCGGCACTCAGCGCCGTCGATGTTAGCTGAGGCTTCTGTGCTCCAGCTGTGTTTCTCCGTGCTGGGCGCATGATGCTACCCCGTCTGTCAGAGTCAGGTGCTAGCTGCCAGGCACGGTGCCAGGTGCTGCAGACAGGGACATGGCGACGCAGTCCCACCGTCGGGCTCCGGCAGAAAGCTACATGAGCGCGATTTCAGCGGACTGCAAAAATGGGGCGTGATCTTAGTCAGCTCAGGCATGGGGGCGCGAGCGATCATACTGCAGCCTCGTCGCACCGTTGGGCACAGCTGGGCCAGGTTCGCAGGGCCATGCCGAGCAGGCGGGGTGTCCCCTGCCACCCGCCTGCCTCTGCTCACCACCCCCCTCCCATGTGCAGGAGCTCCAGGAGCTGGAGAGGAAGCTGGAGGACGCACTGGGCCACCAGGAGACGGCCCAGCTGCAGCGGGCCCTGGACAGCCAGCAGCGGTGGGCGGGCAGCCGGCCCGGGCTTCTGAACGAGCCTGAGGACGCGGATTCCGAAAGGCAGGTCTCCACTGTCCTCTCGCGAGCCCTGAGCAAGAGCCACAGGCTCCTGGAGCACCACCAGCAGAGGTGAGCCGGGCCGACGGCGTGTGTGGTGTCAGCGCCCTGCAGCCCGGGGCGCCTGGCCTCTCGCACCCGATGGGACATGGCACCCCCTGGGCTCACGCTGCTGTCGAGGCACCGTCTAGCTCTCGGGCCGAACTATACTTCTTCCTCGATATCCTCCCACACTTCGGTTTTTTTTTTTTTCTTTTAAATATCACTTAGAGGCTTTTACTGAACATAATATTCAGGTTTTTTTTATTGTGAAGTAACTTATAGACTCTCAGGAAGGTGCAAAATGGCGCAGAGGCTTCCTGCGCCCTTCCCCCGGTGTCCCCGGTGGCGACATCTTAGGTGGCCGTAGGAATCGATGCCGACGCCACACAGCGCAGTGAACGCAGCCTCACCAGACCTCACCACGCGCAGAGTCTTCTATATCCCGCGTCTGTAAAATCAGGAAACAGACAGAACCCCGGTCTTCTCGTTTTGCTGTTCTTTGCATATTTTTCAGCGAACACGAGACAGTTAGCCTTTGCCTATGGAGCTGGGAACTCTGGGAAAACATAATTTTTGACAGCTTCGTAATTTTCCACTGTGGGCATGTTGACGTGACAGAGAGAGGGGTGCGAACTGCACACGCAGCGTGATTCCATTTTTGAAAACACGCACAGTATTGGGAAGAGAGCAGACCAGATGGTCATGGATGCGATTTCTGGGCAGTGAGCTTACAGACGATTTTAATGTATTCGCTTACGCTTTTCTGCGTACGTGCAACATGGACGTGTGGTCCCGTCCCACCGATCCGGCTGTAGGAGTTTGCGCCGAGTTGGTGCGATCGGACAGAAATGCTCGAGATGTTGACTTGATTGAGAGCAGGATGTGAGGGTGTTTAGTACCCCAATGTGCTCTGTGCTTCGTGGAGGAAATGGCCGACGGTCAGGCTTTTGGTAGGAATTGGAGCTGCAACGGGTTTGGGTTGTACTGACCAATTAGAATGCAGGGTAGATCATTTGTGACACCGACTCGAGTGGGCTAAGGGGACCGTTCCGTGGACACCCCCGTTTGGAAGTCAGGAAGCCTGGCGGAGCCCCTCATGGGGAAGGGTGCCTCCCCGCCTCTGCGGGCAGAGCCACGAGCATCCCGGGAAGATGGTCCTGGGTCTCCTGCAACACGAGGGCGCGAGGCGGACTCAGGCCCCAGGTCCTGGTCTTCTTGAGCATGGCCATGACCTTTAACGCTGAGCGTTTTGAAAGGAGGATCACAGATGGCCCTGCAAAACGGTCAAGGCAGGAAGAGGTAAGCCTCTCCTGGCCATCTCTTCCAGCGGGTTTAAAAACTATATAACGCAGATGGGATTTGTGATGCTTTGTTATTTAAATGGCTAGACCGTCTTCTCACGGGATTGCTTTCTAGCGGGACGGCTCACGTAGGTTTTCCTTGACTCTAGTTTGAGAGAAGAGCGGGAGAGCAGCGCTGTGCTCGAGGACTTGCTGGAGAACATGGAGATGGACACCTTCGCGACCCTGTATGGCCAGGTGAGAACACAGCGCACCCCTCGCTGCATGAGACTTTGCCTTTCCTTTACCTGTAGGATGGGGACGAGAGCACCTAGCCTGGGACGGGACCCGGCCAGGTGCTCGCCACTCATGATCACACCGTCGGGCAGGTTCTGTCGTCACGCCCTCACCGACAGGTCCTGCAAGGTCGTACCGAGGTGAAACTCTTGCCCGAGTTCATACTGGGAAGAAATAAAGACACTGCCTAAGGATACCTGGTTCCACACGGGGCTGGGCATGCAGAGTGTGTTCTCTCTCTCTCTCTCTCTATTTACTGTGAAATACTTTCAGATTCCCAGGCAGTTGCCCAGCTAGCATAGAGACTTCCAGCATTCCACCCCGTGTTTCGCTGAGTTTCCCCAATGGTTGCATCTTACAAAGCTCTAGCCCAGTACCAAAACCGGGACACTGACATTGCTGTCAAATCTGTCACTTTATCACTCGCGTGTAAGCAACACCACAATGAAGACGCAGAACTATTCGATGACCACAGAGATCTGCCCTCCCCACCCCTAGCCCCCGGTCTGCCTCGCAAAATTCCGTGCATTCTGGGATGCCACGCACATGGAACCACACAGGGTGTGGCCCGTGGAGACTGGCTTTTCTCACGCGGCATCGTGCCCTAACTCCTCCAGGAGCTGAGACTGGCCTCGTACCTGTCCAGGCTGACGATGGTGCCGGCGGGCGTGCTGCACCGGCTCCTGAGCGTGGCCCTGCCCGCAGCCTCGCAGCCCGAGTTGCTGGCCATGCTGGATGCGGTCGGCCAGAAGCACGCGGACCACGCGGAGCAGAGTGACAGCCGTGGGGAGCAGGCCGACCCGGGCAGGAGGCGGTGAGCGCAGGGACCGGCCGCGAGCCGAGGTCCATGAAGGAAGCGGACGGGGCAGGGAAAGACCCCGCAGGCGCAGGCCTTGCCTGGTCGGCACTTCATTCCTCACGGGGCGAGGGTGCGCGGGAGTCGCCATGAGCCGCCATGAGCCGCTTTCACCCCTGGGTGGGCCCAGGTGTTTGTCCACACTTTCTCTTTCCCTCGCCAATTTATTTTTCAAGTAGAATCTTAATAAAATAAGTTTCCCGGGCTGTCAATATTAAAGACAGTGTAGAAAACACATAAAGGAAAAGGGAGAAAAAAATATTTCTGCCATTCCACCAGCTGCG
>NW_024349804.1:11655029-11677980 GCF_902729225.1 Pteropus medius | reverse complement strand
AACCTTTTAGTGGAAGCAGGTTTGCTCATTTCCTTTCAACTCTTGTCCATGTGTCAATGTCTTTTTATGTGGGAACCATCACACTATTTAGACTATTTCCAGCTATTTTATTAATAATTTAAAAGTCATACTTTTCCACAGTTATTGAAACTCCTTCATAGTTGTCATTTTTCATGGCTGCCCAGTAGTCCCCTGAGGTGTGTAGCGTAGTGTAGGTCGTATGACCCTATTACTGGGCATTCCGTGTGGGCTCATTTTTTCCTCAATCAGGGATAATGCTGCATAGATACTTTCCTTCAGGATCAGGTTCCAGGTGTGAACGGATCAGCAGTCTCTTTGTAAGGAAAGGCAGGAAGCAGGGGTGGGAAGTAGCAGATTTGGGGGCAGCCAGCTATGCCACTTGGGAACAGAGTTTGGGGCTGCAAGGAGGATACCGCCTTCCTGAGAGAAGGGTCATTAATCTTTGATCAGAGTCATAATGAGGTCCCTGACTCAAGCAGGTTAAGAAGCACTACTAAGGGTGAAGAGTGGGGCCAGGGTGGGAGTGTGGGAACAACACAGTAGAGTAGGGGTGGGGGTCCCCAGGGGCGGGAAGAGCCTTCCTAGTTGCAGGTGGGGTCCCACACACTCAGGGGACAAGGTGTGGGCGTGGTCAGGGCCAGGCATGGGCGTGGCCACTGGGTTGGGTAGGTGTGGCCAGGGCTGGGTGGGTGTGGTCACTGGTGGGGTGGGCGTGGCCACAGGGCTGCATGCCACAGAGTGGTTTCTCCTGGTGCACAAGCAGGGAGGGCCATGCAGATGGCAGGTATTGGAGGTGACCCTGGAGCAGGAACACGTGTGGTCACAGGGAAGCTGCCTCTTCCTAAGAGCCACCTATGAGGACCTTGTTTATGGGGCTTCTCCTTAGGCCAGTTTGGTGAGGGAGGCTGATGTGGGACAAAGCAGGACACTCAGAGTGGCCGTCGCCAGGACCGTGGAGCATGACCATGTCCTGCCTTTGCCCAGCCTCATGGCCCAGTGGACTGGCTGACTCCTGGAGTCCCAGGCCACACACTGTAGTCTCTGAGGGCGGGGAGGTGCTGCTTTTGTGTCCCAAGCCCCGGTCACAGCTTCATTTCAGGGTCATGGGTTTCAAGCGACAGACACCAACTGACTCAGCGAGAAAGGGTGTGCGAAGGACCTGTCAGAATTCAGGAAGAGCTAAATGCTTAGGTCCTAGGAGTGGCAGGACCAGGAGGGGACAAGTGATGTCCTGTCTGGGGTACTGTCCTCAGAGGATCAGGTTTCCCTGCCCAAGTGTTCGACTCCTGGACAGAGAGGCTGGCCCAGCCTGGGAGGGACCATGTCCACCCCCAGCCGGTGGCGTGAAGCAGCCGAGGCAGAGTGGGGCTTGCTGGAGCCCGGCACACTGGACTCGCCTCCACAGCACCCTTTACTGACCGGCCTGCACCCAGAGCCACGAGCAGCACACAGAGCCCGTTGCTTGGTGAATGCTCCATGCCCCCCCTTTGCTGGGATGCCAGGACTCAGCTCAAGCGTCCCACCTCTTGGCAGCCTTCCTCAGTCTGGTTGATGTCACCGTTACTAGTCTGTGACATCTGGACTGGGGACCTCTTGAGGGCAGAGACTGTGCTTTGATGAGGCCGGAGAAGGTTCTTGATTGATGTGCGTTGAGTGGGTGAGAGGACACACAGTGAGTGCCCCGAAGTCCTCGTGTCAGGATGGAGCCCCTAGACCTTTTAGGATCACAGCTCGCTGGGCGATCCTGTTCTTTTTGAAAGCATCAGACATCCCCTTGTGCCTTCAGGAAACACCAGGGCTGGTGGCAAGCCTTAGAAAGCAAACTGCGCGGAGAGCTGATAAGCGAAGGACTCGAGAAGATGCTGTGGGCTCGTCGGAAGAAGGAGAGGTAATGGCGGGCACCTGCTCAGGGGGGCTGGGGACGTCAGCCAGGCTGCCCGTGAGCTGGAGGGGCTGGGGCCCGAGAAGGGCGGCTTACAGCGAACGTTCCAGCATCTTTTCCTACAGACCACGGCCTTTACTCCGAGTGGCCTGCTGCGGAGCTGAAGATAAGCCTCTGGCTCCCCGTGGGAGACCGTTCGCTTTTCCTTTATTAGCATTTTAATGACCGTGTTTATTTTACCTAATGGAAAATTTCAAATGGGATAGCATTAGAAGGGGACTAATTCCTTAGAGCTGTTCTGATTTTATAGTTGGCCAAGCCCTTTCCCGTCTTGTCGCACTGAGCCTCCCAGCCTTCTAGAAAGTGGGGGTGATGATGCAGCTGGAGAACTGGCCTGGGATTTGGGGCCTCTAACTGTCCCCTTTATGTCCCTAAAGTTCCAGGCCAGTACTTTCTTCCTGATCAAGTGTCTTTCTCTTTCGGTTGTAATTATTGCACGGAGGAAAGCTAAGGCGGGAGGTTTCGGATCGACCCAGTGTCCCCTGCATTTCCGCTGGGGAAGATCCGGAGAAAGAGTAGCATCAGGTAGACTCGTAATGGGTTAGAGAGTGACACCTCGTGTGCGCTCTGGCAGGGGGTCTAAGGGACACCTGGCGCCTGGCCGGAGTCCCGCCACTTCTGTAATTTCTCAGAGTGAAGGCGAAGGTGCTGAGACCAAGCCACCTGAACTGTCCATGATAAAAATCTTGGTGGCATTGAGAATAGGCTGGATATCAGGATGTAGTCCCTGAGAAATTAAGTCACAACATTGAGCCCACACCAAGAAAATCAAATGCAAGCTGTCATAAATGTAAAGTGCTCTACTGGAGGACGGAAGTCGATGGCTCGAGATTAGGATGGCAGGGTGCAGGCGTTCCCGGTGGGGTTCACGAAGTGCGTCACTCTCTTCTGTTGGAGACGCATTGTGCCTAACGGCTGTTGCTTCGTAGTCAGGCTTCATCAGCCTGCTTTTAGTGGCAGTGATGTCCTGCTATATGATCGACATCTGGTGACGAGGAGAGGGACGGGAGCTCGGACTTGTAGTTGTGCCAGTTTCCGTGGTGTAAATTCTCCCGCCGCGGCCGATTTCAAGCTGATGACAACAGGCTCACCAAACTCCTAAAAATTTAACCGTAGCGAGTCAGCGAGAGTTGTCTGCAGCACGCCACTGCCACCGGCTTCAGCTAAGTTCAGAGCCAATCTGGTGACCAAGAGGGAAAACCTTTCTTTCGCTTGGCACTTGACTGGGGACCTAGGGACCAAAAGGGAGATTCTCCCAGGAAACTCCATCAGGATACTTGGGAGCCTCAGCTGTCAAAAATGTCCAATGTGATCTTCTGTTCTTTCTTTAGCATATTAAAGAAGACCTGTCCCCCTCTTCGAGAGAGGGTGGCATTCTCCGGGGAAGGTCATTGGCCACACCTGTCCCTGGAGCCCCTCGGCGAACTGGCCCCCGTGTCCATCGTAGGGGCGGAAACCGTTGACTTGTTAAACACGGGCGAAAAGCTCTTCATATTCAGAAATCCGAGGGAGCCAGAGATCTCACTGCACGTCCCTCCCCGGAGGAAGAAAAAGAACTTTCTGAATGCCCGGAAGGCCGCTTGGGCCTTGGGCATGGACTAGCCCGAAGGAAAGCTCCAGGGAGTCCGAAGGCAGAAAGATGTATTTTCTCCTGTCCTGCCGTGTGTGTGTCTTTATAATGTACAACTTACGGTGTAAATTTCACCTGCAGATCACCCAGGCCCCCCAGCAGCCCCCTCCCCAGCTTTCAAGGACCCGGTGTAATCTGGTCCCATGAGTCAGGTGGCCGATGGTCTTCAGCTTCACAAGGACAAAACCAGACACAGGACCGGCTGTGAACACTCGTCGCCTTCCTCCCCACCTTGCCGAGGGCCTGCGGGAGGCCCAGCCACTGAGCGGTGCCCCGCAGTGTCTGGCTGTGTCACGGGCTGTGTGTCCAAGGCGAAGGCGCTCGGTGCTTATGTTTCGTGTTTGTCGCATGTTCTGTTTTTATCAAGGGAACCTCCAGAAATAAATGTATTTTGCACAGCGCTCCTCTCAGTGGAACTCACTTTTTGCTTTACGTCAGAACCTTTTCTTCGTCATTTCTTCTTGTGTTTCGGCCACGTGTTGTGTCTGTCATTCTAGCGGCCAGAAAGAGCCTCCGGTTCAAATCAGAGTTATGTTTCCCTCTTTACAAATGGGGAAGTTCAGTGGCTTAAGAAGGTGAGTTGATTTGTGCATGATCGTGATCTCCTGAGTAGCAAAACCAAGACTGTCACTCTTCACGGGCGCAAGCCCTTGTCCCTTCTCTTGAGTTCGTCACTGGACACCCAATAGCTCTCACACCTTTGCCAGCAGACAGGGCACACGCGGGCCCCTGAGGTTCGCAAAGCGCTTTGATGCGCCCGGCCCTCTCCTGGACGGCAGTGGTTGAGGCCCGTGCGGCGGGCTCACTGGGGCGGGACCACATCACGGTATGAATGTCCCGAGAGCCAGGCAAAGATTGCGACAGCAGCCAGTCTTTCCCGCAGGCAGGAAATGATAGAGAGGGAATCCTGTCACCAGCAGAGGGAAGAGAAGGGCTCCTGATACAGCGTCTGTTACGCGACAGTTGCATCTTGCTGTAAACTCACCGCACGGGAAACAAGGTGTGTGCGGGGGAAGCCTGAGCTTCTGGAACCAGGTAAGTCCGGTTTTATTCCTGGCTCTACAACTCTCGAGCGAGTCACTGTGCCTTTGGTAACCTCAGTCTCCTCGAGGGTGAAGCGAGGGGTCCTAAGACCTGCCTTCACCCCATCCGGAATGGTGCCAGCCCCTCTGCTCCATGGCGGCTGCATCTGCCTTGTCACGCCCGTGCCGAAAGCCTCCGAAGCTTCTGCACTGCCCGCGAGACCGTGAATTGTCCTCTGGCCACCTTCCCAGCTGTGTCTGCAGTCTCTTCCGCAGTGTTAATCTGTTCTCAACCCCATCCAGTATGTTTTGACAGATTCTGGGTTTTCCATCTCTAGAAGTGCCACTTGATTCCTTTTTAAAAATAAACTTCGTTTTGTAGAACGGTTTAGGTCTTAGGAAAACTTAAGATGACAGTATAATGATCTCTTAGATCCCTGAACCAACTTTTTCTCATTATTAACAACTTATGTTAGTATGGTACCTTTGTTACAATTAATAAACTAATAATGATACGTAATTATTGGCTAAATTCCATACTTTATTCAGATTTCCTTTATTTTTACCATATGGAATTTTTCAGATGTTGTTCTCACGATTCGATGAGAGTTACGCATTTAAAAAAAAATAACTTTGGAGACATTTATTTACTCTCTCACAGCACCGATCGTGGATACGAGTAGTTACATTTTGTGCGTCCTCAGGAAGACACTGTACTACTGAGTGACCACTACGTCCTGTGGAACTTCGGTCTTTGGTCAGCGTTATGAGCGCCTGGGTTTGGTCCCGTGGGCTCTCTTCGAAATGGCCTGCGGAGTTGTGTGTTTTGGAGACAAAGGCCGCAGAGGTCAAGTGCCGTTTTCATCCTGCTCAGACCAAAAGGACATATCCACTCGTCACTGTCAGCTTGCTGCCCTCCCCCTTCCAGACTCTGTGCCCTTCGGAAGAACGTCACCACACACACAGCACACTTGCGGAGTGGACACTTGTGCTCCCGTAAGGTGGGTGTCGTGCAAAGTGTTTGGAATTCTGCATGGGAGATTTACCTCTTCTCCCTGAGTTGTTTATTTGAATATTTATTTATATTAATATGTATTCATGATAAGTATTTTATACTTTGGGTTACAATTCTTCAACACTATTTTATTTTGTTGGCTCAGACTATTTTGGTTCTGACCACTGGGGACTATTTGAGTTAGCTCCTGTGTCTCTTTGAAACATCCCATCATCATGGCTGTTTGTTTGTTCATTTGTGTTTGGAGAAATTCATTCTTTTTATGGCACTGCAAGTGGCTCCAGGCTCATCCGGCCCTGTCTGAGAATTAGTCGTTTCTCTAGGAGCCCTCGTCTCTTTTAATAGGACGAGAAACCAAGATCTGGGTGCCCGGCATGCTCATGGCTGCTGGGGTGTCCTTGTTTCTACGCGCTCCCCACTGACAGAGCAAAAAAATAATGTAGGAGTATCTAAAACCCACTTCACATAAAAATAATAAACCATAAACGCAACTCCCACTGAGTGTCACACTGTGCTGTGACTGGGTAGGTGTGAGTGATCTGCAGACATTCATAATGTCCATAAAGATGGCGTCGTCTGCCGCATGTAACAGAAAACCCAGGTCTGAGTGAGGTAAATGGGGTAGGAATGGAATTTCCCCTGATATGACAAGCAGCCTGGCAGTCTGGGCGGGGGCGGGAGTCGTACAGTGTCATCGGTGCCATCTTTCTGCCCTGGCGTGGACGTGAAATCATCGTTCGCTTCATCCTTCCACCATCGTTGGTTGGTGCACAGTAGATATTTAGTAAGTATTCATCTGGCGAATGAATGAGTGAATTAGTGCACGCCTCTTAGAGAGGAGCTCACGCTGCATGCAAAGCAGACATTGGCAGGGCCACACGAGACATTGCGGAGCGTCAAGGAAGGACTCCCTCTTTCTGTGGAGCATCCCAAGAAAACGTCGCCAAGGGTGTGCAGCGCACCTGATCCCGGCAGGCAGAGCAGGGCATGCTGGGAAAAAAGGGCATTGCAAGCGGAAGGAACCGGGTGAACACAGGCGTGAAGGGGCCTGAGCGCGGCTGGGACGGTGGCCTGAGGAGGTCGTGGAGTGAAAGGGGCCAGGGTGTTGGGACCGGTCCTGGGGGCTGCAGGGTGGACTCTGTCCCAGGGTCTCTGTGTCCCCAGTGAAGAACAAGTTGAGGAAATGTCGTGATCTGCGGAGCTCAGTCTGGGGCACCTGCGGTGGCCGCCGCATGCTTCCAGCTGGATGCTGAGAGGCCCTTGTCCTTCCTCTCCATGGTTTCGCTCTCGGCGATTCTATTTTTGGTGTTTACAGAGTGAACACCCCGTGTGATATGCGGGAAGCACTGGTGCTTTGTCCGGAAGCCCTGATTTCATGTTTCAAATTGTGTGGGTTTGCATGTCTTGTTTGAAATGCGCATCACCTGGTAGTTTGTACATGTCGGCCTACCTGGCCGGACGGAGACTGGGTGGAGGCTGCGGCTTTGTCTCATCCACCAGCGCCGCCCAGTGCTCGCATGTGCTCAGACATATAAAGCTGCTCAGTACACATTCGTTGGATGAGTGAGCGAATTCTCACCATCTCCATTTCCACCCGAGAGGAGAACGAGGCTCAGAGATGTGCAGTGACCTGCTCAGGGTCACCTAGCTGGCGAGAGGTATGGCCAGGCCTGGGACAATGACAAAAACATCAACAGCTGAGAAGACTTGCTTCAAAGCTCTGTGGAAAGGCAGAGAGGCTGAGCGGGGAGGATGTGAGATCATTCTGGCAGACCAAACATGCACAGAGGAAAAGAACAGGCTTTGTTCTCGGCCCTTCCATATCGTCTCTTTCCGACACTTACTCTCTCTATGTGTCCGCGAGATGGCTGCTCAAACGTCACCTTCCGCTGAGAGCTGTCTGACCCCTCTCTTTGAAATAACAGCCTCCCCCGCAATCCCTGCTTATTTTTCTCCACACGCTCATCACCACCGGACACACTGCCTGTTCCTCCGAGGGTTGTTTACTGTCTGCCCTGCAGCCCTGGCATGTCAGTTTTAGGGGAGTAGGGACTCTGTGGGGTTCCTGACTGATGTGCCCCAGGGCCCAGGACAGTGCCTGAAGCACAGTAGGCAGGTAGTACAAAGTAGTAGGGAGTATAAAAAAGGAATAATTGAGTCAATGAATAAATTCGCTTCTTCATTTGCTCATTCCTGTCTTGAAAATCTGTGGTCTCACGGAGCGCTCCCATGAAGACAGTTAGGCCAAGACTCCGCAGTATGGAAAGGTCAGAGGCAGCTGGGGTGGCTCATATTAAAATTTAAAGATTTATTAGCATGGAACAGCGTGCAGGGATAGATGGGGACATTCAGACACTGGGGGTGGAGGTGTAAATTGAAAAGCCTGCGTCCCCACAAATTGCCAGCAGTATACATTATCTAAGTTTTGGAATTTCATCAGTTTGATAGGTGAGAAATTGCATATTAAGGTTTAAAAAACTGTACTGAGATACAATTGACATGTAAAAATCACACATATTTAAAATGTACAATTTGGTGTGTTTTAAAATAGGGTTATAGCTGTTACACCATCACTAAAATCAACGTAATGAACATATCCATCCCCCACCAGTTTCCATGTGCCCCTTCATGACCCCTCACTTGAAAAGCACCCCTACCCCATCCCCAGGCAACCACTGTCCTGTTCTGTCATTATAGAAATATTGCCGTGTGCATCAATAGTTCATTATTATTATTATTGTTGCAAAGTTGCACTCAGTTGTAAGAAGAAACCACCCATTGTGAATCCTTTCACCTATTGATGGAAATATGAGTCATTCCAGGTTCGGGCTGGTACAGATAAAGGTGCTGTTAACGTCGGCGTGCGAATCTTTGAGCGGACGTTTGCCTTCATCTAGGAGGGAATGGCCGGATCATACGCTCAGTGCCCGGTAGACTTCGTCAGAATCCATGATGCTCTTCTCCGAAGTGGTCGTACCAGTTTGCATCCCCACGGGCACCGCAGGACAATTCCAGGTCCTCCATGCGCCCGCCTTACTCGACACACTCAGCCTTTAATTTTAGCCATTCTAACGGGATTTCTCCCCGCGGTTTTAATTAGGGTTTCATGTTTCTTCTCCAACCCTGTTATCTTCTCTCGTGAAGCATCTGGGCACATCCTTTACCTATTTTTTTAATTGGGTTGCTTGTTTTATTATCTTTGAGTTTTGAGAGTTCATTATATATACTGGATACAAATCCTTATCAAATCGATGGTCCCAAATATTTTCTCTCATTTTTCACGTGTCTTTTTATTCTATTAACAGTGTTTTTTTTTCAAGAACAGAAGTTACGAATTTTGATGAAATCCGATTTGTCAACTTTTTCTTTTATGGATTATGCTTTTGGTATCTATCCAAAAATCTTTACTCAACCCCAGGTCACAAAGGGTTTTGCCTACATTTTCTTCTAGAAATATATATAACATGTATGCGTACATATACAAAGACTTGTATTTTTATAGCTTTACATTTACATTTATAATCCATTTTGAGTTTTTTGTATATAGTATATAATCCATTTTGAGTTTTTTGTATATAGTATATAATCCATTTTGAGTTTTTTGTATATAGTTTTTTGGATAAAAGTGGGTTTTTTTTGTTTGTTTGTTTGTTTTTTGCCTATGTATGTTCAGTTATTGTTACAGCATCATTTTTTAAAAGGCTATCCTTTCTCCACTGACTCGCCTTTACAACTTTGTCAGAAATCAGTTATCCACACATGAGCCAGTCATTTCTGTTCTTTCTGTTCTGTTCCATTGATCCATCCGTTTATTTTGACACCAGTTGCCGTTTCGTGATGATTATAGCTGTCCTTAGATCAGGTAATGTTAGTTTCATAAATTTATCGTTCTTTACAAGGTTGTTTTGGCTTCGATAGGTCCTTTGCATTTCCCTACAAATCTCAGAATGACTTGTCAATTTCTACCAAAAAGCGGGCTGTAATTTTGATTCAGACTGTGTTGAACGTTTAGGCCAGTTTAGGGACAATTTGCATCTTAACAAGGTTGAGTCTCCTGAGCCAGAAATGCGATATAGCTCTCCACGTCCATCTTCATGAACTCCTCTCAGCTGTGCTTTATAATTTTCCATATGCCTCTGGCAGATTTACCCATAAGTATTAAGTGTTTTTCATACTATTGTAAATCATATTGCTTTTCAAATTTTCAATTTTTTCCATTGATAGTATATAGAAAGACAGTTGATTTTTATTTGCTTCCTTGTATCCTGCAAGCTTGCTAAACTCACTCAAGAATTTTATGGCTTTTTTGGTTGATCCATTAGTTTCTCTGTTTAGACAATCGTGGAGTCTTTGAATAAAGACAGTTTCACATCTTTTTCAACATGGATGCATTTTACTTCCTTTTCTTGCCTTATTGCATGGGCTAGAACCTCCAATGCAATGTTTACTAGGAATGGTTAGAGCAGACGAAATGGATTTCTTCCTGATTCCGTCTTTCGCTGTTAAATATGATGTTAGCTGTAGGTTTTTCGTGGATGCCTTTTATCATATGCAGAAATTTCCCTTCGAGTCCTACTTTGCTATTAGGTTTGGGTGTCACATTTTTATCTACTGAAATGATCACATAGTTTTTCTTTTTCATCTTTTTATAGGAGGAACTGCATTGATTGGTTTTTGAATATTAAATCAACTCTGTGTTCTTGGGATAAATCCAACTTGGTTGTGTTATACTATCCTTTTTAAAAATATATATATTGGTTTCTTTTTGCTAAAATGTGTTAAATCTGACACCTAAGTTCACAGGGACTATTGGTCTGGAGTTGTGTCTTCTTATAATGTCTTTATGGTTTTGGAATCAAGCCTCATAAAATGAGCTGGAAAGTATATTTTTTACTTTACTATTCTGGAAATGTATGGGGAGAATTGGAATTACTTTTTCCTTAAATATTTGGTTGAATTCACCAGTAAATTCTGGTGCCTGGAGTTTTTATTATTGGAAGGTTTTTAACTAAAAAGTCCATTTCTTTAAATATATAGAATATATCAGGTTATTTGTTTCTCTTTGAATACTCTTTGATAGTTTATGTCTTTCAAGGAGTTTTTCCATCTCATCCAAGTTGTTTAACTTATTGGCACCAAGCTGTTTATAATATTTCCTTTTATCCTTTTAATTTCTGGAGAATCTGCAGTGATCTCGCTGCTCTCCTTCCTGATCTCGATGGCCCGTCTTCTCTATTTTGTTCCTGATCAGCCTAAACAGAGGCTTAGGAATTTTACGTGTCTTTTCAAAGAACCAGCGTTTAGTCTTACTGCCTTTTCCCACTGTCTTTATCTCGTCAATGTCTGCTCTTATTTTTGTCATTTCCTTTATTCAACGTACTTCGAGTTTAATTTGCTCTCTCTTTTTTTTTTTTTTTGCCCCCAGATTCCTAAAGGGGAATCTGAGATCCGAGACTTGAGATGTTCCTTCTTTTCTAACATAGGCATTCAGCGCTATGAATTTCCTTCAAATAAATGTGTTAGTGACAGCCAACAAATTTTGGTCGTGTCACTTCTGGGTTGAGTCTAGGTGATACCTTATTCTCCTCATTTTGCCTCATATTTCCTGCTTCTTTATACGCCTGGCATTACTTGATTGAATGCCAGTTAGCTTGTAAGGTGTGAGATATTTTTGTTTTTCTTATCAATGTCCCAGAGCTTTGCTCTGAGATGCAGTTAAGCGCTTGAAAATATTTTGATTCTTTTGAGTCAGGTCTTTAAGATTTATGACGTGGGACTAGGACAGTGTCTGGTCTATGGCTAATTATGCTCCACGGTTGAGATGGGCTCCTTCTGACTACTCTGCAGGTTGACCCCTGAATTACGAGGTTTTCAAGTCTGGCTGGTGGGAAACATCTCCTAACTCAGGAAGCCCCTGGGCTCCACCTGGGCTCCTTCCCCTGCAGCCATCCCTGGAATGTCTCTGGAGGCAGAATGCATGACAACCACAGGGCTCTCCTCATTCGTTCCCATTTCTCAAAGTCAGTGTCCTTCATTGCCTCGTGTTCAATGTCTTGAAAACTTCTGTGTTGTCCCTTTTGTCTATTTTTTAAAATTTTCCAAGTGAGAGGGTAAATCTGGTCCTTGTTACTACATCTTGGTCATAAACTTTAGGCTAAAGTAGTAATTTACCTTTCTTATACCAGCAAGGTTATTCATCTTTTCATACAATGAAGATTTTTTTCCCCCTATGAATTGTCTATTTCTTATCTTATTTTTCTGTAAAGTTTTTCTTCTTCTTATGATTTTGGAACACTCTATAGGGATTTATATATTAGGGATAATAACTGCTTATTATCGTGATTCAAATTCCAAGTATTTTCCAAGGATGACATTTGTCATTTAATTTTTATGTCTTTTTAGATGCAAGTGTTTTTCCTTATTGTTTCTAAAGTGTTAAATGTATTTCTTAACAAACAATATAAATAAGCACACTACGTGGAACTCAAGCAAAACAGGTAAACTCTTTAAGCATCTCGTGGACGAGGGACACTCAGGTTCTGCTATAATCGCTCAACTGCCAGCACCCGGATTTTTTTCAGAGGATAATATCTGCGAGATATATTTGCATTGACTCTTTGCATGTATCTGTGTTAGAAATCAGTTGCTAAAGTTCAAGTAGACCTCAGCATGTTGACTTCATTAGTTCTTCCTTCCAAAGCTCTAGTTACGCAAAATGGTCCCTGGGGAGAGTCCACGCACAGGCACCCGAGCACAAAGGCTCATGTTCAGAGTCTCAACAGAGAAGCGTGGCCAGGGGGAGGAGGTGCCACCATTTACCACGCACCTGCCCTGCGGCAGACACTGTATAGATGAACACAGCCGTGTAAGGCAGAGGATGCGGGGGATGTCGTTTGCGGCTGCCTACTCTCTGGAATACCCTTCCCAAATTTGGAACAGTTTCCCTTTGTGATACCTGCCTCCCTGAAGCAGAAGTCAGTAACTCACCTTCCCAGCTTCCTTTGCAATTCAGGGCAGGCGTGTGATCCAGGCTTCACCCATCAGATGCGCTCACACGAAACCTTGCTTTGGAAGAGAGAAACGATTGGATCAGACACGCGTGTCGGGAACTTCACTTTCTCGTGAGAATGACAGCAGAGGGGGCTTTCAGAGATGAGCAGGCAGGGCCAGGGTTCTGGGGTCTAGCCTCCTGGTCAGCCTGGTGAGCAAAGAGATCTGGGCTCAGTGGAAGTGACAAGGCAAACTTTGCCGGAGGTGACCAGCAGCATTTGGACATTGTTTCTGGATATTGTAGCTGTCAAACCTGATCCTCAGGCCCTTTGGGGGGCCTGGGAGGTCCTTAAAATCTTAATACTGGTGTTGGAGAACCTCTGCCTGTATGGTCCATTCTTGAAGGCTTTTCAGTAAAGAGACACATTAGAAAGTTACAGCTTTTTTACAGCTGACAAAGGGGAGTAGGGATAAATCAAAAAATTCTTTTGATTGTTTTCTACAGAGAATAGAGATGACAGAAAGTAAAAGCATTGTGTTATGGCCACCAACCGTCCCCTTTGTTCATTGAAATAGGAATCTAGCATTTTCTATGTGCCAGATGCTGTGCGAAGTGACAGATCACTATGAGATGCCAGAGGCAAACCAGGACATCCAAACTCTTCAAGCGGTGGAAGTATCAGAACAACAAAAGGCTCCACTCAGGGCAGATGTGCTGGGAAAACAGCCCCGCAGGCTGCACAGATGAGCCGTTTGAAGTTACCTAACAGGAAGCCCGAACATGCTAATTTGATAATTTAGCAGGAAGTTACTCCCTCGGCCCCACCCAGCAAGATCACAGGAGAGGTGTTAGCTGGGAATGACAATAATCAACAGAGGAAAAATCCTCAGAAGTGATCATTAACCCTTCGCTTCCTGTTGCTTTGAGCTAGGTTCTCAGTGGTCAATTGATGGTCAATGAAAACCCCAGCTTCTCACCTTTATATGGTGCCTCACAATTTTCAAAGCATATTCATTCATTCGTTCATTCATTTATTCAACCAGTAGTTAATGGAACATCTGACGTATGCCAGGTACCGCTCTAGAACCAGTGAACCCTGCTTGCAAATTCCTATCTCCCATGGTGCAACAACTCTCTTTAATGAGTATTATCGTCTATATCGAAAGTTACAATTGAGACCATGCAGCCTGGACATCCTTCCCCAGCCTGCCCACAGAGCAGCCAGACTGATCTTTTTAAAAATGCAGCTCACTCCTGGCTTAAAACCTTCCTGTGACTTCTCATCACCCTTAAGAAGAAAACCCAGATGCCTTCCCGCGGCCTGCAAGGGCTTGAAGGCTCGGCGTCTCTAGACCCCATCATACGCCCCCAGCTCCCTGGCTCACCGTCATTCAGCCACCTTCATCCAATCTCTGTCCTTCCAACGTGCCACACCAGGTCCTGCCCCAGGGCCTTGGCACGTCTGTCCCTGAACACTCTACTCCTCCCATAGTTCCTTGCCACCATTCGGCTTTCAGCCCAGACATCACCCGCCTTTTCAAACTTGTCTCCCTTACGCGAAGTAGCACACTCCCATGCATCGTTGCCCCGACACCTGCTTCATTATTCCGCGGTGCTCCCAGCCACCGGTGACAGAAACGGACTCTGGCCGATTCAAGCGGCGATGAGAGGACAGCTGCTCTTTTCTCCTTGCCGGGTGTGTGGCCTGAGACAGGCTCTTAGTCTGTTTGACCTATGAAGACGTGAGGCAGGTCATCCGCTTCAGCCCTAAGGAGGCTCGAAGCCTCCTTAGGGCTGAAAAAGACTCAGGCTCCTTTCTCTGCCCCGTAGAGCCAGCTGGACCAACTGGACCATTATGTGCTTGACCTCTCTCCCTCCCAGCCAGCCGGCCCTGCTCCAGCCAGCCTGGCCCTTGAGCAGCTGCTGCCTCAGGCCATTTGCACGTGCGGAGCTCTCTCTGATGCTCTTCCCTAGACCTCCACGGGACTTGCTTCTTCGCGTCTTCAGGCCTTCACTCACATGCCTACCTCAAAATGGTCATGGTTAAGGACCCCACCCCCCCTGCCCCACAGCCCCCTCCTTCCCCCACCTGTCCACCCCTCCCCCCACCCCCTCCACTCCCTCCTGTCCTCCTCATGTGCAGGCTTTGTTTTTTCTCCTAAGCACTCATCGGCGTGTGTAACGTATCTCGTGTCACTTACTTGTTGTTGTTTGTTGCTTACCTCCCCCCCCCCAACACTGGCTGGTCCAAGAGAAAGGATCTGTGTCCGCTTTGTCACCGATGTATTTCGTCACCTAGAACAGGGGCAAACAAAGGCAGATCTGCTGAGCGAATGAGTGAATGAGGCTCGGCCTCCTTTTTCCTTGTCTGTGCCGTGGGTGGTTAGAGTCCCTTCCTGACATAGGGTGTCAGGCTCCCCAGTGGCCGTTTAAGGCAGCACTCAGGGGCTCGGTGATGGTTTAAGAGCAGCAGGAGCACCGGCACCGCCAATCTGGGGGGGCATCATAGCGTGTTTGCTCAAAATGCATCATCTCATTTAACCTTGAGAGGATTTGCCTGGAAAGGTGGAGCGGGGAGAGACTGGAGGAAATTGTACGCCTAAAATGGATGTCATCCAGTAAAAAAAAAAAAGAGCTCCGTTTTTGAGGGAAACAGGTCTGGGTTCTAATCCGGCTCCTTTTATTACCCGAATAACCTCAGGCAAGTCCTATCACCTCCCTGAATTTCAATTTTTCATCGCTCAATAAGAAAAAAATGATAAGAACCCTGGATTTGTGGTGAGGACTAAGCGAGGTGATGTGTGGGGTCCAGGCTGCTCCCAGTGGGGCCCCCCGTGGCAAGGCATCCTGCCCAGTCAGACTCGGCGAAGCTCCTGGGAGCCGAGGTCCCTGCGCTGCCCACTGTGACCCTCTCCCCTTGCCCTGCCGTCCTTCATTCTTTGCCACGTCGGTGTCTCTCAGCGGGGCGCTGTCAGGGAAGCTCGGCAGAGCGGGAAAAGGCAGCTTTCATCCCCTGAGCTTGTCATCTTCAGATTTTCTCTGAGGCTCAGTTCTGTGTTCTCGAGGAAAAAAAAAACAAAAAACAAAAAAAAAACTTCACAAACAAAAACGTCAGAAAAGAATCCTACTTCTTCAAGGCGAAGTTTGAGGACACAGAGGGAGCTGGATCGCTGTCCGGCTGAGGCCTCGTCTGTATGTCGGGCTCCGCATGTTTGTTTCCAAGAGACTTGGCACAAAGGAAAGGATGCTCAGGGGCCGCCCCGGAGGTGGCCAGCCACCTGCCGTTCAACGCGACATGCTGTCTTTAGGTTCCCCCGCGTGAAGGCGGCACAGTGCCTCTGAGAAGCAGGGCGGGAGCGGTCCCCTGGGATGCACATGTGTGGAGCACGGCTGAAGCGACGCCCACCTGTGCCAGGTCAGCAGAATCCTCCGCGGCCTGGGCACGTACCCCGGGCACGCGCCCCGCCCCGGTGCCGGCTGTGCCACGCACACAACCGGCTGGGGACCTTCCAGCTCTGCTCCTGCGGCTCCCTGGGGTCAGGGGCTGCGGCATCTGGTCAGCCCGGCGTTCCTCGTAATTGTCCCCACGTAGGTCAGATCCTCCCAGACGCAGAGCCCGAGCCAGGGGTGTGGGCGCGCGTGGTTGATTAGGAGAGGGCTCCTGGAGGGTCCCAGTAAGGGAGTGCAGGGAAAGGGTGGAGGGGCCAGCAGAGTGTGGCCCTCGGGCGAAACCAGCCCCAACCCCATCCTGTGAGGAACACCCAAGCAGAGGCGGCTATACTGCCCACACTGGTCGGTCATCGGCTGTGGGGTGGAGGTGGGAAGGCCCTGGAGAGAGGTCTCAAACTCTTCTCCTGTGGTTAGACCCAAGGAGAAGCCCTCGCTGTGAGGGCAGCAGAGTAGGAGAGGGAGGGGCTCAGGCCTGGGTTTGAGGTCCCGTCTTTTCTTCCACTGGCTGTGTGGTTTGCACAAGTCATTCCTACGCTGTGCCTCGGTTTCCTCATCTACAAAGTAGGGGTCCAGCTGCGTCCATCTACCTCAGTGGGTTGGGAAAGCGTCGAGAACACGTGCGTGATGCTCACTGGGCTGCTCGGCACGTAGTCAGCACTGGACACAGCTCAGCACGTGTCAGCACTGGACACAGCTCAGCTGCGTAGTCAGCACTGGTGCAGCTCAGCTTGCGTAGTCAGCCTTTGACAGCTCAGCACAGTCAGTGACACAGCTCAGCACGTAGTGGGCCCTCGACACAGCTCAGCACGTAGTGGGCCCTCGACACAGCTCAGGTAGTGGGCCCTCGACACAGCTCAGCGCGTCAGTCAGCGCTGGACACCTCCTTGTCATTAGCACAATCACTGGCTTTGTGTGTCTCAAGCTCCCCATCACGGTTGGTCATTTTCTCTTTACTCCCAGTTCTGAGATTCTTCCACTTACTCCTCCAGCCCTTTCATTGAATTTTTTACCTTGGCAATAATTTTTCATTTCCAGGAACTCTTTCGTATTTTTCCTCTTTCTTCAGAGTAGCTCATTCTGTTGTTTCGTGGCTGCAGTATCATCTCGGATCTCTCCGAGGATATGCATTCAATCTTTCAAAGTCCTCTTCCATCCCCGGAGTTGACCGTTTCCTTGGGGGGCAGGGGGAGTCGTTCTCCGTTTATCCTGGTCCCCTGTCCTGTGACACTGCCGTTCCCCCATGTCTGCTTCTCCTGGCCTGTCTTCTTGGTGCATCTATAAAGGACCAAGCTGATGGCCGAGGTGGCTTCGTGGGTGTCTGTTGAGCACGCGTGAGCGTATTTGATTTCTCGGCTCCCTCCACAAAGGAAGGTCGATGTGGCTCTTCCGCTGTGGATGGGCCCGCCAGCTAGCGGCTTGATGACGCATACAGACAGACAGGGCATCTCCCCCGCCTCGCGTAAGCTCTGCCCTCAGCGTGCTGTTTGCCTTCCTCGGGTCTATTTTTCTGTTTCTTTATAAAGTAGAACTCTGATTTCAGTCTTGGGAAGAAAACAAATATGCTGCTGGGGTGGGGGGCGGAGCATTGCTGGGGGGCCGATGCCCGGCTTTTCTGCAGACATACATATATTTAAAACAATCTTATTTTAGAATAATTTTAGATTTGCAGAGAGCTGCAAAGATAGCGTATAGGAACGAAACCGTGGACGAAGAACAGATGATTGCCCAGGAAGAAGCTACTCGTTCTTCGTGACAGTTAGTAATTAAATATGAGAGAGGCGTAGCACGTGGCCTCAATAATCAAAGCGACAGGCATTTGCTAACTCTGGACACCAAGGTGGGAGTGTCACAGTTCTTCCACGTCCACCGAGGGGCACCGAGGGGCAGCTCTGTGCGAGGGGCCATCTATGCCCAGCCCGCCCCGATGGAGTTCACTGCCGGCCGCAGCGGTCCAGTGTGGTAAGTGCTGCAGAAATTAAACCCCACAAAGGGCTGCTGGGAGGACCTGGTGGCACTGGGAGGAAGAAGACACGCAGTGGGTGACTTTCGGGGATACCCGCCTGGGAAGGGGTTATTGACAAGGGTCCACAGCTGGGAAAAAGCCCAACAGTCAACCCACGAGGGCGAAACGGTCCATGGATTTCTCTGCAGATCCTTCCCCACGGGGACCTCGTGGGGCTGAATCGCCGTTGAGCAAGGCCCTGGTGCGTTTTCAACCTGCCCACTTCATGTCCCAGATGTGTCTTCTGCATCAGAGGTGAGCACGCTTTTTCTGTAAAGGGCCACATGGTAAATATTTTCAGCCTTGCAGACCATACGGTCTCTGTCGGAACCTCCTGCCTTTGCAGCTGTGTGAACAGAGCTGTGGAGACGTGGAGACATGGGCATGGCCAGGTCGGCCTGAGGGCAGAAGGTTCTAGATCCTTGTTATTCCAAGTGTGCTCCCTGGCCCAGATGATCAGCATGCCCTGGAAGCTCGTTTGAAATGCAGGATCTCAGGCCCCACCCCAGACCCGCTGCATCGCAATCTGCTGCATGCAACGATGTTTCCCGCGGCATCCGCAGATGTCACTGCCGTGTATAGTGGTTCCACTTCTGTCATCTGTAAACTAGAGACGGCCCATATAACCAGCAGGCTGAGTGGTGCAAAGGTTCCCAAGACCCCTCTTGGGACTCTTGGGGGAGGGGCAGGCCCGGGCGCTGCCCCCCCCGAGGCTCCAGTGGCATCATAGGAAGGTGACGTAAAGGGGGTCAAATATATGGTGACGAAGGACACTAGACTGGGTGGTGAGCACACAGTGGGGTACACGGATGTTGTCTTATAAAGTTGTACACCTGAGACTTGTATATTGTTATTAACCATCTCTACCTCGATACATTTAATTACAAAATTTAATTGAAAAAATAGAAAATGGTTTCTCCTTTGGGAAGCATGTTCGCTTTGCACAAAGCTCCGTGAGTTAACACGTGCCCTCACTTGAGCCCCAGTGCTGACCTTTGTAAATGGCACTTGGAAAAGGCAGAGTGACAATTCCCAGGCCCAGGTGGCAGATGCAGAAACTGACGCTCGGAGGCGTGGGGACTTGCCGCGGACCACACAGGAAGCCAGCTCTTGCTGGGCTGACCCCAGACGGGTTAGCTTGTGTCCACTCCAGAGAGGCCCATTGTGCCCAGTGGGAGCAAGGCCCTAGCCACCCCTGGAGATCTGGGGATGTGGAAGTCACTGTGCCTCACGGACTGACTTGTGTCTGGGCTGAGGACCCCGGAGAGGGAAGGGGCCCAGTCTGTGGTTGGAGTGTAGGCAGTGCAGACGTGTCGGACAGAGGGGGTCCGTCAAGGACGCTGATAGGCGAGCCCTGGTAGGGGACTGGGAGCATCAGGAGGCAGGGCCCCCAGGGCCAGTGTGACACTGAATGGGACCCTCCAGGGAGTCCCAGCTCACGCTCAGGTGCTTTGAGAAGGTGAGGGAGGCAGCATCAAGGAAAGAACTGAACGGCCATGGCCCAAGGCCCTGGGTCGGAACCAGCTTTAAAAGGGAGGATTTTAACAAGTGGGAGCTGTGTCCCTACTGGCTGGAGAGAATAAAGGGGTGGAGGTCGTCCTAGCAGAAGCCTGGAGTGAGGGTCAAGGCCAGTGGGTGGCCAGGGGCCATGATGGTCAACATGCAGAAGAGTGACAAGGGCCCTGAGCAGGCAGTCTCTGCAGGGGCTTCCCCTTTCCCTACCGGGGGCGGGGCCTCTTGGCTAACCGGAAGGGACACTGTGGTTGCTCAGGCAAATTTGGGGAAGGGGATTCTGGACAAGATGCTGCAGTATTTGCTGGTGAATGGGAAAGAATTCAGAGCACCCAGCTTTGGGTTCACTAATACTCTAAATATGACCCGTTTTTACATACCGGCATGAGAAGCCTGAGCTATATTTCAGTGGAGGCTCTGTTGATGCCACCAGTCTATAGCTTGCCCAACTGCGTCTGAATTTTATTTTATATCTTATTTCATTTTTTTAAACGCCTACAGCATCCGGTCTTCCTGTGTGGTCTCTCTCATCCAAGTACTAACCAGGCCCGATCCTGCTTAGCTTCCGAGACCAGACGAGATTGGGCACATCCAGGGTGGCATGGCTGTAGACTGAGCCTGAATTTTAAATCATAGAGTGAATCCTACTCAAATTCTTGCTTGGGTATGTATTTCTTTAATCAGATTGCTTTCCCTCCAATACTGGATGGGGGCTCTGTACTCCGAGAATGGCGTTTGGGATGAGGGAGAAGGGAAAACTCATGTGGAACTTGGGACTCAGGAGAGAGTGCTCTGAAGAGGGGGTGAGGACTGGGCCCCCTACGCTGGTGCAGCCTCCGGGACAGCCCTGGGACCAGGAGAGAACAAAGCCCTGGGGACCGGCAGTGGGACCACCCAAAGCAAGCTTCGCCCATCTCGAGAATCTGTGTTGGGCTCACTTTTGTCTCATGCCTTCAAATGACATGAGGTCATTGAGGTTATTGAGTCCCTCTTAGGAGCCAGGACAGGAAGGCGGAGGGTGGGCGGACGAGGAGACAGACAGGAGAGAACTTGTCCTTCCCAGTAGCCTGGAGGCGAGGAGGATGAGCCGCGGGCCAAAGAACCCTCCCGTGCTGTTGAGAAAGTTACAGAAGATGTGGGACAGACCTGTGGACATTACACCTGGCTTGGGTTGGTGCTGCCAGGAGGCCCAGAGGCATCCAGGGAAAGGTGGAATGGCTCCTTGGGAAAGACGATTCTGACATGTAGAGGTGAGAGCGGAAAGTGATTCGGATGCTGCTTCGTTCACACCAGGTTGCTGCGTCGAGGTGTGACCCATAATTGGAGGAAATTTTAAGAGTATTTTTTTTAGGTGGAGAATTTTCTGTATTTTCCCCTAGTGTGTAGATTGTAGATTACATCTTTATAAGTGTACAATAATGGTGGTGATGATGATGATGATAGTAATGATGATAATGATGGTAATAATGTAAATCGTGATCAAGTTGGAGAGAGCTTTGAATTGCCAAGTTTGGCTTTATGCTATGAGTAAAGGCATCGCTGCCTTGGTAACCCCACCTCCACCCCTCATCTGTGTTTGTCATTGAACTTGAGGTCTTGCCTCTAAGAGGACATTCCCCATCCCGCTCAACCCTGAATAAGAACAAAGTTGTAGGAAGAAACGTCCAAGAAATAGTTTATTCTCAACAAGGAACAATGCCAACTTGAACAGAGCCAGGAAACCCAGCGACTCTCCTGCCCCCTAATTCATGAACTCTGCCCACTGAGAAATCGTAAGCGCTCCTAGGGTCACAGTGAAGAGAGGAGACAGGTTATTCCTAAACAGGACAGGACAGTGCCAATGGGGAGTGAAAATGAAAAGCGTGTAAGCCAACAGGCTCCGTGAGTAACGCCATCTAGAAATAGCGCTGGGTCAGAAGTGGACAACGATGAACATTAAAAATAAATGAACATATAAAACCATGCCATACATTAAAATGTCTCTTGAGAAGTCTAAGAGATGATGCTGACAGCCCCGAGGATTGATTGACAATGTGAAAAGTGAAAACTGGATGAGAAAATAAAAACGCAATTGAACAACACAGGGGTGTCCAGATGTTGAAGACACCAGGAAGTGTGGAGAATCCTGAACGCCTGGCTCATTTCTGCAAAAAACAGATCGGCCTAGTGGGTGACACAGGACACTTTCTCCAAATGCTGCTGCTGCTGCTGCTGCCGAAAAGTGGTACCATCCAGTGGCTGGCATGAGCTGGGCGCGATACACACGGGATCTCAGTTCGCCCTGTCACCACCTGCGGGGTGAGTTTTATCACCTCATTTGTCAACGAGGGAACTGACACGCAGGTGGTTACGGGATTCTCCTAAGGACTTCTGGTAAGTAAACAGCAGGCTGGCTTCTGACATTGGCCTGACTCCAAGGCTGAGCTTTACCTCCACGTTGTGCCCGCCACAGCGTCTCCCGAGACAAGCCGCTCCCGAGCAGAGCACAAAGCGGTCTGTTTTGCGTGTGAGCCCACTGTCCTCCCAGAGAAGTTGTTCTATAACGACCCGTGCTTCCGAGTCTGTCGATGTGGACCAACCGTCAATGACAGTTGGGGACCCTTGTAGACAATCCTGATGAGACAATGTTATAACCTCCCCAGGAAAGAGATCCTGGAAGGGGGCGGAGGGGCAGAGGTCTGCTGTGGGACTGCGTTTTGGGAACTCTGACGACACCCTATGGCAGCGACCGAGGTCGGCAACTTGACTTCTGAATGCGCGGCTACCTGCCAGCAGGGATGGGGTGTGGTGGGGACCTGCCGAAATTAAAAACGGGCGAAGCAGTCCTCTGGGGCTGGCAGGGAGAGCGTCTGCAGCTCGGAGACCTTGGGGACCGGGCTGGTGTGCAGGCCACGCGGTCTTGGAGGGTCGGAAGGACTGGCCTGGCAGGAAATGCAAATGAAGATGCTTCTGGTTTTGCTCCACGATTGGGGAACAGTGTTTCCGTGGGCGGGACAAACACATCAGGTGTTTATTTTATCTCTGAGCTGCGTTTTCAAAAGCACTAAGGAGCCAAGAGGACCGCACAGCGAAGTCATGGTCATCCACTTGCTTCGGGGGCGGGAGACCTCTCCCGACGTCGGGTTACAGTTCGCCCGTGTAAACAACTTTACGAGTGTCGAAGTTCTTGCGAGGTTACTGGAGTCCCCCAAGAGCCTCTCAGAGGGCGGCAGAGGGCTGCGTGCCCCTTTGGCAGACGCAGAACACCGAGGCACAGGAAGGCAGGCGAGGCTTGTCCAAGGTCGCGTCGGGATCATTTTGGCAGCTGAGGCCGGAGGCCAGGTTCCCCGGCTCTGAGCCCAGGGCTGTTCCTGCATCTGATGGTGT
>NW_024349804.1:11653050-11654862 GCF_902729225.1 Pteropus medius | reverse complement strand
CGGCTTAGCTGGTGCAGCCGTGGGAGCAGGCGTGGGCGAGGGCGTTGTTGTTACGCCCGTCCTGCAGCTGGCCGCGGGCCTGCCCCCCAGCGTGGCCCTCGGTGTCCAAGAGTCGGCCGCTCTGCCCTTGCTGTCTCCTCAGCCTGCAAACGAGCACAGAACAGACCTGAGTTACGAGTTAGCGACACGGGGGTGGCGGGCAGTGAGATGTCCAGGGCACACCTGGGCAAGCACAGCGACTAAGGAGCCCTCAGCCCACACCTTCCCCGGCCTGGGGAAGCACGACCACCGGGGGTCCAGAATGCTGTGCTCTGGAGCCAGGTGGGCCTGAGGTCACAGGTCGAAGCCTGGCTCAGGTGTACTCAGGTGAGTTACTGAACATACAATGCCTCCGTTTCTCTCACTGTAAGATGGAGATGAGGCCCACCTCACGCTCCGTCCCTGAGCCCACGCAGTCGGTAAAGGTGCTGAGCCCCGCACGGTACTCATCCGTGCATCCGTACCGAGTGCCCCCTGATGGAGCAGCCACCTGCTGCGGCGGAGCAGTCATGGTCCCTGTCTCGGTGTTTGTGACAGCATGGGTACTCGAGCGGGTCCTCAGGTGACACTGAAATACCAGCAGCGACACTGTATCTTATAAGACCATGAACTCGGGGCTGCGGCCGCCTGCCCTTTGCCCGCCCGCAGGGACCAGGACAGGTGTGCAGTCCCTCTGCCCCTGAGGTTTGCAGCTCTCAGGCAGGACGGCTGGGAAAGGTGAGCAGCGTGGGGGCGGGGGGAGAATGCAGCGGGAAGGGAGGCGGTGGCCGGAGCCCCTGGGCAAGGCTGGGAGTCGCCTGAGACCCTTTCCTCCCGTCCCTTCTCTCCCTTCCCCTCCGTTCTACGAGCCGGGCTCCTCTGGAGGAGAATCAGATGAAGACTAAGGGAAAACTCCAATGAGTAGGGACGTCACTGTTGGGTTCACGATCGTGATGCTGCACGATCTTCTGTCTATTGCAAGACAAAGATGAAGCCCATTAAGATTTTCTTTTAAATGCCCCAAAGCTGGGATTTTGAATTTTAAAATAGCACACGTTCCCAAATACGGTTATTTTGAGAAGCAGCACTCCCGTCTCTAAACCCCTGTACTCTCTATGATAACACGAGATAAACCTTCAAAAGCTGCATAAAACGTGGAGCACAGCGACGAAGGAGCCCAGACGAGGGAGAGAAGGACTCTGAAATCTCTTGTGAATCAGAGAAGGCTTCCTGCAGGAGACGGCATTTGAACTAGACTTTAAGAATTAGTATGGACTACAGGTAGCTGGAGGGAGGAGGGAGAAGAATTGAAACGCGGGGACACCGGTGAGCTAAGGCACGGAGAGTGGAAATGAACACTGCGGTGTAGACCAGAGTCCTCTCTGGAACCGACACTGCAGTCAGCTGGGCTCCCCCTTTAGGCTGGAGCTGTCATAAGAGAAGCAGCTGTTTCGAGTCTCCCCAGCATATGTAGAATGCGGGGCGATGAGGGCTGGAGGCCTAGAGCAGTCACTAAAGGAGGGATGGGTCATGCCCCTCGCAACTTACCACCAGGCTCAGTGTGAGCCAAGGAGGCAGAATCAAGGAGGGCCCGTCTCTGGGCATCCACCCATCCGCCTACAGCCTGCAGAGCTGGGATTCTAATCTAGTTCTGGGAGGCTCCAAAGCCTGCATCCTCCCTACTGTACCTGCGCTCCCACGCACCTGCCAATCATTCATCATCCATCCGCCAGCCACTCATCCAGAAACACATCCTCCCACCCACCATTTTCTATCTGCCTGTCCATCTATCCA
>NW_024349804.1:11652456-11652865 GCF_902729225.1 Pteropus medius | reverse complement strand
TCATCCACCCAATTATCCACCTATTCACCTATCCATTTATCCATTTCATCTATTCACTATCCACCCACCCGCTGATCCCCTCTACACCCTCTAGTAACCCATACGCCCACTCACCACCACCCACTCATCCATCTCCCATCTATCCATCCATCCCATCCATCCAATCATACAGCCAACCCCATCTGTCCACCCCACATACTATCGACCTACGTATTCCTTTCCTACTTTCCGACAATTCACATATCTACCCACCCGTCTGTTTCTCTCATCCACTCATCCTGCACACACGTATCGATATATATACACGTTCACCACCTTCATCCGTCTACTCGTTCACCCACCAGTAACCTATCCATTTCATTCCTTCACTATGTGCTCAGCCATCGGTCCCCCCATACACCCACTGCTT
>NW_024349804.1:11582274-11652445 GCF_902729225.1 Pteropus medius | reverse complement strand
CATCCGTCTACTCGTTCACCCACCAGTAACCTATCCATTTCATTCCTTCACTATGTGCTCAGCCATCGGTCCCCCATACACCCACTGCTTACCCACCCGCCCACCCACTCACCCATCACCCTTCCGCCATCTGTCCATCCACTCTCACATTTCCATTCATTGCTGCCACCCAGCCATCTGGTTGTTCATTGCCTCCTCCACCCATTGACCCATTCACCCCCCCAGTTCTTCCACTCCCCTCTTCTGCGACGACGACGGTGTGCCAGACGGCGTGTGCCGGGCTCACAGCTGAGGGGTCAGCACTGTCTGGGATGATGTCCTGCAAGGAAGCAGCAGGGCATAGCTTTAAGGGCCTGGGCTTACAGCCAGGCTGTTCCATCCCTCGGTCGGCCACTTACCAGCCATGTGACTTTTGGAAGCTGGGGTGAAACCCAGGGGCTGTCTGTCTCCAACAGCCCCGCCCTTTCCCCTGAGCCCTGTGCCATTCAGTGGGGACGTGGAGAGAGGAAAGCATAGGATGGTTTCCCCACGCCCTGAAGGCCCCAGAAAGGCTCACGTTGCTCGGCTAGGACTCCGCGACCCGAGACGGAGACACGAAACCACCACGGCTGGCCCGCAAGCTCACCTGCATGACGAGCCCCGAGCCCAGCGATCCGCGGCTCAGCAGGAAATGAAGAGACTCCCCACGTCCTACGAGGCGTAGCGCAAGACGGCTGAGGCGCACCGGCCGCCACTCTGCAGCGCAGGAACGTTTGCTTTTCCCAACCAACTTATCAAATGAATCGTCGGCTTCATGGCCAGAACTGTGAGTGATGCGCGTGAGAGCTCGCACCCTCCCGAACTCAACCGCTGCAGGCCAGGAGGCCCTGCGATAGCATGACCCACGAGACGGGGACACGCTGAAATTCGTACTAAATCGGGCGGGAGGCATTGCTCAAAGGCACAGCACTGCATAGGACTAACGTGGCACGGTTAGCCATGACGCTAACTTCAAGTCGTTGCCCCAACCAAGGCAGCCCTCTCCCCGATGGCCTCCCTCCCCTCACCTCCCCAGGTTCCAGGTGGAAACACCCTGGCATCCCCAAGGCCCCGGTTTACTGCACTGGCCTCCGAGGCGGCCCTGTGCCCGCACCTGTCCTTTGTAAGTTGATTCCCCTTCGGTGTCCCCTCTGGGCCTCCGACTGGTACAACGCCTTTATGATCTCCCAGGAGATGGCGTTTCCTCAAGTAAAAACTCCACATCACTGGCTGTTCCGCTTCCAAACTCCGTCAGCTCCTGGGAAGATCACCTTGGAGGCGACGCTTACCTCACGAATTCAGACCCAGGCCATCTCCTGCACGTCCCCACAGCAGCCCGTACACCTCCGCCTCCCAGCATCCCACCCCAAGGCTGTGAGCATCCTGAGCACACAGGTCCTGCTAGGTCCACTTCTGTGTCCCCAGGCCCCAGTCCAGGATTATGGCATGTCTGTCAAAGGACTGAATGAAATCTCCTACTGGGGCTGACACAGTTGGTACCCGGCCTGTGTGCTCCTTGGCACTTGAGGTCAATAACAGCTTCCTTAATATATGTGGGGAGGCGGAACATCTTCTCTGCCCAAGAGATTCTGCTAGCCGAGGAAGCGCCCTTCGCTCGTGCAGGAGGCAGATTTGCTGTGCAGGAGGCTTGAGGCCGTCGGGAGCATCCTTCAGCCATCGAGGGCTCAGACTTGCAGGTGAATGACCCGGAGAAAGAAGGCTGCAGTTTAGACGGTGCTGCTCGTGGCTCGGCTCAGAACCAACTAGAGGATGCAAGGTTTAGGTACGCGGGCCTCCTGCAGAAGTTCTCCAGCTGTTTGGCACCGAAATGACTTGAAGAACTGGTTAAAATGCAGATTCCCAGGGACTATTCTCTCGGCCTCTGATTCAGGAGGGTGGGATACTTGGGGCAGCTGCAAATAAGCAGCCCCACCACTGACAGAATAGGCTTACGACAACCGAACTTTATTGTCTCTCAGTTCTGGGGGCCAGGAGTCTAAATCAAGGTGCCGGCAGGTGGGCTCCTTCTGGAGGCTCCGAGGGAGAAGCTGTCCCGTGCAGCTCCCCTGGTGCTGGTGGCACCTGGCGACCCTTGGCGCGCATCACTGCCGCCCCCGCCTCCGTCATCACGTGGCCTTCTCCCTGTCCATGTCTCTTCTTATACGGACACCAGTCGTATTGGATTTAGGGTCCCCTATGCCAGTATGACCTCATCTTACCAGATCTCCAAATCAAACCCTATTTCCAAATCAGGTCGCATTCTGAGGTCCAGGGGGCTAGAACTTCAACATAACTTTCCAGGGGACATAATGCCTCATGAATTGACTTCTCACAGGCACTTCTGCAGATGGGAAGCCGCGGCAGGGGCGGCTGTGGTAGATGCAATGTGGCTCCCTCCCCATGTACATCGAGGGCAGGGATGGGGTCTGACGTGGGGGGTGTCAGACAGCATCCCGGTGGGACACGGCCAAGCCCTCCACCTGGACACTTCGGATGGCGGGTGGGGAGATGCTAGGGGAAAGGTGCTGCTCCCAGCACACCTGCTCTGCCAGGGAGCCTATCAGCCCCCATGGCCAGGGGCGCCCAAGTGGGCAGAGACAGCAGAGCAGGTCCGACGTGTGACCCCACGCCGAGTGACGGCCTTCTTCCAGGCCTCGTGCATTCGCCCGTGCTCATCCTCGACTTCCCGTCTGAGACGACTGTCCCCTTCTCTGTAGGGCCAACTCCAAAGCCAGGACCACAACTCCCGAAGGGTCCTCGGCACGCTGGACGACCCTGTGGCGTTCCCCGAACCTGTTTGCTGTTCCGCGTGAGGAAGAACCCGGACCGGCTGAAGCTCCTGCGTGGCTGCTTCTGCGAACACAGCCAGATGCGACCCCTACGTGACACAGGGAGGGGCTTCTCACTTTCGTTTTCTTTTCAAAGGAGATATCTGGAGTCTTCAAATTCCATACCGGAGCATCTTCTGGCCCGCAGCGCGGTGACATGTGACTGCTGTCACTGGGGCTCCTCACTGTGCATGGCCTTCTCAGGAGCTCCCTTTGTGAGGACCCCTCCGTCCACGCCTGACCAGATGGGCGCCTGAGGCAAGGCTTCCTGGAGCCCAGCTCTGCCCATGATGGACAGCGCCCAGGTTGGTTTGGGTGGAGGTTCCTCAGGCTGCGGGGTTGGGGGACCTGGAGCCTCCTGGCGGACGCTGGGACATTGTGATGACCTCGGAAGCCACTCACCAAGTCAGCGCCCCCTTCCTCAAGTCTGACAGGCTGTAGTGGCAGAGGCCATTCCTGCTCTGCTGGCCGGAGCAGGGACCAGGAGACTCATCCAGGGGGTGAGGCTTGCTGCCCTGGCCTGCAGTGAGTCTGGCTGCCAGGGTGACTGACGGTTGCTGCTTCCTTCACCCCGCCACCCAGCCCCACTGGGCATGGGGTCCTGCCCGCCTGCCCGCCTGCCCAAGGGCCTGACCCAAAGGATCTGTCCCCTCCTTCTACTGCTACTTCCACCCGTGATCTGGGAATTCGAACTTCCCAACCAGTGGCCGGCCCCGAGTCTGCTAAGCCAGCTTGCTTCCCTGTGTATCGTCCTCACGACCAGGGTTCCACGCCTGTCCCCTCCTCGCCCTTCAGGACTGAGCAGGGTGGCGCACTCAGGCTGAGCCTGGCGCCTGGGGTGAGCGCCACCAGCTGAGCTGCCCGCTCCTGCAGCACATACGCACAGGGTCGACGCGACAGCTACGCCCCTGCCCCTCCTGGCGGGCGGGAGGCACAGCGGCCGGGCTCTGCCAACCCAAGGTCTAGTTCAGTGCTGCTCGGATGGGCTGCTTTGCTGTCCGTCCTGGCTCCCACCCCGAGAGCCCACCCCTGCCCGAGCCCCAGATGCAACTAAGCAGTCACGGCGAACGAGACAGCGACGTGACTGGGACCGGGCCAGGGCCCTCTGCTACCTTTGCTGACCGGCCCCACAGGTGCAGCCCTGAGCCCATGGCATGCAGCCAGCCCAGCAATGCTCGCATTCACGAGAGCTCCTCCCGAGCCAGGCACTGTGCCCACGGCCTTGTCCTTGCGAGACAGTGATTTCCCCTTCGCCCGGGCTGGACGGGAGGCTCGCAGAAGGCAAACCACCTGCCTACGGCCACCCGGGCCCTGGCAGAGGCAGGACGTGACTGCAGGCAGTTTCGCTCCTGAGGTTGGGCGCTTAGCCACCTGCAGCCCTGCCTCTCCATGCCAGCCTTCCCGTGCCGACTCTGGTCCTGCCCGCCTGCCCCACTTCACACTAAGACCCTCAGGCCGAGAGCAGAGTTCACGCTTCACTCAGACAGACACACAGTGGAGGCAGGATTTGAACACGGGGTCGCCTTCCAGTGTCGCGGCCGGCTTCCCTTGGCGGGGGCAGAGACCGCGGCTCTCCCCAGGAGACCTGTGGTTTGAAGGCCTCTGCCCGGCTGGACTTACTTCTCTCTATTGAATATGATGAATTCCTTCCGCACCGTCTCCAAACACTGCTGCAGGTGTCCATTCTGTCAAAGGGCACAGAGAGGTGACCGTCAATGATGGAGCATCATCCAGGGAGCCATGACAAAGGAGCGATGATGAGCAGAGACTGATCTAAATGGGACCGCGGATGCCTGGGGCTGGGGACCAGCTAAGAGGAGGGAGTGACCATAAGTGTACAGGTGGCTGTGCCAACGGGAGCCTGGCAGATGATGTTTTCTCAATTTTAAGCCGTGAAATCCAACACAAAAGAGTCGCTAGAATGGAATATAGATGGAAAATCATGAGCTTGGCTTCCTGATCTCTCGAATGCTCATTAGGCCTAATTAAGCGTGAAGGGGGGAGGAGGGAATTAACAGCATCGTGCAAAGCTGCTTAGTCTCTAAGGATAAACGCCAAGGGCCACGGAATCGCCCACGCTCTGTAACACGCATCCTGGGAGCCGCCTGAATGTGGTGAGTACCGCACACCTGCGCAGAGCCCGCCCCTTGTGTGGACCCAGCGTGCGCACACGCATCTCAGGTATTAGACTCAGCCTGGGCCTGCGACACCTTTACGACCTACAAAGACGTTTTAATTTCTTTTAAAATAAGCGGGGGGCAAAAATGAACATTTAGTATTGAAAGTTATATTCTTCTTCATACCAACACAGTTATAAAATACAATTTTAAACTATTTTTCTGGAGGGCAGGGCGGCCGTAGACTGTATTGTGCCCTTCTCTCCAAAACACATGTTGACATCCTGCCCCGCTCCCACCCCCGGAACTGGTGAATAAATACGGTCTTATCTGGAAACAGGGTCGTTGTAGCTGCAGCTGGTTAAGATGATGTCACAGTGGAGTCGGGTGGGCCCTAAACTGAATGACTAGTGTCCTTAAAAGAAAGCCGTGTGAAGACACAGAGAGCCACAGAGGAGAAAACTCCACGTGACGAGGGAGGGGGCGTCTGGAAGCCAAGGCGAGATTGCTGGCCGTGACTAGAGCCCGGAGGAGGCAAGGAAGGCCCCTCCCTACAGCTCCGGAGAGAGCGCGGCTCTGTCGATACCTTGACTTTGAACGTCTGGTCTCCAGAACGGGGAGAGGATAAATTTCGTTATTTTAAGCCATCAACTTTGTGATATTTTGTTACGGCTGCCTAGAAAATTAATACAGCAGCCCATAAAGCCCAGGAGAGCCACAATGGGGCCCTGGCTGCCTCCACAGCAGGAGACCTTCCCAAAGACTGCTCCGCGCAACACCGATGTCACTCGGCACTGTCCTCTTCTTGCCTGGAGACACACAAGGTGTCTGCACTCAGAGTGTGAATGATCAGAGCGTGGCTCTGTAGACCTCCCGTGACTCGTTCACAGGTTTGTACTGGGAAAAGCCACTTGTTGGATGGAGGCATCTTATTTACAGCACACAGAGGCATCTGGACAGGTGAGGTGACACGCCTCTGACTGTAAAAAACGCCTAGCTCATGTCGTCATGTCGCGGGGGTCCAGGACCCCTCTGCCTGCAGTCTGCCCCAGACGGTGCTCACCAGGGGACAGCTGTCCTTTGTGCCGTCTCTGGACCTGTTCTTCGCCAACCTCTTCTTCTTCTTGTGAAGTGGCTTGGACTCGAGAATCATTTCTTCAAGTTCAAATGTGGGGTCGCAATTCAATCTCCCTTTCTGCAAGGAAAATACAGTTTGCCTGGGCTCCATGTGACTGAATTTCGTTTTCATTCATTCGTCTAATCAGTGGCTGCCTACTCCTGCGGGGATGTGTCAGCTACGTTTTTTTTTTTTTCCTGAGGATGAAAGGTTCTGTTCACCGCCACCCTTCCTCATCCTCGTAACCTGCAACCCCGCCGTCCACACCTGCGTTTCTTTAGTGTCCTGCCTGTGTATGTTCCTTTCATGAGGCCGAGTTCGGTCTTCTAGTCAGATATTTTCACGTACTTGATCATACATACACTCGCGTGTCATTACTATCTTCTCTATAAATGTCATTTTTAATCATTCGATTTAAAAATGATCACTTTATGAGGCATACAAATGTCTAATCACTATGTCGTACACCTGAAACTAATATAATATCATATGTCAACTATAACTGAAAAATAAAAATTGAAACGATCATCTAAAAAAGATTAAAAACACCACTTCTTTTTTATCTATTTTTTTTTTTTTAGGTGAGGCAACCCTTGGTTGACCTCACAGATTTCAAGGACCTTATCAGCTTACAATCCCTTATTTTTTATTTTTTATTTTTTACGCCTACAGCACCTGGTCTTCCTAGGTGGTCTCCCATCTAAGTACTAACCAGGCCCGACCCTGCTTAGCTTCCGAGATCAGATGGGATCAAGCTTGTTCAGGGTGGCATGGCCGTAGATGAAAAACACCATTTCTAATCAAAACCTGCCACTTCCCCATCCTGGTTCCATTTCCCCTGCAGCTGGAGCCAGGTGGCCCTCACGCCTGGCCCTGCTCCAGGCTGGGGCCCCACCCATTGTGGTCACAGGGATTTGGGTCTCCTTGTCTTCCAGGCCTTGAACCTGAGATGGCAGGTGGCCTTTTTCTGTCCTGAGACCCAGCCCAGGATGAACAACCCCCTCAGGCACTACCTTTCCCAACGAGCAGGTTGGACTTCAGGTCTGAGTCTTTCTGGGCCTGATTTATCTGCAATTCACTCACTCACTCATTCATTCATTCATTCATTCATTCCAATGCAGTCTCTGGATCCAGACTGTCTGATGTCAAGCCCTAGCTGTCAATTTCTCACTAAGTAACTGTGGGCAAGTTATTTAGCCTTAGAACACTAACTGAGCCTGAGGACACTAACCGTACCTGAGGACACTAACTGTGCCTAAGGACACTGGCGGGACCCACTCTCGGTGTGACGCTTACATGCGGTGATCCATGTGAAGGCTTGGAACAGGCCTGGCACGCGGAACACACTCTGTCCTGCTGGCCGCTATTATTCATTCATTCATACTCACGTGGTAAGCACACCCTGTGGCCTTCTGGTGCCTTCTAGGACCACCCACTGCTCTGGGGTCTCTCTCAGGCAGAGGTTTGCCTACACTCCATGTCCTCCACCCTCCAAAGCTCTCAGGGGGGTGGCAGACACACTGTAACAGGATGTTATTAACCACTAACGTAGACCTAGGCAGCTGTCTTTTGGGGACAGGAGAGGCTGTGGTCCACTCCATGGGAGGAGCTGGCGGGAGCCTGGCTGGGGAGTGTCCCAGAGGAGCAATGCCTGACTTTGCCTGTCATCTGAAAGCAGAGACTCTCGGGTGGACCGGTCGCTGAGTCCCGTGGGAGGAGTGGGAGACTGCCTGGTGGACAAGGGCACCCCCAGAAGAGGAAGCAGCAGGACAGGTGTGGAGCTAGGGGACAGCGTGGCCAGAGGGGCCAGCTGCAGGCTCCTGGGTGCGGTGGAAGCATAGGTCCTCTCCATGTGTGTTTGTGTGTGACTGAGTGTGCACGCGTGTGTTTGTGCAGGAGCCAGTGTGCATGAGAGTGCATGTGTGTGTGTGAGTGTGCATGAGTGTTTGCACAGGGTTAGGGAGGGGCAGCAGGCGAGGAGCTGCAAACGCAGATACGGCCCCTGACAGAGGTCACCACATGTCGGCCCCAAGTGTCCCCCTGGGGACCTGCACAAAGCCTCAGGAAGGCCCACCTGCAGCTAGGGCGACAGGTTAGGTAGGCAGTCTGTGCTCCATGTGCAGGACTGCGGCAAGGTCCTGGGCTTCGTCAGTCTGGCCCGAGCCTGGCAGAAGGGGACCACGGGGAACGCTAGCGAATTTCTCTGGCCTCTCCAGAGCGTGCATTCTGATGGAACTCAGCCAGGGGAACAGAGACCAGGCTCTGGTGGGTTTAGTCATTAAAACAGCAACCACGCACACACACACACACGCACACACACGCACACACACGCACACGCGCACACACAGCTCAGTTGGCCAAGCGAGGTTTCCCACTTCCTACAGCGGGAAGAGGGGAGGGCAGTCACTGAGCAGCCATGCTGTGCTCGGCCTGCCCCAGGCACCTGGTCTCCACACCCTCTTTGTTCCTCCCAGCTGCCTGAAGGGTGTACGAGTGGGGAGCCCTCTGAACCAGAGGCAGCACTGGGGTCCTCTGAGGCAGAGGCCCCTAGGCAGGTGGACAGAAGCCCAGCAGTGGGAACAGCAGGAGTCAATATCTGGAAGACAGAGGTAGCGTGTTCTGTGAACATTGGGGCCGTGTGTCTGGAGCCTGGCTGGGACTGAAGTGGGGAGACAGGTAGCCAAAGAGGAACATGGTCCAGACCCGCCAGGATGCCGTATGCTGGGCTAGACAGGCAGGGACGGCGTTTGCTCGTTGGGAGAAGACACGCTGAAACCAGTCTCGGCCTTGCTTAGCTTTCAGAGGGGCGGGTCCAGAATGCCGAGGAAGCCAGTGGGGGGTTAGCGGTGGGGGGAGGGGTCTGAATTCAGAAAGGTGCACATGTGTCGTAACCACTGTTTGTGACGAGGGAACTGGAAGCCATGGATTCTTAGAGAAACCAATGTGGGGAAACAGATTATTTTTGCATCAAAAGGAGCGACAGAGTCTTTAAACTAATCTGACATAAAACACCACTCTGGAATATCTGAGATCCCCACCTGCCAGCCTAGTGGTCTCAGCAAGTCTCTTTCGCTCCTTTGCTTTTGAGCTGCTGGCAGAGGCAGGGCAGGTGGTGGTGGTAGGGTGTGTGTGTGTGTGTGTGTGTGTGTGTGTGTGTGTGTGTGTGTGTGTGTGTGTGGCACCATGGGGCAGAAGTGGCCTGAGTGTCCACCTCCTTGCAGACAGCAAGGGGTAGGGGTAGGTACCACTGAGGCCAGAGTTTGTGCTCCAGTGCTGAATCTCAGTGAAACATGAACCTTTGTTACTCAAGTGGCTGTGGCCAGCAGAGGTCACTCTGCACAGCTTCTGGGGCCCTCCTTTGCACCAAGGTGGGGGCCCCTGCAGAGGGGTGGCATGCCATCAGACAGGACCCCAACTCACATTGGGCACAAAGCCAGGCGTCAGCACCTTCTCGAACACCGCGTCCCAGTTCATATCGGCCAAGTAGGGTGCACTCTGAATGTCACCGAGGCTGGACAGGCGGCTCTCGGGGTCCATGGTCAGGAGCTGCGAACACAGGGCAGAGGTGCCTGCCTGAGCTGTGTGCCTACAGAGGTTAGCAGGGTTGTGAGGGTGGGGCCTCGGGAAAATGAAGGTGCCTCTGCTTTTTATGCTCCAGCCATGTCGTGCCCTGTCTGGGATGCTGCCATTGGGAGCGTCACCTACACTCATGTCTTCATAGCGGCGAGGGGCTGAGAGGTCAGCCTGCTTCTATGAGGCCATCCAGCAAGCGGCCGTTTTGGGGGGAACTAGATCTGCTGCCACCACGCTCCCCTCCACCATGTCCTCTGACAAGTGACTCTCACTGATGTCTGCAGAGGCTTCCAGTTAAAAACAAAAAGAGTCGCCACCTTGTCTTAGGATTTCCAGCTTAGTAATGAGATGCACAAAGTGTGATAAAATTTACCCTGGACAGTAGATGACCTCTGCAGCCTGATGCAGTGGCCTTATTTGTAGCCAAGGGGACAACTAGAATTTCTGTTATAAAGGGTGATACAGTATAGAAACAGCCACAGATTATTACCTTGCATCCACATGGGGCTTTCTGCTTGTCGAAACACTCTAGCTTATCTAGTGCAAAGAACACTTGGGCCGAAAGTGAAAAGCCCAGGATCACAGGCTCTGGGATGGCCACCTAACAGCCATATGGCCTTGGGCAGGCTGCCGGATGCTCTGTGCTTGTTTCCTCCTCCCCGACCAGCTCTTGAGGAGACCTGAGGAGACTGGTTAAGGACCTGGTGCCTGCTAAGAGGGGGCTGACACCCAGCTGTCCACAGGTGGGAGCTGGAAGTTGGAATCCCAACAATTTGTTTCCATCTGTCACTTCAGAAATCTTCCGGCTGCGCCCAGAGAGTAGGCTAGGGCCACACCACGGGAGGGACACCTGGGAGGGGTGTATCTGCTGCTCTCTGTAGGGGTGGCCCCAAATGCTGGGTGCAGATGTAAGCGGAGGCCCACACGGGAGCTCACTGCCTAGGGCAGCAGCTGTCAGACGCATGGGGTGGAGGGAGGAGAAGGCATGTGTGCACTTAGGGCTCCAGTGGTGCCAAGGACCAGTCGGGCTTAAGGACCCCTGACGTCTAGGAACCAGGTGGTGAATTTCCTCTAAAGCAATTTAGCTAATTTAGTAATTCAGTGAGTCATTTAAAGCGGGCCAGGATTAAGAGCTGGATCGGGAGTTGAGGGCTTGGCTCAGACCCTGCCTCTGCCCCTTCACAGCCCTGGGGCACTGCTAGAACCCGTTCGTAAGCCTCAGTGTCCCCATCTCTACTGTGGGCACGATGCCACTACTCTATTCACAGGGCTCGTGGGGACTGAGTGAGAACCACCGTATGGCCCATGACATAACATTCCCTCAACCGAGGCTGGCTGCTGTTACTATTCTCATATTAAAAATGGCTGGATGCCACCCGGAGAGCTGGTCAAAACACCAACAGCTGGGCCCACCCCCGGACCTCCCGATTCAGGGCCGAGGCGGGGCCTGGGAACCTGCATTTCCAGCACGCTGCCGGGTGGTGCTGACGCTGCTGGTCCACGGACCACACTTAGAGAAACACCGCTTCATTCTAATAGCAACAGCTCCTGGAAAGAGTCAGAGGGGCCCAGGTTCTCAAGCCCAGTGAGTTAAAAGACCATTTGCAGCAAAAAAAATTTTAAGAGCCATCTCCATTTACGAGAGGCTTGTAGCGGAGTGAAAAGAGCCCGGAGGCTTTACTGTTACTGAGGTGACACCGAGCCAAACTGCATCGTCCAGCCGCTCTGTGATCTCAAATGTGAGCCGCTGTTGGAGCCCCCGCGAGACTTAGAAACCCTGCGAGACTTAGAGACCTCGCGAGACTTACAGCCCCGCTCGCTTCCTTCCTTCCACACCGCGCCTCCATCTTCTCATTCCCTAGTGTGCTGGACGGCCCGGTCCGACACTAGTGACTTTGGCTCCCTGGCCAGGCAGGCTCGTGGCCGCGCTCTTACCTTCTTCAGCAGGGTGACCATGCCCTCGCACCACGTGGAGGAGTAGTGGACACGCGCCACCTTGAACACGCTGAGAATCTCGTCGACGGGCGTGGCCGAGTGGATGTCATATGGCCTCTATGAGAGACAACGGGCGGAGTCAGAGGGAGCGGAGTCCACGGGAAGACGCCGCCCACGCGGCTAAAACCGTGATGACCGTGGGTGCTCCCCTTTCACGGCGGCACAGGTGGCTCGGGCCCACGTGCCACAGTGACCAGGTCTGCGGGGCGGTGCAGGAACCCGGCAGGTGGGCGCTGTCATGGCAAGGTCCCACCCACAGCCAGTAAGTGGCAGAGAGAGGCAGGATCCACACCCAGTAGCCTCCCCCCAGAGTCCTGTCTCGCCATCCACTGGGCACCCAGCTACACCTCAGGCACCGCCCCCACCTTTCCCCGCCAGGGCTGCACCTGCCCCGGAGCGGGCGGGGCTGAAATCGCCAAGGTCTGGGCCTGGTTGGGTGGAGAGACGGGAGAGGCCAGGCTTGGTACACATGCCATCCCCTCTCCCCTGCCATGAGAGCGCCCAGCCCTGCCTTCCTCCAATGTCGCAGCTTAATAGAGCATCAGACCTCCGGACCGAGTTTTCTCAACATTGCTAACAATGTCTCAAAGCTTAGGAAGGCTCTCTTGTCTGTGACCCCCAAACCGAAAGAACAGCCTCCCTCTCTCTCTCTTTGCCTCTCTCTGTGTCTCTGTCTGTCTCTGTCTCTTTCAGAGCCTCTTCACCCTCCACCTGGCTCTGTGGTCCAAGAAGTCTTCAGAAGTGAATTGCGGTCAAATGACGCAGGGCAACACCAGGTGATTATTCCCCAAGCTCATGGGGTGTTGCAGCCAAACGGATCCTGGAGAAGCCTGGAGGAATGACCTCGTCATTAATCCATGTGACCTCGATGGATATGGACTTCCTCTTGGGGCTCCTCAACATAGGATTAGATCACCCTCATCTCCGTGTTCTCAGGGCCCCCAGCAGTGTCTGCCACCAGCAGGGTCCCAAGGCACAATGATGAGTCAGTCCATCCATGAATATTAATTGGACTTGACCCTGGGCCAGACACCATACTGGGCTTGCAGGGCCTTACGGCGCCGGCTCCAACCTCATGGAACTTCTGTTCCCACGGGGCTGCTGCAAGCAAGAGGTGCCAGCCGAGGAGGCGGGGGTCCTGAGCCCTGGTGGGCTACAGTCCTCAGAACGAAGGAGCGTCTTTAGCTTCGCCAAAGGGGTGTGCCCGTGCCTTCTGACTGTCCACCCAGAAGGGGGCCTCCTCGGGCCGGCGGCTACCTCCCTGGTCCACTAACCAAATTGAGACCTCCCCTTTCTGCCCAGGAGCAAACCCAGCCTCTGTGGGCTCCCTGCGAAGGCTCACGAACTCCACACGCTAACGCTCTTAACATACTTCCTCAAACATGCTTCTTAACGGGCAGCAGGGTTCCGGTAATGAGCATTTAAAATTTCCGCCTGAAGCCGTTGCCTGCTTCGCATCTGCAGGACCCCTTTGCACTGCACCAGTCACGACGACTACCAGAATTAGAAATAAGAGCGTGAACTGAGAGCACTCGTATGTGACAGAAAACTCACAGGATCTTTATGAGTTAGCTACTGTGAACGTGATCACTGCGTAGAGGACGAGACGGAGGCACCGCGCCCCGGAGCCGGGAAGTGGTGACACCAATATTCAAGCTCCGGCAGTGTGGACCAGGCCTCGCCTCTGCGCACAGCTGGCATCAGCTGAATTGTGTCCCCCCAAAGCCATGTCTTGGAGTCCCAACCGCCAGGACCTCAGAATGTGACTGTTTGGAGAGAGGGTGTTTACAGGGGTGATGGTAGTGTGAGCTCACCGCGGGGGACTCTGATCCGGCACGACGGCTGGGCTTCCCACCAGGAAAGCCTTTCAAAAAGGAGAAGTGAGGACACCCAGAGAGACACTCAGAGAGATGACCACATGAGGAGACACAGGGAGAAGACGGCCACTCACATGTCAAGCAGCCCTCGGAAGGACCGGGCTGTGGCATCACCTTGATCGTGGACTTCCAGCTTCCCTTCTGGCGAAGGAGCGAGTTTCTGCTGTGTGAGCCCCAGTCTGTGGTCCGCTGTCCCACAGACAAAGCCCGAGCAGATTCATAGGACCACCCTCACTGTCCACGCGCAGAGTTCTGATGGAGGCATTGTATGCCCACTTTGTTCCTGCGATGTGCTGGCGCCCTCTGTAGGCTGGGCTGGGCGTGAGCGGGACGGACACGGTCCCTACCCTCCTGAGTGGCGCGGTCTTGGAGGGAGCCAGCAGCAAGGTTCTTCAGGGATGCGTGCTGGGAGGAGCCCATAGGGTGTGATGGCACATATGAGGGGGCGGGGGGTGCTGCCTCAGTGAGGGGTGGCAGGGAAACCAGAGCTCGGGCCACCCCCTGGAGACGGGCCAGGGGCCGAGACTTCAGTTTCTAGACATTTCGGGATCACTTTTTCCCATCTTTTTGTCTCTCCATAAACCATTCTTCTGACCCCTGTCCCAGCTCCACCCACTTGCTGACCTTGGGGGACATGCAGCCTCAGCTCTTTATTTTAAAGGTCAGAAAACCGAAGGTGGGAGATGCAAAGTGACTTTCAGTGTCCCATGGAGGCCCAGGTTCTCACTCACCGCTTCTTCCCCAAAGCCCCCAGAGCCACATAGCCGAGCCCCCAGATGGAGCAGCAGTCAGCGACCAATGCGAAGACTGCCCTCATCATTCACACCTCATGCTCCTTTTCCCTCCGGGTTACTTCCAGGCACTCATCAACTCTGCTTTTCCACCAGATCCAAACGAGCCACTCTCTGTCTCTCTCTAATTTCCTCCCCTTCTGGAGGAAATCAGACCAGTCCAAATAACAGTGACAACTGTGACAAGCCAGGAGGCCAATACAGCAGTTAAATACACTTAGATGTACATTTGAGATACCATGATGAGAATGAGTTCTGCAGCTTTAGGCTCCAAGCTCAGCTTTCATCTGGCGGGTGCAGAGAAACCCAGGTCCTCGAGCAGAACCCTGGCAGGTATTAAGATCGATCTTCTGTCTGCCTGTGGCAAAGAATGTTATCGATGCTTCTGTCTGCCTGTGGCAAAGAATTATCGATGCTTCGTTCTCGCTCATTGGCCTTAGGACATGTTGCCTCAGAAACCGAGTGGTATTTTTAAGGCGAAGTGATAACACGCACCGCTGGCGAAAGCAGTTTTAACAGCAGGGACCTGGATGCACTCACTGTGGACCGCAGGTGTGTCTCTATTCTAAGAGACCCAGTTTACAAAATAAATGACCAGTTACCAAGACGTGCTGGGAAGAGAAGAATTGTCAGAGACCCGCTATTAACTGTTAGAGCTGAGTTGGGCCTTGGGGGACCATCTAATCCAATGTTTTGTCCCCACAATCTTTTTACTCAAAACCTCAAACAGGATGTTTGAGAAACATCCCCCACCCCCGCCGCGCCCTGTGGAGTCACCTCTGCAGCTTCCTAGAGTACCAGGAAACAGCTCGAAAACCACGGGGCACTCGAGATGGCCTCTCTCCTCCTTTGGTGGAGGTGGTCACGGAGTCCACTTGCTCCCAGGCACCGTGCTGTCTCTGCTTTACCAAGGGATGAGAGGACAGTGCCCAGCCAGGGCCACCTCTTTCCTGTGTCAGGTTAACACACCAGTACCTCCCTGGGGCCCGCAGTTGCGCCCACCCACCTGCCTGGTGGACACCCAGTGGTTCCTAGTTCTGCGCTCCAACCTTTGGGGGGAGGGGGGCGGGGCGCGGCGCTGCATACACCCACCCTTTACTGTTCAGTGGAGACTCTGCTCCCCCAACCTTCTCTGTCTGCCCAACCCCAAGGAGACATGCCAACTGGGGTCAAAGGCAAGGGTGACACCAGATCAAGGAGGTGGGTGGATGGAAGCAGAGAGGGTAGCAGCTCTCGGGGTGCCGGTGGAAGCTTTTGGGGCTCCACCCTTGTCCATATGGAGAGCCGGCGCTGTGCGAAGCAAGGTGCCAACAGCCTGCCATCCAGGGTCTCCTCTATCCTGATCGCTCTATGGCTGGTTCCCAAATGGGGACGATTTGTCCCCCAGGGGACTTCTGGCAATGTTTGGAGATGCTTTTCGCTGTCCTAACTGGGTGGGGGAGATTTCTGCTGGCATCTAGTGGGCAGAGGGCGAGGATGCTGCTAAACCCTCCTACCGAGCCCAGGACAGCTCGCAGCCTCAAATGTCCATAGTGCTGAGGCAGGGAACCTGGTGTTTTGGGCCTCACCCCCATTCAATAGACAGGAAATGGGCTCACCCCTGACTATTCAGTGGCTGTGCTGCATAGCCAGGATTTGAGCCCCGTGATTCTGAAGCTCAGACCCGCCTAGCCACTGTGCCACTGTGACCACAGTCGGCATTGCCCTGCCCACAGAGCGAGGCCAAGTGTCCTCATGGGCCTTTGTAGACTGTCCCCAGTGTCATTCTGGTGGCCAGGCTAAGGTGTGTGCTGGACCAGCCTCACTGCCCTGCCCCGTCTGTGCTCACACTGTCCCCTCCTACAATTTATGTAGCTCCTCCCTCAAAAATAGTCATCAACACTGTATCTGCATCTGCCTGTCTCAGAGTCATTTCCATGTGTATTTACGACAATCTGCAGGCCTCCTGTGTGCCAGACGCTGCATGGGCTCTGCCCACATTTTCTCTCGTAATCCCCTCGGCGACCTGTGGGCCAGTCTCATAATCCTTGTTTTATGAAGGAGGAAGCCAGAGCTCAGATGAGTCAAGTGACCAAGGCAGAGTCAAAGCCCCAAGGCACAGAGTGTGGCGGAAACGCAGACCTCTGGTCACCAAGCCCCCTGGGCCTCCCCACTAAGGGCCAGGCGTGACCCAGCCTCCGCCCCCAGGGCCTGTCAGCAGGGTAAGATGCTAAGTTGCAAAGGATGTAGGCAGGCCAGCACCCCCCACGGCTGGGGTAGGAATCAGAGAAGGGATGGGAGCCGACCACTTGTCAGGCTGCTGTAATTTGCATCACTGGAATCACTTAATTCTCAAAGCGACCCAGACGGGGAGGTATTCTTCCTCTTTTCTTTCTTTTTTTCCCTGCCAGTAAACAGGAGGGTTCTGAGCGCTCAGTCTGTTTATCGGCCTTGGTTAAGATTGGAGACCAGACACCTGGGAGAGCCAGGGTTTGAACCTGTGAATTCCTCTAAGATTGTCTTTCTCTGTCATGAGGCAGCTTTCAGCTGAGCAAAAGGAAAATCTTCCCAGCTGTCAGAGCTGTCAACAAATCAGAGTAAGTTCTCTCTGCGGGATGAGCTGCTAGCTCCTCGCCTGCTGAGGGAATCCAGCGAACAGGTGGGTGATCACCTGTGAGGGACGCTGTCAGGGAGACCGGTGGGTGGGGGGACATGGCAGGGCTACGGTCTTTGAGTCCCTTCGGGTCAGTGGATGGGAAGGTCCTCCTCACACCTCTATCGGTGGTGTTCCAATCAGGGGGTGGAGTCTCAGTCCCTGGGACGACTGTGCTCTAACCGGAGCTCCCTAAGTGGCACTTTCTTGGGTCTTTTTCTTTCACTTAGCGGATCCGCGGGGGTGAGAACTAAGAGTCTCATCTGGGATCAGAGAGAAGCTGTCCCCGGTCCTAATTATGTCCCTGGTCTAGGCTACAAGGCCCAACCAGGCTCTCAGCTCTCCTGACTGAGATTTCAAGCCCCTAATGATGCTCCGTCCCTCTGCTCTCTCTCCAGAGCATCTGGGGAGAGGTGTCTGCTTTCTGTGCTCCCGGGTCCCTGGCCAGCAAGCTGTAGCAACACCATCAGCTTCCATCTTTCATTTCGAATGCTTTCCAACTCTAAGAACTTAGAACACGCACTGGGCGATCCCCACCAGGGCTGTCTTTTGGAGGTAAGGAGCTCCCTGGGTCCCAAGGGAATCAAGGAAAAGGTGGGCGATCGGCTGTCACTGATGTGATGGAGAAATCTCAAGGAGGAGATTTCTTCAGAATTTCTGAATTTACATGGTCCATGGGCGAATACGAGTGTTTTCTGGTATAGCGTTTTGACTAAATGTGATTGCGTCCAGTATGAAAAACAGAGACTAAACCAAATGCAAAACCCATTGTGTGTCAAGTCAGAGAATAAGCCAGACCAAGCTGTCTGGGAGAAAGGTACGCTGGCACAGGCAGGTGTTCTGTCCTGTGCCTTGTCCCCACCCCAACAGTCCTGATCCCTCCCTTTGCCTGTCCCTCTTCCATCGAAAGGGGCATTTGGGCCTCTGAGCAGAAGACTCAGATGAATTGAAAATTAAATGGTTTAGTTTTGAAGCAGCAAGAACCACTCCATCCTTGGGACTTCGAACAAGTCATCACCTCTGACCGCTCTGACCCGTGAGGAGCAACAGAGAATGTACTTTCTGCAGGGGAACGTCCGTCGCGCCAGGCCCACCAAGGTCATTTGTATGACTGTGTCCGACAGACACCGTCTGGCGGATGGCTGCGTCCTGTGGATCGCACAGCGCCATGGGCTGTCCTATTCCTTCTCCGAGCGTATCGACAGAACCGGCAGGCGACAAAGGGACCCACAAGGAATAAGTAAGCCTGTGGGAGAGTAACTTGTTCATTCAGAGCTTGACAAAATGAACAAATTCATAATTTGCATTCTGAAAACACGATGTACGGTAATTACATTTTTGAGGAATTCAGGGAGAAATAACTGAGATCGAGAGCAGATAGCAGACACTTGAATTATAGAGTGATAGATGATACTTATTTGCACTCACAGAACTTTTACCAGCTGCTCTCATCATTCATTCATTCATTCATTCATCACCTATTACCACTATGCCCTGGGACCCCTGCTCTTAAGCAGGATCTACTGGTCTGACTGTGCTCATACACAAACGACTGTGAAACATCGTTAAAACTGTAGCCGGGGGGAGGAACTGGTTCTCCGCTGGCCTCGTGCTGGGCATCTGAGCTAGAAAGGGGAGTGACGGGCAATCCAGAGGTCCCGGTCCAGAGGCAGCTGATCCCATGATAACTACGCCTCCACAGACTCGACGGAAGGGGTGTACAAAAGGCGAACTGCGGTCCCAAGGGTCTAAGTGGCACTGTTTTCAAACAACCCTTGTGCAAAAAAATCAGGCCTCGAAATCAGTTTGTCATAATTCTTGCCGCCAAAACTGAGTTATTGGTTGCCAAATAGCTCCATGAGTCATCTTCGGCTATTCCATTTAAATGAAACAAAGACACGTACTGAACGCCCCATTGTCATAGGACACTGAGCTAGGTATCGAGGGAAGACTGGAATAAATGGACAAGCAAAAGAAGTAAGGGAAGCATGGTCTGGACCCTGAAAGAGTTCAAACCAAGCTGGAAAATCGGGTGCGGACGCGTTGTGTCGTGGGCAGAAAGAGGACAGTGTCTGCAACCGCGAGGCTAAGGTGCTTCTGGTGTTTGTTGCCACCGATTGGCTGTCGACCTTGACACAGACCTTCCCCCCCAGACACCCGCTTCCCCATGGGTAGCATGAGGGTGCTGACCCAGAGGCTGGCTAATGCTGGGGACTGAAGAGCTGACACACAGGCCGTGAGCACTGACACTGGGCCTCCGACTCCTCCTGCCGTGATCCCTGCTGCCATCTCGCGCCATCTCAGTGGCAGGGCGTGCGGACTGCGCTCAAGCCTGGTAGGACCTGGGCCCCCTACTACCATGCCCCCGCCCACCGCGCAGGCGCACGTCTTACCCAGCCCCGCAGCAGCTCGTAGGCGGTGACCCCCAGCGACCACCAGTCGACGGGGTACGAGTATCCAGGGCCTCCATCCGCATATGCCTGGAACACTTCTGGGGCTGCCAAAGACAGGACAGAGAGAACGTCACTGCACGTCACAGTTCACACGCACCGCCCCTTAGGGAGGGGACTCGGGGCAAGGACCTAGCTTCTGGGACCGCGAAGCCGGCGCTCCGTCCGCTGTGTCCCGTGCTTCCTGCCCTCTGTAGACCGCGAGCCGGCTTGAGGACAAGTGGCAGTCACCCCAGGAGACACCCGCGTGACCGCCCAAGTGCGCGTGGTGCCTGACACCGCAGAGGTGGTCCAGCTCATTGCCTGTTTGCCTCGGCAGCAGAGGCAGCTCACGGCTTTGGAGCGTCAGTGTCACAGAGTGAAGGTCCCTCGGGAACCATCTTGTTGTCCCCTCTGCATTAGAATTGGCCGCCAGGCTTAAGGGGAAGAGTGGCTTGCCTCAGCCACCCATCACCAACCCTGGGGTCCAGTCGCGAGCTCCCAGTCCTGACCCTCAGGTCCAGGGAGTCCCCCTTACTGTAAAGTTAACATCAGCTGTCAGTGCTAGGTGACTCTCCCTCCTTAGCGCTTGCCCCGCGGGCCTCGGGTCTTCTGCAGCCCGTCCTTCCTGCTTCTGGCGGGCAGCTAGCTTTCCAACAGGTGACACTGACCGTGGAGGCGGCCTGCGTGAAGAGCTTCCTGTCGCGATGGCTCTTTCACAATCTGCGTTCCCAGGAGCACCACCCATCCTGGGTGAGGCTAACGGATTTTGGAGGAGAAGGGCGTCAGAGGCCAAGGATGTCTGGGAAACGGCGAAGGCCAAGTCCACGGCGTTCTCTCCCGCAGGCTTCTCGGAGCATCTGCGGTGCTCGCGGGCTCACTGGTCCTCGAGGGGCCTCGCGCAGCAAGCACGGCTCGGGAACCGCTTCGACTTGATGTCCTGGAATCTTCTTACCCTTTTCGTGGAACAGTACACGGTACCAGGCTGGAAGCCTCGGTGACTTCGAGGGCGTGTGTGAACTGAGGTCTGGCATGCAGGTGCTTTCGCCTGTAGCTCTTCCAACCAACATTAGGCCCCGGGGGCTTGCCCATGGCCACCTCGGCCTCCGGCTGGTTCCTAAAATACCCCGTCTGTCTACACATCTCTCCCCAAATTCACCAGGCTGTCTCACAAAGGGCTCAGCTCCAGAGTCACCACCTCCAGGAACTGGCTAAGTACCAGATACTCTGCAAGGTTCTCTACACGCGCCACATGCGCTTCAAGATGCGTCGCCACTGTCATTACTTCCTTACCGCTCCCCCCGCCCCCGGACTGGGCTAGGGCTTCCTCTCCGCCCCGTGTCCCCAGCACCTCCCGACTGTAACACTCCTGTGGCGCTGGTGCTAGTTGGTCTGCTCCCTGCCAGGCCCTCAGCTCCCCGAGGGCAGGGGCTGCATGTTCTGGCGGGTGCCCCGAGCCTTGCCTGGCAAGAAGAAGACATGGCATGAAGAAAGGTTTGTTGACTAAGTAAACGAATGATCACAAAAAAAATTAGCAAACACTAATATCGTCTTTGTTATGTGTCCCAAACTGTTTTAAGCTCTTTGACACACTTTAACAAAAACATTTAACCTTTATGAAACACCTGCCATGTGCCAAGTCTTGTGTTAAGAGCTAGTGAGTATTAACTCAGTCTTCACAAGGACACGGAATTTAAGCTAGCTGCTGCTGAGTCTTGCTGCAGAAGGGACCAGGATGCTCTGGGCTGAAGATGTCAAGGCCAGAACCAAGGGTTCCTTGGAGCGCAGTGAGTGATGACAGCCTCCCAGGACAGCAAATGACAAACCAAGCAGATAACGGGGGTCAGGTTTGGCCGTGCCCAGAAAGTGTCCAGGGCCCGAGGCCTGGGCATGCCTGTGTGGGTTACATGGATGAACGAAATGCCCCCTGTCCATCCAGGAAAAAAAAAAAACAAACAACCCTAAAACCTCTTACGATGCCCTGGTGCAGGGAGGGCCAACCCCGAATCTATTTTCAGCCAACTGGCAACACCGACAGTAGCCGTCATCCTCACGCACGAAACAGTCGTGCAGAGCTTTCTGGGTGGCCAGTTCCTTCACATGCCCCCCTCCCCTCCTCGAAGCACTCCAGGCCCCAGACAAGGAAACCCAGGCCCGCAGAGGCGAGGTGGCATGTTCAGGGACGTGGAGACAGCGAGCGGAGAGCTGGGATCTAATGTTACTGTCATTATGAGCTGCGGTTTTACTTACAATACCAACCGTCGCAATATTAAAACGGCCATTTGCTGAGCATCTACCGTGTGCCAGAAGCTCTTCAGGGTTCTCTCCATATGCTACTCACTCTCCAGAAAGCTAACACTTAGGGGCACCCACGACACGCTGAGTTTCGCGTGCACCGTGTCATCTTATCCTCAGGAGGACCTTGTGAGGTGTGCGCTTTTGTCACTCCATTCCAGGAAGCCGAGGCGTGGAGAGGTGGGGTTCAGCATCTGTCTCCCCCACCTGACTGTGAGTTCCATAAGGCAAGGGAACGGCTTCCGGGCTCTGGGTTCCCAGTGCCAAGCACGATGGCGGCGGCAACGGCGATGATCGCGTCGGCAACGGTTTCGTGCCTCTACCATTGGTCAGGCGTCACGTCACGTACCTTCCGTCCCCGAGTTATTACATCCCCTCGAACAGCTGACTGAGGCAGACTGCGTCATCGGTAACCCCATTTCTCAGATGAAGGAACTGCCAGGTGTGGCAGCTAACACTCCTGAGTGTTCGCCATGCAGAGCATTTCATGTGCACTAGGTCAGGCCCAAGTTCACCCAAGTTCACTTAGCCACCGAGAGGAGGACACCCGGATTGCCCCATGCTGATCCACGCGTCACCAGGAAGCTCCCCTGGTGCGTCTAGTAACCCGCCTACGTCTCCAAAGTCACCCATGAGGCTGGATCCCATGAGTTTGATCACGACGTCTCATCCGGCACTTTTCAGAGGTTTTTTTCCCCTTCTGCTCGCAAATTCGTCTGTTCTTTTAATTAATGAAAATTCAGCTCTCTGCAAACGTTTCTTCCAGGACCATCCTTTGTGAGCAACCTCTGGGAGCTGACTCATCAGCCCATTAGCTGAATCCGCGTTTAGAACACTCTGGGATCTTTTACTGGGCCTTTAAATCAAATAGTGCAAATGAATGAAGTCAACGAACCTGCCAGTTGACATCAGAATTGACGGCCCTGGGAAATGCCAGATTTGACTTTATCGAGCGGGCCTCCCCCACCATCTCTTCTCCCCAAACTCCCCTGCCTGCTGCTGCCAACCCCTACAGCGGCTGCAAACGTATCCATCCGGCAAATCAGCTGTGTCTTCTAAGTCCCATCAAAACCTCTCCTGTGCATTTGTTCATTCATTCAGGACGGAACCTCCTCTAACTAGGACACAGAAGCCCTGAATCCTATTTATAGCTGGGACAGTGAACTTTATTCTTGTCTGAGAAACACAGCTTTACAATACAGGAACTCAGTGCCAGAAGGCAGCTTGGAACAGCGGCGAAAGCACGGACTTCATATCCAATTAGACGTCGCTGCAAACTCCGGCTCCTTCGCTTGCCAGCTCTGCGATGCTGAGCAAGTTAATTAACCTCTCTGGGCCTCAGGCTCCTCGGGGGTGAAATGGGGAGATGCAGGGACCTCGCGAGGGTCTCCTGAGGGTTAAATGCGATGGTAGACCTGCAGTAGGGTCACAATACAGATTGGTTTTCTTCTCCCTTTTGGAGGTGGGGCTGAGGTGGCTAGTGGCCCGCCAGGTCACCACTGGTCTGCTTTCGCAGAGGATGCGAGCCAGGACATGGCTGTCTCAGGCATCGGTGGAAGGCGGGGAACGAGGCTGAGACAGGCTGGAGTGGGGTGTGCGGGGCGGTGCCGGGGAGTGTGCTGTGCGTGGAACAAAGCGGCAGAGAGGTCGGGGCGGGTCCGGCCTCGACTTGAGCTTCTCCCGTGGTCCAGCGCTGCATTCCCGGAGACCCATCTGCTTAGTGCAAACAGCCTAAAGGAAGTCAGAACCGGTTTACCGAGTGGGGGAGGCCGAAGGGAGGTCCTCGCTATGCCATCACTCTCTCCTCAGCCCCTCTGGACGTGGTGACTCCTTGGAGGGGCTCAGAATCAGAGCCCACGCTTCTTCCTCTGTCCTCCCTGGGGGACCCTGTCACTGCCTGGGCTTTTCTGTGCTGAAAACTCCCTGACCCACGATCCCACCCACATCACCCTCCAGATGCCCAGAGAGCACCCTGCTACTCTGAGGTTCCCACAGGCTCCTCGAATTCAGACTTGTCACCCCACCACCCCACACACCTGCTGCTCCTGCCGCGTCCTCTGCTGAGTATGACACCGCTGTACCTCACTCTGCTGCATGACCCAGAAGACTGGGAGGCAGCCTGGACACCCCTACCCCCATTCTCCTGCCCATATGACCTGTCAGTGACCTCCCTGGATGGACATGCCCCCGCTCTGGATCCTTCTGCAAAGGGATTTCAGAAAGACCGTCAACAGCGAAAGCCTCACTGGGGTCCCAAGGGACTTCTCTGAGGCGAGGACGCTCCCTCCTGTGCGCCCCGACCCCGAACCGGCACAAGTCACCCAGCCTCGCTCAGTCTGGTTCCTCACCTGTAAATGGGAATGAACAATTCTGCCTATTTCATGTGCGTGAAGATTAAATAAGGTTATGGATGGAAACACTTAGCTCAATGCCCTGCACAGAGTAAATACTAGAAAGTATTATTTTTACCATTATTTATTGCCAAACTTCATTTATTTAATGTATTTAATAAGTTAAAGATGACTTATTAAAGTGGTGGATTCTGGGGAGGTGGTGACATAGTTTCTGAATCTCCACAAATCCATGTATAAATAATGACAGAGCAGATCAACAGCTAAACCAAGAACCATGGGCAACACTTACTACAAAACTCCGTGTGTCCCCACAAACCCCCAAATGTAAGCGGGTAGCAACAAACCAGCTACAGTAACGAGACCCCCACGGTGGCGGTTTCTGTACATCAGGAAACACAGGGGAGAAATGAGGCCCCGCGTGATGAGCCAGAGAACAGAGAACTCCAGAACAGCTCCCAGAACTCCGAAGTCCCAGCAACTGGGAAGCGCAGCTGGCAGACCTGAGAGCGGCAGCTGAACCCGGGAGGAGCTGGTCCAGCCCAACTCCGGGGGAGTGAAAAGGGCGCTGGCCATGTCCCCCGGGAGCCGGAGCAGCCTGGGACACGACATCGCTAATCAGTCCAGCCAGAGCTCCCTTCTCGGAAGGAGCCCAGGGAGAAACGTGTGGAATCACTACTGAGCAGGACAGGGACCCTACAGACAAAAAGTCCAGATCAAAGTGGGCAAGTGGGCCTGAGCCAGGTCACCCCAGACAGCACGCTGCCTTGGGTCTCAACGTCACACAAACGGAAGAGGTAAGTCTGGTCAGTTAGAGAGGCCATCCGAAACCCCGCCATCTTCCAGGAGTTCAGGGAAACTAATTTCACATAAAAGGGAACAATAGAAACATATCAAAGTCAAATTCCATGCAAATTTATCGTAGGAGAAGAATAAAGAGCAGAATAACACTTTACAATGAAAGCACATTAGAAAGCACATTAGAAAGATGTGCCCCAAACCCCCAAAAGATCAACACTGTAACCCACTATTTCAAAAGAGCTAAATGGCAGTGTAATGAAGTGTTTCAGTAATGGCTCCCCCAATGAATCGGGCCATCGGGTAACCACGCCCAGTGCAGGCCCCTCCCACGGGGTCCCTAGTCTCGGTCATGTGACTTGCTCCAGCCAGCTGGACATCAGGAAATGTGAAGCAAGCAGAGGCTTGATGAGCATGTGGGAATTGGGTTCTCCTTCTTTTGACAACTGTCACCATATGAGCAAGCTCACGCTAATCCCCTCGATGATGAAGGACCACACACAGAGAGAGGCCCATTCATCTCAGCTGTCCTTGCTGAGCCCAGCTCCCGGCTGACCCCTCGACCAAATGAGTGAGCCCAGCTAAAACCAGCAGAACTATGCAGTCGAATGGCGGAATTGTGAGAAATAATACATTGCTATTGTTCTAAGCTACTAAGTTTTGACATAGTTTGTTGTACAGCAATCATCAACTAATACAGACGTTAAGAATTAATAACTAATAAAGACATTCATAAAAGTATACAAGACGTAAAAGAACAACATAGATTAGAATTTAAAAACTTAGAAATCAGGCAAGAGAACTCAGGAAAAAAATGAAAAATAAAGGGAAATTATTTCAGAAATAAATACTTCACTAGAAAGCACACAAAACAAATAAACACAACAGATAATGCTTTAACAGAAAGAAAGAGAAAAATGAGAAAAAAATGTAAACAAATGAAGAGAGAGATGAGAAAGATTTGAAAATGACAAATACGGAAGACTGGCAAAGAGGACCCAACATTTAGATAATAGGCATCCTTCAAGCAAGCTAAAGTGAGGGAACGGAATGCTAACTAAAAATGACATTTCCATCCAAAGTTGAGAAGAAAAACCGAGCTGAAACTACACATCGGAGAGCATGCGTACCTGAACATACAGACCCAAATGGCCAAGCCCGAAGTTATATTGTGACACCACTGGACTTTAATGAAAAAGAAAAAAAGGTTTGCTTTGTGTTTGTTTGCTTTTCTCTAAGCCAGAGTCAAGCTTTCTGGCTGGACAGGAGTTCTCTAGAACACACAGGACAGTAAGGTCTTCCTGGCGGGGACGCAGCTTGGGTCAAGGCCAGCGGTGTGAGGGAGCATGCGCGTACTGGGAACGGCTGGGGCCCAGTGGGGGTGGGGGATGAAACGAGAGAGCAATGCCACAATCTCAGACACGGGCCCATCGCACCCCTAGGGGGGCCTGGAACACTCACCCATGTAGGGCTTGGTCCCGGCCATGGAGGAAGACTTCTCTGCGCCTTTCACGACAGTCGCGATGTTGAAGTCTGTGACATGAACATGTCCTAGAGAAAGAGAAACGGAGATCCCAGTCAGCAAGAGCTGCAGGTGGCTGGGCTCCTCCTTGTGCGACTTCAGGCTGGGAGAAACTGTTGGCTGTGGCTTACAGTAGCATTTTGTCTGATACTATGACATCTTTTGTTGTTTTTGTTTTTGGCAGTGTTATTCACGGTAGCGAAGATACAGAAACAATCTGTGTTCATCAAAGGATGAACGAACAACGAAGGCATGGTCTGCATATAGGGTAGAGTGTTGTTCAGCCTTGAGAAACGACGTCCCGCTGTTTGTGACAACGTGGATGCACCCTGAGGGCATTATGCTAAGTGAGACAAGCCAGACAAAGACAAATACTGCATGGTGTCACTTACATGTGGAATCTAAAAAGTCAAATACAGAAACAGGGTAGAACTAGGTTGCCAGGCGCGGGGTGGAGGGGGCAACGGGGAGCGGTCGGTCAAAGGGCACAGACTTTCAGCTCTAAGATGCCTAAGGTCTGAGGACGCATGTAGAACGTGGCACTGCAGTTGATACCACTGTGTGTGTAACTGAAACTTGGTAAGAGAGTAGAAGTTAAATGTTTTACACACACACACACACACACACACACACACAATGATGCAAAAATGTCCATTTTATTTGCGATTTTTACAGTGAATTTTTGGTGGTACATGCATATTTGCATATTACCTATATATAAACAAATCCATTTTTATTGAGGGCATGCCAAAAAGTTTTATGGATTAAAAGTTTCGGGAGAGTGGAAGTAAATAAAAGTGACAGGTCCGTCCCGACCTCTTTTCTCAGGAAACTGTGCGGCCATGGCAGGGGGGAAGGGCGTGCAGAGCATGCTCCTGCCCAGAGGACACCCCTGTCCGCCGTCTCTCTACTGTGGTCAGCGGGGACCTCAGGACTGCGTCCGATGAATTTGGTGGGGAGGGGCTGGGGGCGGGGGTTGAGACCCCCTCTTCCTACCAGCCTATGGTAACGGCAGCAGATGGGACACGGATAGGCTGGGTGCACCTGCAAACAGGTGTTCCAGAGACCCGAGAAGGAAGGACGAGGGACAGAAAGGAGGGAAGGTGACAGGGAGATGCGGGGGTCAAAGGGGAAAAGAGGAGAAGGGCGGGGAGGAGAGGGAGGCAGTACTGGCTCTCTGGGGAATTTGGGAGATGAAAAACAGCAGCTCTGAGACCTCGGAATACCAGACACAAACACAATCACGTTTCTTTCCGTTTGTCGTCACATCCTGTGACAATGGCTGGTCGGATTTTCACCACATCTGAGACTTGTGTTTGGGACGGTAGGACGTCAATACACGGGTGGGTGGCACAACAAACTGGCTTTGGGGGGACTTGGAGGGCACCCTCAAGTCACGGGCAGACACTTGCCAGAGCAGCTGCCATGAGGCCCGCTGAGAGGCCCCGGGAGAGGCGTGTCTGATGTGTTCAGCCGCGGTGGACAGAAGAAGCACCCGCCGTTCCGCGTGTGGACCCCAGATCTCAGCCCAGCTGCCCGCACTGACGTGTGAACGAACCGGGCACTCCGTCCAGGGCCCTGGGTGAGAAGCAGCGCAGCATTCAGGGACAGTGACGATCTGCCATCCCCTCCGGGGGCTTGTGAATAAAGCCTAAGTCACCGAGCCAGGCCTTTGCTGTGAACGCTTTCTGGCCAGGCGCAGTGTCCCCACCCGAGTGGCTTCCCTGGAGCATCTCCAGCCTGCTCCGGCCCCTGGGGCCAGGAGGAGCGTCCTTTCTGTTCAGCCACCCACCATCCGATCTGCAGAGGCGGTGAGGTGCAGGGGCTGGGCCAGACGGAGCCAGACGGCGTCGGCTTGGGTCTCGGCTTTGCCGTGACTAGACGTGTGTGACCCAACTGGGGCCAGTGAAAACTGGGGAGATGATTTTCCAAGGGGTTCAGGATCTGGAGAATTTTCTCTCCTTTTTCCAGGAGCTACCATCTAAAGAGCTGTTCTCGCTCTAGGGCCAGTGCGACCCCCAGAGCGGCAGAATATCGCTTTGGCCGCTGTGACTGGATTAGAGGGTCCGGGGCTGCAGCAGGGCAGCTGAGAGGGAGAGAGATGCACCCCCTCTGGTTGAAGCCCCGTTACTTAGGGTGGCATCGGGGCCCCGTGGCACGAGGGTACGATACCCTCCTTTCACAGAAGAGTCACCTGGACCTCCAGAGACCAGTGACCTGTCCGAGGTCACGCAGCTGAAACTGGGGAGCCGCAGCGTGTCTCCAGCTCTCCTCCCCCGGGGGTAGGACGTCTCCCTCCGCACCACTCTGTCCCTTTCAGAGCCGAGGGGACAGCCCTGTCCTGCTTCCTCCTGGCCCCGGGGCGAGGGCTCTGGGCAGCTCTGGAGCAGACCCGCGGGTCACAGTCGGAATTCCGCCCACGGGCACAGCAGGCTGCAGAGAATCCACGCTGGTTTCCCGGGACTGTGCTGACTGATGCGCTGGCTTCTCCCTGCGCTTCCTCTACGGCTGAGTGAAACGTGGCAAAGTGAAAATTAGTGCCTTACGAGGTCCCCGATGAGTTCCTTCTCCGAAGAACAGAAATCGACTACCAAATGTGCCAGTATGAACCGAGTTTTAGGCTATTTGTTTTCCATGCACGGAAAACAGTCAAAACTCAGAGAGAGAAGCAGCCGAGGACATTGTCTGAGACCCGCGAGGGCGAGTTTGGGCGAGTATCGATCATCACGCGCTCAGCCCTGCGGCCGCGTCCTGTGCTCCAGGGACACACGGAAAGCCACCCCACCCGCAAGCCCTCGCTTCATAGGAACGCCCTTCCTCTCCTGTGCCTGGCGACTTCCATTCGTTCTTCAAGGCCTGGCCCAGGAGCTGCATCACTGAAAGATGCACGTCTAGCCTTCGCCTGCACACTTCCACTAACAGGACTGGGGGCTGGAAGTCTGAGATCAGGGTGCCAGCCTGGCAGGGCTCTTGGTGGGGGCCTGCGTGCTGGTTTAGTTGGCAGCTTTCTTGCTATGTCCTCCTGTGGTGGGGGGAGAGAGCACGCTCATCCCTTCGTCCCCTTCCGGGCACCAGTCCCATCGTGCAGGCTCCCACTTCATGACTTCACCCAAACCGGGTCACCTCCCAAAGGCCCCAGCTCCCGGTCCCATCGCGTTGAGGGTTAAGGCTTCGACATGTCGATTGCGCTGGGGAAAAGCATTCACTCCACAGCAGACTGGTTTAGAGTTCTCCCCTGGACCCTCACTCCGCTCGACTGTCCTTCCCTTCCTCGCATCCACCACACTCTATCTGTCACCTTGTCTGTCTCCCGGAGGCAAGGAATCCTGCCTTGTTCATTTTTACGTCCCCAGGGCTTTAGCAATGGCCTGGCCTGGAACAGGTATTCATTGAGTGTTTGTTGACTGTCTAACTGACCAAATAAAAGACTGGATGGAAGCGATGTGGCAGTCAATCCTGTCATACCTCCTCCTCCTTCACTCCTTAGAGATGCCGCGCTGTCTACAGGAGTTGCGAACATTCCATCCCAACTCCTTTTCCAGTCTGACCTCAGATGCAGGGCCACGCTCGCCACGATTTTTGTCATTACTGATGTGCGCATTGGGGTTGGCACTGCAAGGAGCTGTAACTTGGGCTGTTTTCTGAGTTTAGGGGTACACGACATTCACGTGGCTCGGAAGGGGTCTCGCCCAGTTCTTCATTCGGTCGGGGATTCCTGACGAGCGCCCTCTATCTGTGCACACGGGGGAAGGGCCTGGAAAGTGCAGACGCAAAGACGCGCCCCTTGTCTGCATCACGGAACGGGGGCGGGGGCGGGGGGTGGCGACGACGGAGCGCACGGGGCTCAAGTCCCGCCCGAGACCCCCTCATCGGGCGATCGCTGTGGACGCCGGGGCGTCTTCTCAGTCGTAGCAGGAACCGTAACTCCCGTTTCGCAGGCTGATTCTGGCACCTTCCTGAATCGTTCCAGGACAGAGCACCAAAGCCCGCCTGAATGTCGCGGGTACTACTGCTGCAGCTACTGCCCGCTGTCCACTCCTACGCCACCGGCCCCTTCCCTTCCCTTCCGCCTTCTGGGTCCCTGCGGTGGGGTGACCCCCCGTGTGGGCATTTACCAAATGAACGAGGACAGGTGCCGCTCGCTCACGGGGACCTACAAGGCCACAACCCGGGAGACGTGCGTCTGCCGGGAGGGGACAGTCAGCCTCGAAGGGCAGAGCGAATTCTCTCCAGATCTGCCCTCTGGAGGGCATGGGGACTCACTGTCATGCCTCCCTGTGAAGTCCCGCAGTGGGTGCCCGGCAGAGGGCGCCAGACCAGGCGTCGGACGAAGGGAGTCAGCCCACCAGAGGCCACCGCCGTACCCCGCGGCCTGTCTCCCACTCATCCTCTTAGATGTGGGGTAAAGCTTCCTGTGAACAGCTCAGCCACCCTTAGCTGGTCTGCGGGGCCCACAGCAGGGTCAGAGCGTTGCTGATGAAAGGAAGGAGCTGGAAGCCCAAGAGACAAAACCGGGTCATGGGCCCCGCCGCCCCGGCCCCCTGAGCTCACCGCTCCTAATGAGAGTACCTCGGGGACATCGGTGCTATAGCGCTGGTGGCCCGGACACTTGTCCCTCCCCCTTATCTTCACGGGGATCGGAGCGAACTTATCACGGGGGAAGCAGCAAAAGGAAAAAGAAACCCTGACAAAGAACGAAGTGACCCTCTGACTTCCTCCCGGTCCGTGTGACTTGACCTCCTCCCATGTCTTGGTCACGGGCGGGAAAGCGGGGCCTTCAAACAATCTGGGCGCCCCAGGCTCCGCCGTGCAGAGGGAAGCAGCATAAAGCACCAGATGCAAGAAACACAACGCCTCAGGGACTCCCCGCGCACCCTGCTGAGATCTGGGGCACTCCCCGCCCCCCACGAGTTTCAGCACCCTCCCCTGGACGTATCCTGACTTCACAAAGCCTGCAAGGCCCCCCCTGCCACTCTAAGTTGGGTCACATGACCTGCTTTGGCCACTGGGATGGCAGCAATGTGACACAGGTAGAGGCTTGAATGATCGGGCTTTTCCTGCTCTGGCTTCTGCTGTGGCATGTGAGGCCACGCGGGCCTGGGCTGCCACACAGGAGCCACGAGGAGCAGGGCTGAGTCACCTAGTCAAGCAGCCAAGGCCAAGGTGTACCAGCCGGCAGCCAGGCGACCCTCCCTCAGATGTGCGAGCCAGCATAGCCAACATCACCAGAGCTGCCGGCTGACCCCACCCGACCTCGGTGTTAGAAGCAAGCCCTGCCTACGAGAGCTTAAGCCCACAGACCTGCGAGCTGCCTAGCCGCTTCCTGCTTATGCCATTAAAGCCACGTGGTTATTCCTCACCCGGCCTTACTGTACCAAGCGGACGTGAGTGCGATCCTTCCCCCCCCACTCCCGCCGGTTTAAACTCCCCACTCCCCAGAGCTCCGGCCCTCAGCCCCAAAGCATGTTCTTCTCCTCACCCCCTCCTCCTGGGCTCTGCCTTCAACTCCATTTCCCCTCCAGGTTGGTCTCTCTGCTCTGGCTGCTGGCCAAGAGACACCGAAGCTCAGAGCAGGGTGGCCTCGCCCATTCTGGGGGATGAAACCCAGCCTGAAAAGTCGGAAAGCAAAGCAGATGCCGGGGCTGCAGGGGACCTTCTGGGAGAGTCTCGGACTTTGTGTGACTGGCAGATTTCGAACATTATTAATGAAATGTGAATGTGTTTATCTTGTTTATATTTCATTGGAGACACTTCTGAGAACACATTTAATGAGATTGATGACCAACCTCTTCAGATAGCAACACATAGTTATCTGTTTCGTGAACAGTTTTGTGATGCAATTAACAAAAGGTTAAGGGCGTGTCATGCCTAGCATGGTGACAAAAGTTAATAATATTGTATTATCTATTTGCAGTTTGCTAAGAGGGTACATCTTAAATGTTCTCACCACACACAGTGAAAGGGGACCGTGAGGTGATCACTGTTAATTAACCTGATTACAGCAACCATTCCACGGACATTAAATCATCGTGTGGTACACTTTGAAAAATAACATCGTACAGCTTAAATATATACAATGTAACCCCCAACCAGACTTCAAGGAAGCTGGATTTAAAAAAGCAATGACCACCGAGGAAAAAAATCAAAAAGCTGACGTGCACCCCTGGTCATACATCGGGGAGAGGAGAAAGGCCGGCTTCTCTCTGTCCCTCTCTCCTTGGAACAGAGGCTGGTCCTGCATCTGCGCTGGGTGTCCCTGAGGGCCCTTGTTCAAAGTTCACTTCTGAGAATTCCCTGCTCCTGAATTCCCTTTCTGGATTGCCCGTAAAGGTACTCGTTGGATGGCACAGAAAAAGGAGAATAAGCCATTCCCCCTTTAGTATAAAATAGTGATTTCAGCATTCTGCCCCTACACTGAGCAGAGACGCTTGAGGAAATGGGAGCTTAGAGAAGAGAGACGGGGGTCGGGTCCAGAGGCCCTGGGGGAGTGTGCAAAGCCGAAAGGCAGGGTTAGTACCCCGGGGAAGCTGCGTGGGAGGTGGCGGGGGATGGGGAGCTCAGAGAGAGGGGAGGAGGTCTGGGAGGAGAGAAAGGGCTACGGCGAGAGGCTGAGCACAAGTGCAGGAAAGGAGGGGGAGGGAGGGACGGCTGGAGACGGAGGACGGGGGAGCACGGAGGAGGCTGGCGCCTGGGACCGGCCTGCCCGCCCTGTCATCCCGTGCAGCGGCTTTGGGGGCGCCGAGGCCAGCGCTGTGAACCGTGGCGTCATTCGGGCCCGGGTCATCCCACAGGCTCTCTGAGTCTCACCTGCTCGGAGGTGAAATGGCTGCATTATTCCTACTACCTCGTGTTCCCACCTTCGTTTTGCTCCCGGACAGCTGTCCAGGGCCTGGAAGTCCCAAAGGTGTGTCTCAGTCACCCATCCTGCCCAGAACCTGCCCTCCGGGCCCCTGGCACCCCGGACGGCCCCCCACACGTCCTGCATGACCCAGCCTCTTCTCACCTGCTTCTGCGGCCTGACTTCGCCCTGCCGAGCAGAGAAGGGACAGGGAGAGACTGGGTCACACAGCCCTCCAGGGCACCCTTTATGTCCTGGTGCCATGATGGCAGCTGACCTCCACTGTCTCGTCTCAGGCCTTTCCCACCCCTGCAAGGTGGCGTCACCCCTGCTTTACTGCTGGCAAGGCCAAGAGAGGTGACGTGACTTGCCCAAGGACATACAATGAGCTAAGGAGCTGGCTCAGCTCCAAGTCCTGGGGTCCTGACCGTCAGACGCAAACTGAGGGTCACGATTTGCATCCTGAGCTCTGCCCGGTTCCCCTGGCATCCTCAGGCCATGCCTGACCTTCCACTCGGGAGCACGGAGCACATGATTTCACGGCCCCAAGGCACTCAGATGGTTTCAGCATCCGGCAGGAGATTCGTGCCAGCTGGTCCCACCTGCCACTCCTCGACCACCTCCTAACATCCAGGGACTTATGCAAGGAGATGGGCCACCTGTGACACGCTGGCAGCACATCTGGGCTTCTCGAGGGGCCTCGAGAAGAAGCCACGGCCTTAGCCTGCGGGGCGGTGGAAGGGGTCTGGGGGAGTATGCAGAAAAGGCAGAGGCTCATCCCTGCGAGACTCAGCAGAAGCTCAGCAAAATGCCCACTGCTCACTCCAGCCCACCCTTCTGAAGGCCCCGGGGAGGTGAACCCCCAAAGCGGTCAGTGTGGTCAATGAGTCCAGCTGGCTGCAAAGCTGCTGCTCACAGTGGCTGCAGTGGACGGTCAGGTCGGCCGTGCTGTGCACCGCTGGGCTGTGCCCGAGACCCGCGGTCCCGAATGAGCTGGGCAGCACCTCCCTGGGGCTGACCCGGAACACAGAGGCCCAGGCTGCCTGAAGCAGAACGGGGTTCTGTCCAGCCCTGATTCTTGCCAAGTCCCCTGGAGAGTCACCGAAGCTAGAGATGGAGAGCCACTGGCATGAAGCCTCGCTTCTCAGCACGTGGTCCATGCACGAGTGGAGATGGCCTCCCCTGGGAGCTGTTAGCAAAGCAGAGTCTTGGGCCCCACTTCAGACCGACCGAATCGGTTTAACAGGATGGCCAAGCTCTGTACGCACATGGAAGCTTCAGTGACGGCCTGGCTGAGGGAAGGCCTAGCGATGACCCACTATGACCTGTGGCCTGCCAGCCGCACTCTGTCGTACTTGACCCCCGAGACAGTCCGAAAGCTATGCAGCGTCCCCCAGCTTCACAGAAGACGACGCTGAAGCTCAGAGGGGTGGGTGGCTTTTCTGAAGCTGCAGGTTCACAGGTAGGTGGGCGGGCGGGGGTGGGTTGGGGGTGGGGGCTGGGATGGGAAACTCAGGGCTTTCCAGCCTGGGTCCTATCCCCACCTCTGCCCCGTCGCCCCCACACCAGGGCGGCAGCTGCAACGTCCTCAGATGCGAAGCCTTCAGCCGTGGCGGGCTCGGCTCACCACGGCAGGACCCCTCCAGGTTGAAACAAAGAAAGGCTTTCTAGTCCGTGCTCAGACCGACTCACCGGGATCTCCCAGCGCCTCAAACTTCCCAGGGAAAGAGTCTGCGCAAGTATTCGCGACAGGCTTACCGTGCTCATCCAGCAGGATGTTGTCTGGCTTGATGTCTCTGTAACAGAAAACAAAGAAGCTGAAAATGTGATTCCTGGAGCCTCCTGACAAACGCATGACAAATGTGACACTTGGGGACAAATGCCTGCCGACACCAGGCATGCCTGTCTGTCTCCCCCCGGGCGCGAGGCCTCAGACGGGGAGCGGGGCAGGAATTATTTTGATAACGGAGTGCCCGAGTTCTCGCTTCCTTCCGTTTCCTGGAACTGCAAGTAGATCGTGTATTTTTTCTTCCTGAAGATTCTTAACAATTTCTGGCCTCTCATTCCACGCTCAGGGAGTGTGTGCTCTCGGCCAGCAGGCACAGGCACTTCCCTTTCCTGCTGGAATGTAGCCCTCCCCCCCACCTCCACTAGGTACCAAAGCCCCCAGGTGTCACTGTCTGCACAGACAGGGACTGAGGCTCAGGGAGGGTCTGTAACTTGTCCAAGCTGGAGACAGGCCGCACCAGGCCCTCGGCGCTTCTGTACAGTCTGTGAGTGAGAAGGGCTTTCTATCCAAGAGGGGTATAGAAATGACAACAACAACAACAACAACACACACACACACACACACACACACACACACACACAGCAAAAATGAAAAAGAATGCACGGCAGAGACTAATGTGGCTCCCCAGGCCTAAGATATTTCTCGTCTGGCCCTTTGGAGAGAGAACTTGCTGGCCCCTTTTGGGGGTAACACAGCAAACCATGTGCAGCAAAATCTGGGCTGGGGAGTTTCTGGAAAGTTCTGCTCTACATCACCATTATAGCGGGGCCTCCCAACTCCCAGGCTGTGCTTCGTAAAGGCAGAGGCTTTGCTTTCTTCTCCTGGGTGCCCCGTGCCCAGCTCGGTGCCCGTCAGAGAAAACCCAGGGCCGGGTGGCAGGTGGGGTCAGTGGATGGGAAATTACTGGGAGGACACGTGGGCGGTGGGGGAGGTTCTGGCCAGAACCGCCCACCAGGATTCCTGCTGAAGGCAGGTCGGGCCTCAGACAGCCCCTGGGGGACGAGGGTATAGGGGGCAGGGACTCCGGCTAAACTGGCTCCGCAGGTTCTTACTAAAACTGGACAATGCAGAGACCGTGAGGGATGCGGAAAGCTGAGGCCCAGCTGCGGCAGGGCTCAGGCCTGAGCAGTTTGGTCCAGGAGAGAATCTTCGTCATCACAGGCGGCGAGGGCGGAGGGAGGCGCCTGAGCACAGCACAGCCTTCGAACTCTCGCCGGTGCCCTCAGCCGCATCTACGCACCGCGCGCGGACACTCACCCCCAAAGCTCTACGCGAACCCGTCAGTTTTAGAAATGCAAGCCCCACTCACTCATTCCCAGTAAACGCCATCTCTCCGAGGCTCATGACGGCTTTCTTGCAAATAAAAGCAATGGTTCCTGATTTATCGGATGGCAATTCTACCGGAAAACACACTGTGGTTATTTGTAATAATATGAGGTAATGTTTATGGCTTTGGGGATGAAAGAAACACTCAACCTCTATATCTGAATTTTCGTCTTCATCACGGCTTTTGCAGCCCATGAATATTGATGAGCATTAAGCAAATGGGCCCTACTGTCGGCTTCGCAAAACATCCGGGGTGCACAGAGACACCGATTATTTGCAGAGTCCCCGTGGGGAAGATGAACTTGAGAACTCACAAAGTTAAAACGAAAGGCAGAAGACTCAAGGTCAAGTACTTGGGGATCAGATAAGCAAACACTGCTTGCTGTCCAGGGCATCTCCCTGTAGGATTCTCAAGAAAAGGTGAGACAAGGGAGAATAAATACTTGTCAAAAATGAAAATACAGTAGGATGTTAAAGTGCATCCATAAGGCATCGCTAGGACCGAGCCGACCTTGTTGGGGGCGTGGGGATCACAGATGGGGTGGCCATGGCCCAGGAAGCATGAACCCAAAGCGTCTGCAAGGGCCGCAGCCTGAGCCGCCTCCACTGATGCTGAAAGTGCCCAGTCTCGGAGTTTATGCTCCGCCCCGGCCTCTTCCCTCCCTCCCTCCCTCACTCCTTCCTCTTCCTCCATCCGCTTCCTCTCCCCCAGGCAGGACTGGGTAGGAAGCTGGGCTTGCGGGGGCTCCAGACACAGTCCCTCCCCTCCTGAAGCTCAGCATCAGCGGGACAGGAAGGCACGCGAGCGGGTGCCATCTGAAGTGGCACAGACGCCACGGTGCGGGGGGAGGGGGCCGGGGAGCCCAGGAGGATGGAACAGGGGCAGCTGGAGGCGGAACAGCCCGGGATTCACTCGGACCAGCAGGGGCCAGGGCGTCGGGGCCAATGAGAGTGGGGGTGGCGTAAGGAGAGGTGAACATGATTAGTGGGGTGAACAGTGTCCCCCTAGAATTTATGTCCACCTAGGACCCCAGAGTGTGACTTTATTTGGGAGCGGGGCCTTTGCAGACGGAACTGGTGAAGAATCTCAGGACGAAACCAGCCTGGGGTTAGGGTGGGTCCTACACCCCATGACCCGCATCTTCACGAGAGGAAGGTGTGGCCACGGTGACACAAGCACTGCTTGCTGTCCAGGGTATCTCCCCTGGATTCTCAAGAAAAGGTGAGACAAGGGAGAACCAGACAGACCCGGCTGAATAGAACCGAATAGAACTTGTGTTCCCGGAGGGCAGACCGGCCAAAAATCACTCAAATAAATGACACGATCGCAAGTCGAGACGAGTGCCTCGAGGGCGTAGAAACGAGACTGACAGAGGGTCCTGCCTTTGACAGGTGGTCAGGGAGGGACTTTCAGCAGCTGAGACATTGGGCTGACTTCTGAACGACCAGAGAGAGTCCAGCACGCACCCCTGGGGGTGGATTCTCACCGCCGATGAGGCAACAGAAGGCCGAGAGGGAAATGACCTGACCCGCGACGTGCTTCGAGCCCAGGGAAGGTGACGCACGACATCTCCATGCCACGGCGACTCTGTGGAAGGCTCCAGCTCGGCAGACTGGAGCGAGGCTCCTCCCGTTCTGGCTTTGAAGACGTGGGCTGCCGTGTGTGAGCCGGCCGCCTGGTAGAGGCTGCAGGTGCCTCTGACTGCCGAGCGCCAGGAAGAAAACGGGACTCAGACCTACAGCACAGAGACTGAATTCTGCCAACGACCGCGAGAGCTTCAGAGAGGTCCAGAAAGGTCCAGAAAGGTCTAGAAAGGTCTAGAAAGGAATGCAGGCCAGCAGACACCTGGTTTGCGGCTTTGTGACACCCCGGGCAGAGGAGCCTGCTGAGCCGTGCCCGCCTCCTGGCCCGTGGAGACTGTGGGCGAAGCGATGTACGTTGTTTTAAGCTGCTCAGCTCCTGGTCGTGTGTCCTGCAGCAACAGGAAAGGATGCACCGGCTGGACGGCCCCGGCCACTGACTCTCGCTCTCCCCTTCTCTGCATCTGGAAAATGGCCGTCGCAGCCCCCGTCTGACCGCTCCTGGAGGACAGACGACGAGGTGCTACTTATCCACAGCTCCCAGAGCGTGACAGGCGGTGAAATAAAGCGAGGCACGGACTCAGCCGAACGAACTAATCTCTTCCACGGGGGGACACACCAGGCAGACCGCTGCAAAGCCGTCCGGGCAGACGGAGAGCCCGAGTCGCTTGGGGTGTAATGAGAACACCGCTCGACGGCAGAGTGTCCTGTCAGGCCTCGGGCTCGCCGGTGTCAGTTGCCTCCTGTCCTGTTCCTCGCACCGATTGCCCCTCGGCTCCGGCGTGTCCTCCTGCCGCAGATGGCCTCGTCCATCCGGAAAGGGTGTTAGAAGCATCGAGCGGATGGCAACGGCTGAGATGATGTTTTCTGGGCACAGGCACCGAATTTCGGAGCTGGGCAAAAAGACCCTTTGATGGAAAGCAGGTCTGCGAGGCTATAAAGCCCAGTTCTTGCTCTTGAGTTATTCCTGGGCCCCAGATAAAACGAAGCGCGAACTGTCAGCTGGGCTGACAGAAATGGCTCCGATCCAGACGGCAGTGGAGGGCTGTGGGGACGTTTCTGCACGTGTCCCTCGCAGGGGCCTCTCGGTGTCCCATGCTGACAGCCTTAGGCAGCGACAGGACAAACAGAATCCTGGCGGGGGAAGAAGCACCCTGCGAAATGAAAACCTGTGGATCGTTCACGGCCGGAGACGGAAGCACGGAGTGGGCGGGGAGGGGAGAAAGGCAGAGGTGGGGGGCGACCTGAGCCCGCCTCCTGCAGGGCCCGTGACCGTGGCCCCCCCAAGCCCAGCCTCAGTTTCCACAGACACGAGATGGACGGTCATACGGATTCCGGGTGTCATGGCGAAGACTGGTTTGTTTCAGTCGTTTTTATTTTGTTCATCGTTAAAGCACCTACAGTAGGCACTTTTCTTTACTCGGTTCCCAAACCCGAAACTGATGCCAGTTGTCCCATCTGGGAGCCTCCGCAGTGACCCGCCGCTCACCGAGGAATGCCATCTGGGGCACTGCAGGCGGGACTGACTGGTGACAGGGTTCAGAGTGGCCGGCTCTGAGGCGGGAGGAGACCGTCCTGGCTGGAGTGCTGGGTAGAGGCTATTGGACCACGGGAGGTGGGCTGAGATCACTTGTGACGGGTTCGTTTGATTACAAGGCCAACTGGAGGTGGTTTGGCTTCGGAAGGCATCTGGGGACTTTCTCCTGGTCTGGCTGAAGTCCGGGCGACTAGTCCGATTTTGGTGAGGACGTATGAGAGCGATCGGCACGGCGCGGGGCTGCTCCAGCTGAGCGGCTGAAGCTGAGCGGACGGGACGGCTCCGGGCAGGAAGGCGGAGGCACGTGCTGCGGTGAATCGGTGGGGCTGACCTTGGCTGTTGACTCTGTCTCTCTTAGGAGGCATGGGCTGAGCCTTGCACCCATCGGCCAGCAAGCCGATGTGGGACAGGAAGTTGGCGAACTTGGCTCTCACATTTTGGAATCTCTTACCGTATCGGCAGAGACTGTTCTCCTAGAAACTGGGTAACAGTCATGAAACTACACATTGTTGCTACTCATTATATGTGACTTTTCTCCTTCCTCTCTCCTGCTTCCTGTGGAGGGCAGGGACCCTATACTACACCAGACCCCACACGATGCCCTAATGCTAACCTTTATCAGGTGCGTGTTGCGTGCCGGGCACGATTTTGAGTACGGGGCCTGGATTCAATATGTAGTGTGGCCACTCTGTGTCTGGTACGATGGCAGCACGCTACAGGTCACCTTAGTTAATTCTGACGCAACTGTCAGAGGCGGGAATCACTGCTCCCCATTTACTGATGAAGAAAGAGAGTCAAGGTCACACGTTAGCAGACAAGACCCATTCTTAGGTCGCCTCTTCTCTAGATCAGTGTTCTCTGCCAGGGGAAAAAACTCAAGGATAAAAAATGAATTAGAGTTCCCTGAACCCAAACCAGGCAGGAACGATTCTAGGAGAATGCTTATGATAAATATCTGATTGGATAAATAAAATTGTTCCTCGTATTTCGGGATATGTCTCTTTATTACAACACCCACACACACAAAGTTGCATATCTTTTTCTTTCATGACCCGAATGGCTTTGCAAAGCATAAATCTGACCCTGTCCCTTTGTACGTAACCCCTTTTCATGGCCTTCTGGTACCTACAGTGCTGACGGCCAGATTCCGGGATTCTATGTTCTGATATAATTTCAAAACTAAAGAGTGAACGCTGAGATGTCGTCGTCGACTTTTAAATCCACCCACCCACTGAGGGCATCAAAGAGCAGCGCCGAGCATCGTCCTCACACAAAAAGAGGCAAAGAGGAGACACTTTAACCCAGAACAGTCACAGGGGTGTGATTTTAGAATAAGGCGCAGCTGTCACGGGCCCCAGGCTTATTCCTGGACAAGTGTTTAGAAAGCGCTGACCAGAGGCCAGAGCCCTTAAGGCTTTTCCTGATCCAGCCCGTCAGCCTGGCACCCTGCACCCTCAGATTCCCCGGCACCCCGGCTTTCGCCAGCCCCATCCTGGCGCGATGCCCTCCTCCCTGCAAGTCCCTGGTTTCAGGACAGAGCCCAGCTGTGATCTGCTCCCGGAGGACCGCGGGGGTCGCAGGCCGGCCACCGGGCTCTGCGGACCAGTGTCTTTGCAGAGGTAAGTAAGTTAAGATGAGGTCCTATGGATTAGGGTGAGCCCCAAATCCAGGGACTGGTGTCCTCACGAGAAGAGGAAAAGGATGACGATCCATATGGAGAAAAAGGCAATGTGAAGAGAGAGGCAGAGACTGGAGGGTCACAGCTGCAGACCGCGGACGGCCCCGAGCCACCGGGAGCCCAGAGAGAGGGATGGGACAGATGCTCGCCCAGCGCCCCCGGAAGGAACCACACACGCCGACTCCCGGTGCGTAGATCTGTGCGGTTCTAAAGCTCCCAGTCTCTGCTCCGGCGCCACGGCCCCGCCCTGCCCGCCTGCGTCCAGGCCTGATGGACAGCGCGGCCCTGTTCATTCCCTCACCCCTGACCACTCCAGGCTCTCCACGCTCGCCACTCCGCCGATCCTCATGCAACCTGAACTCGTTTCCCGTGGATGCTGTGACGAATGACACAAACTCAGTGATCTAAAACAACACGGGTTTGTGCTCTTACGGTCCTGGAAGCCGAAAGTCCAAAACGAGTCTTCAGGGGCTAAGTCCACGTGGCCATGAGGCTGAGTTCTCTCTGTGAGGCTCCAGGAGGCCGTCTGCCTTTTCAGCTGCCGGAGGCGCCCACTACCAGACAGCAAGACTGAGGCTGAGCGCAGTTAAATACTTCCTGGGGTCACAGAGCCGATCCATGGGAGAGCCGGGACGTACCAGTTAGAGACCCATGGCTGCATTAAAAGGCTGGATTAAAAGCGTACGTGCACACAGCCTAGTAAGGTAGTTCTGTCTCGTATCCAGCGTAAAACCCCGAGCGGCCACTCAAGGCATTTTCCTCCCACTTGATTCTTTGGGAGGTGAAGAGCAGCCGGTCAAGCCATGCTCGGGGGCTGCGGTTTCATCTTTAACATTGTAAAGAACAGACATCAGCGTGGCCGACATCGACGAATTCAGGCGAAAAGCTGTGCCACTCCATGGGGCCTGGATGCGAACTTGGTTACTAAGGCAATTGCGCTCTGCCGATTACTCCAAGGTTTACCTCGTGGAGATTGCGAAGCTTTCAAGATTCGCAAACACGTTCGAGGGGCCACTGGGATCAATCGATTCACTGATTCACTCACGGCAGGGGGAGCCCGCCGACGCGCCAGCCTGGACACAGCGAGGGGGCGGCTCCCCGGGCGGGTCGGGAAGGGCCCCCGAAGCCCTCACAGATCCGCCCAGCTCAGTGTCCTTCCTGTCCAGCTGCTCTCAGGGCCCTGAACGGCAGCGGTCTGTCCCTGAGCCGTCCCGCTCTGCCACACCGTGCCCTCCCCGAGGCAGGAGGCATCACACGGCATGCGGGGAACAGCCAAAGTGTGTGGAGGGAGAGCACGCTTGCCCACGGCCCGGGGTGCCTGCAAGCCACCTGGGAGCTCCGGCTAAACGCCGAAGCCCCTCGCACACGAACCGTAGTTCAGATCCTTCCTCTACTACCCCCTGGGTCTCAGATCTCAGCTGTAAAATGGGCGTAAGTTGAAATAACGTACGGAAAGGGCCCAAGTCAGTTCCTAGCACATGGGACGTGCTCGGCAAACGGTGATTATCACCCCGGCCCCGGCCACCTGGCCCCCTGCTTAGCAGGGAGTTTAGAAGGAACAGGATGTGGCAGAAAGACAGACGGCGGAGCTGCCCCCAACGGCGACGACCAGTTCCCGTATCCGTGAGGTTTTACGGCTCACAAGACCCCTGCCCATAGCACACTTAGTTCCCTCCGCCCGGCGGCCTGAGAACTAGCATTCAGTTCTTTCTATGGACAGGGGAACAGAAGCCCAGAGAACTGAAGAGGCCTCTTCACGGTCACGGTTAAAAAGTGACCACGCAGTGACCAAGCAGTGAGATCTGACCCCGGCTCCCCGACGCCCACCCAGCCTCCTCTCCTCCTCACTTCCCGGGTGGGGCGGAGGCGGTCAGGCGCCAGAGCCCCCGGCCCACCTGGGCGAGCTGCCGGGCATCATGGCCCCGGGCCTGGCGTGCTCCCATCTCCGCCTGGTCTCCCGCGGCACCCGTGAGCTCTTGCTCCGGTCACTCCCTCTGACGGGGCCACCATCCCACGTCCTCTGCACTTCCCTGTCACAGCAGGGACCACGGTCCGCATGTCCAGGTGTGATCACCTGATCTGTGCTTTTCTTCCTCACAGGCTTTGGATTCCATCGAAGCGGGACCCACGCCCAGCGTGCAGCCCCAGCAGGGTGCTAACCCCCGGGGCAGGCGCTCGGCAACTACCGGGTTCCCGGATCTGCAACTCGTTGAGGGGCCCGGGTACCTGCGGTCGATTAGTGTCAGGACCCGGCTCGGGGCTCAGGCCCCCGGGACAGGCAGGGGCCCCCCAACACTACAGGCTTCCCCCAGAGACCAAGGCCTAGCTCTCACTTTATTTCATTCACATTGCGCAGCTTGCAAACTGCCACCACGATGCGGCCTCGTGTTCCCCTCTGGGACTCGGCGGCTCCGGTGGGCTCTGAGTGGTGGCCTCCACAGCACCCGAGTCCCTGCGTTTCTGCTAAGATGCTCAGACAACGGGGCGTGCGTCCTTAATCCCAGCTCCTGAAGAAAACGCTGGGAAGAGTTCGAATCCTTATCCAGGCCTAATCTTATTCTATCCACGCAATTCCTTTCGGAATCTGAAGGCTCAGAGGCCCGGGGAGGCCTGACGCCGTCTGGAATGACCTCACCGCTTCCCAGACGAAGGGACCAGCATTCAGAACTGTGGAGTTTCTTGCCGGGTCTACGCTAAGTTGGCGCCAGAGCAGGCATTTCAAGTTCCCTCTTCTGACTGTGCTGGAAGCTTCTCAACGGCATGGATCTTTCCTGAGTCCTTGAGAAAGGTATTTCAGAGCTAAAAGGGACCCAAGATATAATCGGATTTCTCACTCTGTTTTTACAGATGAGGAAAGCGAGGCTCCTAGAGGTTCAATGACTTGCTCTAAAGTACAAACGTGTCCGTTTTGAGGCGGGGTTCAGGTCCGGGCTGGTCTTTCTCCATGGCGAGTGCTCTTTCTAGCTCTGTGAATTCGCTTTTCCCACCCGAACCCCATCACTGCCCCACTCAGGACCAGGGCTGATTACCACGCACGCTGCAGGGGACGGGGCAAAATACCTGCCATGAGAACTTCGGAAAAAAGGACAGCGCTTTCGGAGGCCTCGGAAAAAACCCCTTCCCTGATGTGCTCGCCCCCATTTGCGGGCGGGAGGAGGGGGTCCCAGAACTCCTGGGAAAATGCCGGCCCCGCCCCTGCCAGCGCTCAAAGCTCACCGTGGTCACCTGCCTCGGGACCACTGCCCTTTATCCTCTCCGCCTTGGGCACGGGGTCCTGGCCACCCCTCGCCCCGTGGAACGAACCCCTTGCCGACTTCTTCCCCCGCCCGCCCTCGCTCCCAGGCCGTCCCTCTGTCCTAGAATTCGCGGTCAGCACCCGCTCGCCCGCCGAACATTTCCCTCACCTCTTGCTCAAAGCCACACTGGCTGCCCCTCCGAGGACACCGTGGCACGCCCGGCCGCAGTCCTCACCAGTGGAGACTTTCCCATCACCCCTTGGGGCTCTGGGCCAGAGGAGGGCAGGTGTCCCTCGTTCCTCATGGCCCCTGTCGTACCTTCTGCTTAACTCCACCACCTTTGAAGACGGAGCCATCTGGTTACACCGTGTCCTCCCTTCTGTGCCGCTGTCCCCTACGGACACCCAGAGTTGTCCCACCACTGCTGGAGGGCTTAGCTCTGGGTTCGCTGTGTGTGCGTCATGGTGACGTACCAACCGCACGACGGGCAGCCCGGCCTCTGCGGTTCTTGACCCTGCGAAGATCTGTGTCCTCACCCTGCCTCAACCACTCACTCCCACGGCCGCATCCTGTGCCTTGTCCTTTCCGGTGGCTGCTCCCTGCTCACCCCTCAGGCATCTCACTCTCGGACCACCCACGGCCATCTGCCAGCTCACGCCCGCCTCCCGCCCCCTGCCTCCTGCAGCTCTTCGGCCCCTGGCAGCGCACTCCAATGATGCCGTCACCTCTTCGCGGTCCTTCAGGTCGCGCCCCCAGTGAATCCTGGCCAAAATTCCATGGTCTCTCACCGACACTGCTCTGCCCACCCCCTCGGCCCCCTTGCCCGTCTGCCAGGCAAAACCAAACCCCGGTTAAAGTCTCCTTTCCGGTGACTCTGCCCTGGTCCCCGCCTAGCTGAAGGTGGATGGAAAAAAACGCACGTGGCCTTGATCTTCCCTCTAAATCCTGACCACACCTCTCCCCTCCTGACCACAAGCTCCTCGTCCCTTCGTGCTCGCTCTTCGGTGACCATGTTCCATCTCTCTCTTCAAATCCCAACACTTTCTGCCTCAAAGCCTTGGTGACTCCCCCTTCTCACACCCGCACCCACCTGGCTTCCCCCTGCACTCAGCCCTTCTCACGGCAGCAGCCAGAAGGGGGCGCTCTCGGCTCGCAACCCTCTGGCGACTCTCCTGCGGAGGAAGAACCCCACACTTAGGAAAGCCTGCCACTTCTGCCTGCCTTCCCTCACCCCATGGGGCCCCGCTGCTGTGCCAGCCGAGCGAGGTCCCGCTCACGGCCTCTGCCTGGCTGTCCCGCCTGGAAGGCCCATCCCCCCATGGCCACGAGACACGCTGCCCTCCTGGCGAACCCCGGCGAACCCTGCCGCTCACCCTCCTTCATTTCTCCCCACGCCCTTCCCCCACCCGACATTTTACTTATTGATTTGTTCTTGGTCTGCTTTCTCGATTAGGATGTAAAGCCCATGACAGATGAGACATTTTCCTACCACCCCACGGCCCCCACTGCGGCATATCCGGGACCCAGAACAGTGTCTGCAGCAAACGGCGCCCAGTCGGAAGCTGCCTCTGCTGACTCCTCGTCTGTCCCTCAGCGTTGGCCCACAGTCTAGTGGCTTTAGAAGCAAGGCTCCCTATGACCAATGCAGCCTCCCAGGACCCACCCTGAGACCAGTCAGTCACAGCCCCAGACTCTGGGGTCTAGGCCTGGGAACCCACATTTCAACAAGCCCCAGTGGGATTCTGATGCCTCCTGGGGTTCGGGAGCCCTCCCCTCCCCTGATTACGGGGCGAGAAAAATATCTGAGTTGGCTCCTGATGGGAGGGGCTGCATTCGGGAGAGGGTTTTTTGGGGAACTCTTAGCCTCTGGCAGGTAGCTGTAGCTTCATTACAATGCAGGTCCTGGTGGTGGGCTCTGATTCCTCTGGGAACCAGCTAGCATGAGTTTGTTACAGTTGCCGAGTCCCTGGCCCGTTCGGTTTGATTGACATGGTTTGGTTTGATTGGCATCGTTCGGTTTGATTGGCATCGTTCGGTTTGATTGGCGTGACGAGTGGAGGAGAGAATCACCTCTTGACTGACAGCATGAATATGTGCAGGAGAGAGACCAGCAGGTTCTAATTTAGTGGAGAGCTAAAGCAGCCATACGTGGCAGGTACCTATCAGCTGGCAAAGGGAATGAGCAAATACTCCACTCCCGCCCCACCCCCACCCCCAGGACAATGGCGGGGCCCAGACTGGAAACACAGAACAGGGATTTCCCTAGGAATGTGTGGGCTCTGGTTAGGAAGCAGTGTCCACATGCAGGATTACAGCGAATTCGTATTTTACGAGTTGCTATTTTTAGGGCCCAGTCTCTGTATTTCATCTAAGGGGGCATGTTGCCCAAATGTCCAAGAATCCCGGGGTCCCAGACTGTCACCAGTGGAAGGGACATCAGTCTACCTGAAATGGACTAGTTCTACCTCTCATAACATCTCTGAGTCTCAATGTCCTTGTCTGTGAAGGTGGGGTGGGGTGGAAAGTGGGGTGGAGGGGTAGTGATGGGGGTGCAGGGGATAGAGGCAGAGACCGAGGGTGGAGGGGTGGCTGCAGACTCTGACCAACGAATTGAAAAGAGGCTGAAAATCCTGTGGGAGCCTCTGCTTCCACCAACCTCCTTTTCATCAAATGGAGAATGACAAATGGCCACATTTGTGACAGTTCCCAGGGATCTGTGTGCCCTTATGGAGGAGGAAAGAAGTAAATCTCTCTAAATGTCGTCCTTCGTAAGACAAGTGAGTCCCTGGCTCCTGGGTCTTGTCAGGGCTCGGAGTAAGCCCCTCTCTGCTGTGTTCTGACAGACGCAGACAGGTGAGCAATGAGGTAGTGGTGGGGGGGGATGAGACAGGGAGGAGGGGAAAGAGGAGGGAGGAGCGAGAAGAGGGAGGGGAGAGAGGGAGAGAGAGAGGAGTGTGAGGGGGAGGAATGAGAGTGGGGAGAAAGGAAGGAAGGAGAGGAGGGAGGAGAGGAGGGGGATAGAGAGGAGTGAGGAGGAGAGAGGAGGAGGTGGGGAGGAGAGGGAGGGGGAGAGGGAGGGAGGAGAGGGAGAGGGAGGGAGCGGGGAGGAGGGACCCTGGCTTTGTGCCCTTCTGAGCAATACCAGCAACACTTCTGTGAGAATAGGGAGGTGGTTTGGGAGCCAAGGGGAGCTTGAACCCGGGTGGCATCACTGCTCACTTTGTGACCTGAACCTTATTCTCCTCACCTGCAAAGTGGAGGTAACAATTCTGGTCTCCAAGGAGTGCTGTGAAGACTTGTGTGCCAGCCGACAAAAAGCCTCATGCTGGAGGAAGAGGAGCAGTCGCTAAAGCCAGGAGAACAAGGTGTGGGGCCTGGGGGGTGCTGGGGCAGGGGGGAGGGAGGGGCCCCTTGCCCACATTCAGGCCTAGGCAGGGCCTTCTGTCTGCGGGAACTCAGTAAGGCCCCTGTAGGGGCTTCTTTCTACCGGGAGGGATGAGGCCTTTATGTTTGCAGAAGATGGTCTGAAGCTTTCTGGTGAACATGGGGTTTGACACGATGCATCTGGACCGGGAGAGTGTCCTATGATGCAGCCCCTGATGCTGGGCCTGGCACAGAAAAGGGGGAAGGGAACAGGGGAAGGTCTCATTCTTAAGTGGTGTCCTGACTCCCTTCTGCCCTGCAGCCACATCATCCGCCCCAGGCCCAGGTCACAACACCATTCACGGCCATTGTCACGAGACAGTGAAGGCCCCAGAGCGAAGACCTGCAGACACTAGCGTGGCCAGCTGCTGCCTGAGCACCCCACGGAGGGGCCTAAGACAGGCTCTCACCATCTGATGCTGCACTGTGGGGCCCCCCCGCCTCGGACCAGTCATTGGCTTTTGACTGTCTCATTCTTCAGTATCAGCAGACACTCATCAATGGCCAATAGTAGGTAAGAAAAACCTCCGAAATGAAAAACAGACATGAAATAGATAAAAGGGCCTTGGAGGGAGCGGAAAGAAGCAGGGGGAAGAGGGAGCTTTGCGATAACGATGATTAACACCCTGGGAGGAGCGGCAGAAAGTCCTGTGCCCATAAAACACGGGGTGCTGCGGGAAAGGGGCGACCGGGGAGCGGGAACGAACGAGCTCTCGGAAACCGGACAGCTGAGGACGGGAAAGAATTCAACAGAAGGTTTGAAAGATGGAGACAAGACCATCCCCGGAAGGTGAAATGAAAGCCCCAGAGGGGGAAGATAAGAAAACACAAGCAGCATTGGGGGTCACTCCAGTGAGTCCAACCTCAAAGAATTGGGGGGTCACTCAGCGAGTCCAACCTCCAAGGTGGGGACCAACAGCAGTCCAACCTCCAAAGAATTGGGGTCACTCCAGCGAGTCCAACCTCCAAAGAACAGGAGTTCGGGAGAGAAATGGAGGAGCCCAAAAGACTGATTCCTGGCAAGGAGGTGCAGAGAAGGAGACTCGCCGGGGACGCTGGCTGTGCAGAGACGTGGTGGGGCAGGGCAGGGGGACCCGGATGCGGTGGGGGACAGGGATGCGGTGGCACAGAGAGGGCTGTCCCTGTGAAATGGCAAATAACTTGGGAGGGCGGAAAGGCTGACGTGAGCAGCGAGCGTGGCCCAGGAGGCTGGACGAGCAGGCGGGGGAGACCGCTGAGGGGTTGGGGAGCAGGCTGGGCGAGCACCCCGATTCCCCCAAGTGAGATTGTAAGGACCACAGGGGTCGGGCGACGACTTTGAGACTCACACACGTCCTCCCTCTGTCGTGCTGGCTCACGGGATGAGAAGGTTATGCTCTAGAAACTCCCCTTCGGTCCCTCTGATTAGGTCAAAGACGTGTCAGCCGGGGTCAGCTTTCTCTCTGACCCCGACACTCACTAACCTCCCTCTTCACAAAGAAAGCAGAGCGCGGGGTCCAGCAGGACCTTCGGCAGGCGACATGCTCCAGCTGGCACGAAATGACATTATTTTGATGTCACGATGTTTATTTTCATGGTCACTTTATATTTATGACAAACAAAACCCTTTCCTCTTTAAAGCACTAACGTAAAGTCTTCCGAAACAAATGTGTCTTAGCAGAAGCGCGGAGTCTATTATAGGACGGCTCGTAAACGGCAGGGTAGGGGAGCATGCAGATGTGCAACACCACGAGGCCGAGGATGCGTTTCCTAGGGCTGCTGCCACAAACTGTCACACACCGGACAGTTTAAAACACCAGAAACGTGTTCTCTCCCGGCTCCGGAGGTCGGCAAGGCCCCCTCCCTCGCCGGGCTCCACGAAGGGTCCTTCCTGCCTCCTCCAGCTCCCGCGGGCTCCGGCGTTCCCTGGCTTGTGGCCGCATCACTCCTGCCCGTTTCCGTGTTCACAGCCTTCTCTCTCTCTCGCCTCTGTCTCTGCGTGTCCCTCTCTGTCTCTCATAAGGACACCGGTCATTAGATTTAGGGCCTTCGATGTGTCCACTTGACTAGGCCGTGAGGTGCCCACACATAGACATCTACACCTTTTTGATTCTGTTTCTCTGAGCGGCCCTAACGCACACAGAGGAGACGGATGGATCCGGGAGGCGCTTTGGACTCCGGGACTGTGGGGTGTTGGTGCAGCGGGTATCCGGCTCGGGCACGGGCCACCCCACCACCTTCCGGAAGCTCTTCCCTGAGCGCGTGGGCGCGGGCCAGCAGGTCCTGTCACCGCTGTCTGCACCTTCGCTGCGCCCTGCCCGCTGCTCTCGAGGGAGGGGTTTCAGGTCACGGCCGGCCTCGGCCCCCTGATCTTCTTACACGTTTCCTCCACCACTCTGTGCATCTTCACCGATCGTCCTGAACTGTCACCTCCACAGCTTAAATCTCATTAACTGAAGTGTAACTTACGGGGTCTGCGAGCGGACGGACCGCGGGTAAACGGCTCCTATATGACACGCCGGGATCGTGAGGACTTTGAGGAATAAATTCACGGAGAGCTAGAGGCCAACACATCAGCCTTACTACTGGGAGAGGTCAAGTTAGAAGGCGAGGTCTAGGAAGAGGGCCCAGAGGGAGTGTGACCTGGGTCTGGCAATCAGTCACGGGTAACTGGACGAGGCAAGGTCCCTCTGCACAGAGGACAGAGCTGAACACCTGCTCAGCCTGGCGTGACCAGTCAGCCCTTCCGAATTACTCATCAGATGAGTCGCTGGACATCGGAGGCCCAGAGAGGGTCCTGCAGAGGCAGGAACATCAGGAGCAGAGAAGACTGACATGGCTGTCCCCCGCCTGCCCCGCTGTCCCCAGAAATCTCGGCTGTTACTGGTAGAAATTCCAGCTCATCCCACAGACCAGCCACCCTGGTGGGAACTGACCGGATGGTGCGCGCGATGGGTAATTTTAATACATCGACTTGAGTGGGGCCATGGAGTGCCCAGATATGTGGTCAAACATTATTCTGGGTGTGTCTGTGAGGGTGTTTTGGGGTGATATTAACATTTAAATCAGCAGACTGAGCAAAGCAGAGGGCCCTCCTAATGTGGGTGGTCCTCGTCCATCAGCCGAAGGTCTGAACAGAACGAAAAGGCTGACTCCCTTCCCGCCACACCGCGTGAGACAATTGTTTCCTAGCTGAGTCCTTCGATCTTGACCCGAAATATCAGCTCTTCCTGGGTCTTGAGCAGGTTGGACTTGGGACGGGAACTACGTCGTTGACATTCCGGGGTCTCCAGCTCGAGGACCTTGGAACTTGTCTACCTCCGTAACCACGTGAGCCCATTCTGTGTGTGCGTGGGGTGTGTGTGTGTGTGCGTGTGTGTGTGTGCACCCTACTGGTTCTGTTTCTCCGGCGAACCCTGACCCGTACGCGGGCAAGAGGACTCAGAAACAGGGTTCATCTCGTTTCTGTTCTTCTAGGTGACTCCCACTCGAGCTTCAGGTCACGGGTCCAGCACTGTCCCCTCCGGAAAGCTCGTCCTGGCTCCATGGGCTGACCCCACTGCAGTTCCAATCCCTTCTTCCAACCGGTGTGAACAAAATGCTTGCCCTTGGTTCATCTGTGGACCTCGGAGGAGCAAAAGGAGCACTCACCCTTCAGACTGTGGGTCTTATGTCTCGAAGGGCTCAGCTGTGCCAAACCCCGTCTTCAGCTTTACTGGGCTCGTGGCAGAAAACAGCTCTCACGCCCCAGAGCATGAAATGCTGGCGAAAATCAATCTGCATTCGGGAAGAGCTGGAGACGCGAGTCTGACAGACTCCACTCCGCCTGCCGAGGCCTCGAGCTCAGCGTGGAGAGAGGCAGCTATTATCGTAATGATGAGACCGAAGCCGAAATCTTATTAAATAGTCTATTGACCCAGAAAAGAAACGAGCGCAGAGCTGTCATCTTCTCCTTTTTAAGCATTCTGAATTTTTTGGTCTAGGACAGGATGGAACATTAGATTAATGACAATCTCCTCGGTAGGATGCCGATACAGGATACTGACGACGGTGTCTCCGATGCAGGGCGATGGCTCGGGGGAGAGAGATGACGTGAGTCCTGGCCTGCCCGGGGCTGCGAGGCTCCTGCGGAAAGAGTGGATGGCACCGTGGTGCCTTCGGCGCGTTAGCCACGTCCCCACACCGCCCAGCTGGACGCAGGCGGCAGGACCCAGCTGGATGGACGTCCCAGGGCTTCAAAGAGTTGCTGCTCCTACCTGACTCGTTAATCAGGATTCGCCAGGACCCAAAGCCCATGCTCTGCTCCTACATTTCCCGTTCTCTGGCTGGCGCCCTGGTGCGCAGTCCTCCGTCCTTCCTTTGTCAGTGCGAACCTGTCAGACGTCTGGCGCTCGTCTCTCGCTGGGCCAGTCGACGCTGGCTCGCTGTACGGTGCTCATCCTGGCCCATCTGCGGGGCACGTGCTCCTGTTGGCAGGGGCGCACGGGGTCAGTGCAGCCCCCGTGTCGGCCTGTTTTCCCAGATGGAGAGCAGTGGCTTGTCCCCGCTGGAGCATCTCTGAATCACAGGGGTGGACGGCCTTTTCCCCTGGCCATCGGCAAAGGCGTCTTCGACGTCTTATAAAAAGCCCCTGTCTTACATTGCTCATTTAGCTTGGTTCTAGGGAGAGATGAGAGTTCTTTCCAGGCGACAAGGGTGTTTTCCCTTTTCCTTCTGAAATTAAAACCCAGATGTGGAGTGAAGGGGAAGGACAGTGTCCCTGTGATGAACGCGGCAGATGCGGGTTGAAAATCCTTCACAATCTCCCGCAGGCTATGCAAGCTCTCTGAGCCTCCAAGTGGGAGGGTGAGGGTTAACGACGCCTAACAGACCCGGTGGTCACAAGAACTGAACGAGGTGGCACGCGTCTCGCGCCTGATCGAGCCCTGTAATGTGGTAGGTGGACAATGGTGTCTGTCACCAGGGCCTCTATCGACATTGTTGACTCCAGTTTATCTTCCTCACTGAGTAGTCTGGGAGCTCGGCGTCAACTTCAGCAAAGACAAGGTCAAGGTTTGGACCTAAGTCCAGCCATGTACAGTGCCAGGCCCTCTACTCAACGCACAGCATCACAAAGAGGCCGGCAGGAAATTAGGTACCTCCGATGCCTAGTACCTCGGTCAGGTGACTAGGTCACCCATGCCTCCCACCGCCTGGGTGGGACTCGTACGGAGTTTCCTTTCTCGAACACGTGGCTTCAGCACCTCCCAGACGGTGAGCATCTTCTTATACGTCATGTCGCCTCGGCTCCGCCTTTGGCCTGGGAGCGACGCACACTCGCCTCATTTCAAAGATAAAGAAAATGACGGCCGAGGCTCCTATGACTCAGACAGCAAGGGGCCCTGCCAGGTGCCAAACTCAGCTTTATTTAACAAATATTTCAGTCTGTTTTGTCAAACCCCTCGAGAAGGTAAGAGGTGGGGAAATGCAACACATAGACCAAGTGACCGTGACAAGGCACCCAAGGCTTGGCACTCAGGTATGTATCTCTTTAACCCTCGCAGGAACCCCGAGGTTAGCATCAGCACCCCCGTTAGTAAGGACGAGAACTGGATCAAGGCTCGGGGGCGGAGGCAACTCTCCATGGAGAACGCAGCCAGCAGCCGGTCCCGGAACCTGGACTCCATGCCCACCTATGTCACTCCAGCTAACCCTGAAGTAGGTTCAGGTATGTGGAGATCTTAAGAAATAAAGACACGGTAGGAAGACGTGTCTACGTGACTGCGAGTTGCCCACAAACTCTTCACACACATCGACGAGCACGGACAGCCGTGCTAAGTCACAAGTTCGAAATCAAGCCTCTTACCTTCAAAGCTCTGTGCCCAGAGGTCTGGTTCTTAGCAGCACACCTGTGCGGTGCTCACACACGTGCATAGTTGCGCACACACGCGCACACATGGGCGCACACACACACACACACACATGCACACGCTCTTGATAATTTCCTCTTCCCCAGTGACTCACTAATCAGTGTCTTTTGAAAAATGAGTAATATCCACATCAAAGACAAGCTCCTCAGTTAACTTTCCAACATTCCACAGGAAACGGTGCGTGAGCACAGCGAGAGAATACCACCTGCCATCCCCCCGGAAAGAGAATCCTCAGTATTTCCATGCGATTGGAGGGGTTGAAGGTTTTCAAACAAGAAAGTCTCTCCTCCAGCGCAGCGTCTAGTTTCACTGCTACGAGATGGGATGCGACTCAACATGCAGACTTTCGTGTGGGTAGAAAACGTAAGAAATTTTAAAATAAGAAGGAAAATGGGTGATAGGTAGAGTTTCATTTAGAGAAGTCTTAGCGGTTCAAATCACTCACTCCCTCTAGATATATCTAGAACCTACTGTGTGCCGGCCGCTGGGTTAAACCCTGGAGGGAGCGAGACGCATAAAAGGACAAAAAACCAGAACAAAACAAAACAAAAACACCCACGCAGTCTGGCGGAGAAAGCAGATACGTAAATAAGTCATTCTTGGGACAGAAGTATGCAGAAGTTCCGCGGAAACACAGAAGAGGGAATTGTCTGGAAGAATTTGGGAAGGCTTCCCGGAGGAGACCCCACATTTTTCCGGGAAGAGCTGATGGTTAGGGATATCCGGGCTGAGAGAACGCTGTGAAGGCGTGGAGGCCAAGCCCACCTGTGGGTGTGAACTTGAGCCGCATGCCTTTCTGCTCAGCATGGCTCCTTGCATGTTTCTTCTGGCCCCTTTGGGGAACCAGCATCCCCCTCAGGTCCAGAGGGGCTTCCTATGGGGCTCAGGGGCTGGGTGCATGGTTCAGGTTGGCTAAATTAGAATGTTCCTCCCCTCTGGCTAGAGAAATTCATCCAGGGATGGCCATGTGACTCAGGAAGATCCAATCAGAGGGATTGATGTAAGAATTTGGTGAGAGAGAAAGCCCGGCTCCACCGCAATGGTCCAGCCGGGCATGCGGCAGTGTGGGCTTGGTGGCTGCCATGTCGCTGGCCCACTGGGAGGAGCCTGTTCACCAGATAAAGTCAGCAGAGACCTACAAAGCAAGATCTCTGTCTCTCTCTCTCTCTCTCTCTCTCTGAGTTGGAGCCTCAATAACAGCAGACATGCTAAACTTCCACATTTAAAAAAAAAATTTCCCTTTCCTTCATTGTGTTTGATTTGGGCTTCTATCACTCCGAATTCATCAAAACAACTATGTCAAGTTGGCATACTCGAGTAACCTAACAGGACTCGTGGGCAAAGCGAGAATTAAGGGTGAAATCATAAACACCAGGGCTAAGGCATTCAGACTTTATCTTGTGCGGAGTCAGTGAGCGTTTTTAAGAAACAAAGTGACACGGTTCGCTTTGCTTTTAGAAAGACATCTCCAGCAGGAGGATGAGTCAGAATATCTTTCATTCATTAGTTCATGCAAATATTGGGAGAGCTCGCACTTGCTGAGTGGGGGTGGACGAAGGCGGGGGCCTATTATGCAACTGACGATTTCATCTGAATGGGCCAGAAGGCAGTTTTCCTCTTTAGTTACTAAGGGTATTTAATTAACGATGAATATTGAATTTTTCTAGGTTAAATAATGGAGTAAACACTTCAAAGGAACATCTCTCATCCAGCAAAATCCCCATCGGTCACAGGACACGCGTCACGGGTAGCGAGCACGGCAATTAATAGAGAAATAAATCAGAAAGGACCAGTCAGGGCCGCACGTCCTTCTCCACCTCCGACCGCCTTTGTAATTTCTAAAAGGGGCAGTGCCGGGCACGTCACTGAGCTAAGGCCACGGCGCTGGCACCAAAGCCGGAGTCCGTTTCTAAGGCGCAGAGTCTGCCCAGGACCCGCGGGAGCCGCAGTCCCAAAGCCCCGCACCGGAGCCAGCGGCGGGACCCGCCTCCGACCGCGCTGACCCGGAGCCTCCGACCGCGCTGACCCAGAGGCCTCCGCGCTCCAGGGCCTCCCTCCGAACCTCCGTCTTCTCCAACTGTAAAACGAGCGGAATCAAAAAACGCAGCCCAAGCTCAGTAATTGCTGTGCGAATGATACACAAAAACATAAGATTCTCCAACGTTAAAATCCAAACTATGAGGCCTTTACGCAAAAGTTGCATTCGTATCCAAGGGGCACCTCCGCTTACTACAGGCATCCCGCGCTCCACCGGCCCAACGCATCCGATGTCGGGCACTGTCCTGGGCACCGGTGCCACCCGCTGATGAGAACCGGCACCCCGACCCCAAGCTTACGGGGACGGAAACCGAGTGGGAGGAAGTCACTAACTGAGGGGTGGTCACGGTGACGGTGGAGGTGTGTGCTTCGGTGTCAGGGAGGACGAAGCACAGAGCTCCGATGTCCTTCTGTCCGAGGTCACGACGGCCATCATGGAGGGGACCACACCTGAGGTGGCAGTGGCATCAACGATATTCCAGGAGAGCTGGCCACACAGTGTGCAGACCGGATTGGTGGAAGGTCAAGGCGGGTCCAGGAGGCTGCGCTGGTTATGTGCCCGCGGGTGGCAGATCCAGCCCCTCGCCTCTTCTGTATTTCTGGGGCCACGGTTCCTGGGCGGCCTCGTCTTCCAGCTGGGCTTGCCCCGTGGGGAAAGACTGGAGCTGGTGTTTCTTCGCGGTGGGTCCCTGGCAGGCTGCTTCTCCTCCGCCTTGTCATTCCAGCTTGGATCACACGGTCCCTGTCCCTGTGGCGCTACCAGCCCATCTCCCACGGAGCAGGTCCCCCGAGGGTCCAGCTCCACTGCAGGGACCTGGACCCCCCCACGCTCTGCTCCCTGGGTCCCTCCAGCCCTAGGGTATGTGGCAGTAGGAAGCTGTCACCTCGCCGTCCACCGTTGCCCTTCATTTGTTCTTCAAAACAGAAGAAACACGTACACCAGCGTCACCAACCCCCTGTACTGAGTTCCCTCCACGTGCTCACGGTGGTTTCTGTGTCCTGTCTGCACTGCGACCTATGCGAAGGCCAGTGACTTGGCCCAGGCGAGAGATGGTGACGGATGAAGGCAGAGAGGTGAACCAGCAGGAACCTGAACTTCAATGCACTCAGGAGAGAGACACAGAGAGGTGAGTTGGGGGACGGTCCCCAGGATGGCAGGACCTGCCAGCTCACAGAGATCATGAGCGCACCAGGGCACACGCATTCATCTGATTCCTGGGGTTTAGCTGACTGTCCATGATTGGTTTGTGACTTCATATCCGCAATTTCAACCTGAAGTCAAGGAACGTGTGTAAAATTTCTACTTTCAGCACCAAAAAGAGTTCTTCCCTCAATATCTAATTTTAACTGCTTTTACAAAAACAAAATAACGGTGCTCTATGTATCTTGAAATCACTGTGAGATCGTGATGAAATCAGGGTAGATCTTGGTGAGTCTCACATACTAAAGCAAGCTCATTCGCTACTGCAGAGAATAATCTGGTTTCCGCATCAGGACGTTTAGAATTTGCAAGCGTCTCCCATGGTGGTAAAAAGTATCAGTGTCACTGCTAGAGGTTAATTGGTTTCCTCCAAACTGCAACACGGAGATCACCTTTTTCTTTTGCAAAAGCATCGCACGACGTTCACAGCTGTAGCTGTCTCGTCGTCGTCTTCCCGGACCTAAACCTCTCTCTCGGAATGCCCGTTGGGTGTGGCTGCTCCACGTGTGTCCTGAGAGATCACTAGTCATCTCCCTGGGTCCACAGGAGAAAGTCTGGATTACACAGTCCAGCAGTTGAAGCTTTTCACTATAAAGCTCTAGCCCGGGTGGTTTCTCAAACAATTAAAAATAGAATCACCACATGACCCAAGAGCATGGTTCGTAGCAGCATTATTCACAGTAGCCAAAAGGTGGAAGCAAAGTGGATGTCCATAAACGTATGGATGGATAAACAAAACACGGTGCATCGTATAATGGCATGTTATTCAGCCCTAGAAAGGAAGGACATTCTGACACCTGCTACAACACGGATGACCCTGGAGGACCTTACGCTAAGTCAAATAAGCCGGTCACGACAGGACAAATAGCGGATGACTGCACTTACATGAGGCTCCTGGATCGAATCCACAGAGACAGACGGTAGAGCAGTGGTTGCCGGGGGCGGGGGAGAGGGCGGGGGACGTGTTCAGGAGCGAGAACCGAGTTTCAGTTTGGGAAGATGAAATAATTCTGGAGATGGGTCGTTCCACAAGGCGAAGGCACCTAACGCTACTGAGCTGTGTGCACTTAAATGTGGGGAAGGAGGCCAATTTTCTGTGATGTGCATTTTACCACAATGTAGAAAAAAAAAAACAAGACTCCAGCCCAGTTTTCCAGCTCTGTTCCCTCCTCGGCTGTGAAACGGTCTCACGGGTGCCTGCCAAACATGCCCCGAGCCTCCGGCACACCTGGTCCCGCCATGCCCTCCCGCACACAACTGTTCCACCGATCACAAAGCGGCCGGCTCAGCATGCAGCATGCACCCCCTGGCGGCCCCCAGGGACACCGCCTGACACAGGTCTTTCTCTACGCACTTGGGGTCCTCTGCCTTGTTTGACTACAGTTTGGGAACATAGCTTCTCTCCCCATCCCCCTAGCCGGGTGTGGAGTACTTTGAAGACTGGCTTGGTTCTGCCCCGATTCTGCCAGCCTAGATGTGGCACTGGATCCGGCACCTCACAGTGGAATCTGACAGGTGGGTGAGTGTTTTGGAGTCTCTCTCTCCAGGTAGCTGAACTGTGGTTGGTTTGGCCGAAAGAGGTTTTGGGGAGGTTATGAGCTTCCACCCAAATGTTTTCCTGCCTCCCCCCGCACCGCCCTAAGAGCCTTGCCTGCCTTCTCTTGCTCTGCAGGGAGGGGAGGCTGCCCCCTCCTCCTGTCTGTGGTCCACCGTCCACACAGCTGCCACAACGACCCTGCGAAGGGCAGTCGGCGCACGTCTGTTGAAAGCACAGATCAAACCACGCAGCTCCGCTGAGAACTCGGCGGCAGCTCTCCGCTCTCTGAGGGTGAAGGCTGGAGCCGATGCTGTGTCTCGCTTTTCCCTCTGGCCTCGCCGCCACCACTGTCCCGGGTGCTCCCGCTGCTCCAGGCATGCCGGTCCCCTTGCTGTGCCCGAGACGGCCAAGCACGCTCCCATCCTGGGGCTGCACGCCTCTGCCTCGAAAGGCCGCTCCCAGATGCCACATCTTGCCCGTCCCTCGCTCCAGCTCTCTGCTCACCTGTCCCTGTCAGAGAGGTCTCTCTCTGACCACTCTCCATGAAGCCAGCCCCCTGCCTGTGGTCCTCCTTACGTTGCGATAGCCCCTGACAGCACTTATCGGCGCCTGCCCCATTATCCGCAAACTTGTTTGTTTGTCGTCTGCCTTCCTCTACTCACAGACATGTGCACCGAGAAGGCAGAACCTTGATCGGTTGTTCACTGTGCATCCTTAGCCTGGCGTGATGTAGGTCCCCGGTACGTCGCTACTGGGTGGATGCAGCGTGGGTGGAGGGATGGGTGGATAGATGGATGGAGGGACAAACGAATGAATGAATCGATCAAAGAATGAACACCTGTGCAGAATGCACAGGTTGTCAGGTCCGGCCCAAGGGAGAATGCAGAATGCCACAGGAGGGGTCACCAACCTATAAAAGTGGAAAAGCGACACCACGTTCCTCTTTTCTTTCCTTAGCTCAACTCCATCTGACTTCAAGGAATTATTTCAACAATCCTCATGGCGACCATCACAAGATAAGCCCATATGTAATCACCGTGCACTCAGGGCCCTGTGCCAGAAGACCTGACGTAAGCCCGAGAAGAACTCCTGCTGGTCGGTGAATCTGCCAACTGCTCTCCATGTCCAGTCCTCCCCTGGAAAGGTGATCTCGCCTTCTGTACCTGTGCTATCCGGACCTCAAGCCCAGCTTCTCCATGAGCCCAGACACGAAGCAGATGTGGCCTCATCCTTGGGACCCTCAGAGCGTTTGGTGCGTGCCCACCCACCGCTCTTATGAGTCATGGCCTTCTCCACCCTGTATTTTCCTCCCTGGTGAAAGGGAATGCTACGCTGAGTTAGGAGAAGACACGTAGATACATATGTGCCTGCAACTTCATGTGTGCAGGCGTACGTTATGTATATATGTATATATGCGCATGTATACATACATATGCATATTTGTACATATGTATACATATGTAGGTATATGTATATACAAATGTATGTGCACATATAGGTACATGCACGCATAGGTACGTAAGTATATATGTATGCACATATATAGGTATATGCACACATGCTTGTGCATATGTGCACATATGTGTGTATACAGGCATATATGTGTATGTGTATATGCACACATATATGTATATGTAGGTATATGTATATGTGTATATATGAGTATGTATATGCCCGTGTATATGTATATATAGTTATGTGTATATATGTGTACATATATGCATACATAGGCATATATGTATGTATATGGAGATGTGCATATATGTATATATGAGTATTTATGCACACATCTTGGCATGCAGTGGTTAGAGCCCAAATATGCGAACTAGCACTACTAACAACCAACTTGCCCCTCCCACAAGGACTGAGGCTGCTCGAGGGTGGAGCTTTGCTGCCTTCATGTCTCTGTCCGAATGCCCTCGCTGCAGACCGCCTCAATGCACATTCGTTGGATGACTGGGTGACGGAATGATGGATTCCGCTCGGGGGAGGGCTTCCGAGCCGTAGGAATAAAGCTTCAGAAACCCCAGTGCTCTCGCTGCCCGCTGACCCGGTCCCCAGCCTGGCATCCATCATCTTACTATGGGACGTTTTCTGTAAAACAGCCTTAATTTATTGGAGCTTTTCTCCTTTCATATTCCGCTTCCAAATTTCATTTGTTTCTCTGATGTTGAGACGAAGATCCCTATTTCTAAAATTTATTATCTAAAATAAACACTCTCCACCCAATCGCAAGAGTAATTTACACCCAGGAGATGGAACGACCCCTTTAAGGAATAAATTGGATTTTCTTGTATCTCATTCGATCGCCACGAAGCCATCAATTCTCCCAACGCTAGCCTGTAACAGAAGTCAAACCAAACTCTGCGCCCAGAAGTAACAAAGTTACTCCTGAAACGGAACCGGAATTTCCATTCTAAATGACAGTTCTGCAAGCTTTCGGTTGTTTTTTTTTCCCCCATCTGAAAATTTCTTTCTAGCTGATGTGACCTTGGTATACAGGGTCATGAAAAGAAACTGCTGAAGGATCGCCTCTTACATCTGATGAGAATTAGCAATTTATTTCTGACATTGTGGTGGTAGGGGAAGGTTGGGGGCATATCTGGGATCTAAAATAGGTCAGGTCAGTTTTATTCTATGTTTATTAATTATTATCATTTTATTATGGATCTCACTGAAGGCTTAGTAGGCGCTGGACGGGCACCGTGCTCTTAGTCCTGCATGGATCATTTCATTCCATTCTCCCATAAGATCACTTTAAAGGCGACACAGCTGAGACATGATCGAGGTAGACCTTTCTGAGCTCTCGCGGCCGGCTTAAGCGGTGGCACCAGGGTACCAGCCAGGCAGTCCGGTCTAAAGCTCGTGTTTGATAGACGTGATACAGGATGGACCCAAGTCCAAGTATAAAGTGCCAGAAGTTAGGGTGACATTAAAATGACTTCTACGGCTCTGAATTTTAATAAAAAATATTTGCTTTTTTAAGACCTTTTCCCCAATTATGTAGCTTTCAAAAGGTTCTAAAACTATATATACGAGGAAAACATAAGATAATTTTAATCCGTATTAAAAATGCATAATTTCTCTAAAAATACTAAAATTATATATATATATGATAATCAATATATACATAAAACATGACTATTATAAAAGACTAAAAAATAAAAAATAAAGTTCATGTGTGATAAACACCTTTGCTATCTGGAGAAAGTTAATTATGCTTGGATTTTCCTCGTTGAAAGGATGACATACTCATTAAAGAAAGTTTCAAAACAGAAAAAAAAGAAAGAGAAATTACATAGACTCTCCTTTCAACCCCTGCTCAATAGGAAACTTCTGAGTCTTTGTCTAATAAGCAGACATTTCTTTACATAGTCATGGGATTTCATAAGCTAGAATTTTCTCTCAAGGTCATAAAAACAACCCTTCAATACTGTCGGGTTTTCGTAGTAAGCATTATACGTATGGCCGTTATCATAGTCTCAAGTCTTTTACAAGGAGGTGTATGTTTTCTAAGCCAATTCCTTTCCTCGAAGTTATTTCACACTTGCTGGCAGTGCCGGGATGAACATCCTCACACAGAGAGCCCATGCAGGCGAGACCGGGCCTGACGATGTGGTCCACGAAGGCGCGGGAGCGGGTTGGCGTGTCCGAAAATGTAAAAAGTACTTGATTCTAGTGCCAAATAGCTTTCTAGAAGAGTTGTAACGATTTGCACTGCCACCAGCAAACCGTCCAGAGAACACTTTCCCAGAATGCTTTGTCTTAGGAAATAGCTCCTTTCCCCCAAAAGCAACGCTTGACCTAGTTGCCATCATCTCCCCAAAACCTGGCTCGGCCTTGAAGCCACATTGTCCCCTGGCTCCTCTGTGTCCCACAGTCCCTGACAAGCACTCCCCATGCCAGCTGAGATGGTCGTGACACGTCTGTGGAGCTCCGCAAGCTCACTGTGAGCCCAGAGGCAGGCACACAGTAGGTGCTCAATACATATGTACGAAGCAACTAAATATTGAAGAAAGGGACTGTGCATTTATATATCACGGTTTCTGTTGTGCTGTCTGGCACACAGTAGGTGCCAATTAAATACTTACTAACTGGATGAAGGCGGCTCTGAGATCTGATTTACTTGAGAATCTGCCAAGGCAGAAAGAACTCGGTATCTAAGCAAATCCTTTCATTCCTTGGACTCCAATTGTTCACTTAGGGCATAAACATTTATAAACACCTACTATGTGTCAGAACCTATAGTGGGAAATCAGGAAAGAGATCATTCTGAAGGCACCTCCTGGAGGAGCTTACGGTTTGGGGGTCCCCTGGACACGATAAGCAAACGGAGAGAAGTCCTCACTGGGGTGTGCGCAGGGCTCACAGGAGACACCCAAAGGTGGGCTCACCCAGCTCTCCTGGGAGCAGCCTTGGGGCTGGAACGCGACCGCAGTGGGCGGTACCGTGTCCCCCAGAGAGTATGTCCAAGTCCTAACCTGGCACCTGTGAACGTGACCTTATTTAGAAATAGGTTCTTCGAAGATGTAATTAGATTAAGTACCTCAAGATGAGATCGTCCTGGGTTGCAGGTGGGCCTCAGTCCAGTGACTGGTGTCCTTGTAAGAGAAAGGACGGGGAGATTTGAGACAAGAGGGTCATGTGAAGATGAAGACAGAGATTGGAGTTATGCTGTTACAAGCCACAAAATGCCAGGAGCCATCGGAAGAAGCTTCCGGAAGACAAGGAAGGATCCTCCCCTAGTGCCTGCAGAGAGAACGCGGCCCTGCTGACATCTCGATTTCGAACTTCTGGTCTCTAGAACCATGAGAGAATATGTTTCTGTTGTTTCAGCCACGAAGCGTGTGGTGCTTTGCTGCAGCCACCCTAGGAAACTCACGGAATGATGGAAAACTCAGCACTAACGCCCTGCGCCCTCCCTTCCTCGTCCCTCCTCAGACCGCGCTCCCTCTACCTGTTAACGTCCTAAAAGCCAATTGTCCGCGGTGAACGGTGAACTTAAACAGGACGTTGGAAGCACGCGCTGGACCTCAGTGAGAACGCTCCAGGTAACGGGACCGTCCCTTATTTTTCCCTTACACTCTTTCGAATCTTTTCAACTTTAAAACACGTGCGTATGTTATCCATTTAAAAATAAGATCTGGACTCGACGCTGTCCTCCACAGTAAAAAAAGAAAGAAAGAAAAAAAGATTGACTTCTTTATTTCCCCAGTGTATTCAATAGGGTGACCAAAATAATAAACTTGATCGAAACGAGCATCTGTATACTTATCTCTTGGACAATTAGCAGAGAAATGGAAAGTGGCTTTGAAAGCTTGCTCTGCTGCACGGGGAATGTGCTCGCCAGTGTTTCGGGATTAAACTATTATTGTTCCTGAAGATAAACATGGAACAAAAAACAGATTTTGACGAAGGTTAACAAAAAACCTCAAAATTCGTAGCTAGTTAGCTTTACAACCATGTGACTCATTAAGCAGATATCTCCCCAAGGCTGAATACTTTCTACCCACAGCTCCAGGCCCAGCTCTGGCTTCTCCTCTGGTACCTGATGTGAACCCCACAGTGGAAAGGAGACTGAGAGTGTGCTGAAGTGAGGGATCCGGGACCAGACACCCGCGAGACTGTCAGTTAATTTACATGTGATGCAAATTCAGGGCCGGAAGCAAAGTAAAACGCACTAACTACAGGCGATCAAGAGATATCCCCCGAGAGATTAAAAGACATTGTCTCGGGGGTGTTTCAGGCGTTTTCAGACCACAATTTGTTAGAAGTTACCCCACTGGTAAAAATTTTCTGCCAGAGAAGCTTGAAAATGTGGCACAAACCACTGCGATTTTAGCATTCAGGCACCGCTTGCTCAAAACTGTGATCAAATGGTTGCTGTTTACAGACTCATATTTATGTGGCTGGATGGGATCTAAAACAGCAAGACAGGAGAGAATTAAGGTGCCCTGAACCTCGCCCAAGCCAGGAGCTCTCTTTAAATCAGCTCATTTCTCCCAAATTGACAGATGTAATGCACCAGTGTCTGCCGTTGACCGGGGAGACTTCAAGAAGCCCTATTGTTCATTTCCTTCGTTTTTCTGATGAAAGGCAGTTTAAAGCATGACTTTATGTATCAGACGAATCGTGACTACATAATGGATTGGAATGCAAACCTTGGAGGAATTTTTAACATCACATATGAGATGTCAAAGGCATTTCGTGCCTGGGGCAGGCACTTTGAGCCCCACCGTAAACATTTGGGCAGAAGCGTTACAGGACGCAGTGCAAGCTATGGAAACTGGCTTATCGAATATGAACTTGTATTTCCAAGTAATTTCAAGTCAGGTCTGTCTTTCCTTCCTTAAAGATTTCTTCATTGATTCAATACATATCTCACGGAGCACTCCCTCCACGGGAGGCAGTATGGCAGTAAAAGATACGAAGATGAACAAGGTAGGAGAGATGCCTGCCCTCAGAGCTACAGACCGGCAGGCTCGATCTCTGGCTGCCTAGAAATGATGACAAAGGACTCGGTCATCACCACTGGTGTCACATGCCAGCAAGGAAGGAGACAGTGTTTAGGGAGAGAACAGGGTGGGGAGTGGAATGGGAACCCAGCTTAGATAAAAGGTGGTTGGGGACGCCCCCTGAAGAAGCGGGGCTCCTGAGCCTGCCCTGGCTCTGTCTGTGGGTTAGCCAGATGGGACGGGAGTCTGGCGAAGCCACGACCTCAGCTTCTCTTTGGTGTCTAGAAAAGCAGCAAGGCGTGGCAGAGAGAGGCCGTCTCGGTGGGAAGCCGGTTCCGTGACCCGCCAGCGGTGCACCCCGGGGCAAATCACCCAATCTGAAAGATGCGGAGTCATAGCACCCAGAGCAATTTATCGATGTGAGGATTAAATGAGATATCTGTGTGTGTATGTGTATATACACCCATGTGCACACATATGCACATACATGTAAACATATGTGTATGCATATGTTAGTGCTGGCATATTACAGTTTAATAAAGTTGATTCATTGTTGTTGTGATTCACTTGACCTCGTATGACCTGGCCCTTCTGGATACCTAGTCCCCTGAAGAACCCTCTTGGGACGTGCTTTCAGGGCCTTCAGAAACGTCATTCTCAGTTACCAACTGGACCAGGTCACTCCCCCGCTTTAAGCCATCAATGAATGACACCAGCAAGGGCCTCAGGACGTGCGTGCTCCCTACCGACCTAACCAGCACAGTCTGTGCCCGCCCAGGCCGCTCAAGTCTGGCCCTTCTGCCCAGAGCCTCCTGCAGCCTCTTCCCTGAGCTAATTCCTATTTGTTCTACAAATCGGTCCCAGCCTCTGTGCCCCCTGGCCTGCCACCACCTCAGTCTGGGCTGGCTGCCCTCCTCGGAGCTCCTGCAGGCCAGTGGGTGGCACCCTGTCGTGGGTCCTCACCCCGGACTGCAACGATTCTGCCCCCCGAAAGCCTGCCTTTCTCGCCCCTGCCACACGGGACAGCTGCTGAGGGTCCCGTCCTTCACTGTCATCCCTGGGTCTGCACATTTCTTGGCCCAGAGTAAAAGACGAACGGCCAACTCGAATGCTCTCAAATCTTCTCATCGCTTCAAAACAATGATCTGTTTCGAACCCACAGTGATTTCCCTGCTCGGGCACTTTCAAACTCCCTGAGCTATACTTCGAAATAACTTTTATTTTCTATAGATCTACGACGCCATGAGCAAAGGGTGATCTGTCACCACTGAGTATATAAGAGTAAACACCTGATTTCAAAGCAAATCCCCCCCCCAGATGAAGAGAGATGGGACACCTGAAAGACGCCAGGCACATTTAAACCCTTTCTGGCCCTTTCCTCACAGAATTTGCATAATAGCCCGGCGAAGTCGGTCTCATCGGGCCCATTTTACTGATTAGGAAACCGAGGTCCAAAAAGTTCATTAAAAAAAAAGTCGAACTTCAGTAACATGCCCAAGACCACCATGATGGAAGATGAAAATTCTTGGCGACCCGACCCAGGCTTGCATTTGTGGAATGAGTCGCCACTTCCGCGTGTGGCTTCTTTGAAAAAAGCAACATTCTTCTATCTGCATAAAACGTGGCATCAAAAGTGTCCAGCAGCGCATGCACGGCGGGGGGTCTGTAAGTTCATCCGCTGGATGAATGCGAAACATTGCGTGGCATTATCGTGTGTCTCTAGGAAGAGTGTGTAGACACATCATTTCAAGTCTGTATACACAGACACATCGAAAACTTATCGAACCATAGGGGAGGGAAAAACAGACTGATTCCAATCTCTGCCAAGTCTACAGAAATGCTAACAGAATGCCATTTACTTAGTGGATTTTTAAAATTTTCCCCAAACTGTTGGATAGCCCCCTTTCTCCAAGGTAGTTATGAAATCTGAGGCCAGATGACCCCTCATAGACGCCTCGTAGAGTCACTTACAAACATCTGCTGAACTATGACGAAGTGGTTCTGATCGCCACGCCCCACGTGACAGTTCCATTTCCTGCCTGGTCTGTCGCTGGCTCTGCTCTGGGAAGTCGGCCTCTGGCTCACCAATGACCACGTAACTCGGTGTCTCGGGGAACTTGGGCAACTGGATCATCTACTGCACAGAAGCGCAGGAACGGCCGTGGTCATTCGTCAGCGACACCTGTGTAACAGCTCAGTCAAGTCCTTTGGGCACCTCCAGAGGAGCCCGGCTGTCCACAGAGCACGCCCAGGCCCCGAGCCTGAGTGTCCACGAGCCATGGCTGGCGAGCGACGGCGCGAGTGAGCCGGGGGCCCCAGGAAGCGCCCCGTAATCCCAGGGAGCCATCCCTGTTCTGTCCCTCTGCCACTGCTTCCACCGCCGCCATTACTGCCACGGCCACCAGCCTTCTTCCTCCTTCCTTCTCACTCTACCGGGTTTGCTGTCATCCGCCTCGAAATGACACAGGCAAATAATGCAAGGAACTCAATCGTCCTGCAAGTGTTGTTGCTCTACAGAACGCTCTACAGAACGATCCCCACCATTTCTCCCCTGCTCATGCCTTCCGTCCATTCATCGCTCTCATTTGAGTGTTTAGCCCCGATCTCTAAATGACAGGTGTAAGTGACGCCTTGACTTTCAACTTTGGGCTCCATCTGTTGGCTGCTCACGATGGAGGATGAGTATTTCGCCATCCCCCCACCCCCGCCCCCTGCTTCCTGTTTTCCCATTTCCCCAGCGGAGGATTACTGTATTTTTGGTTAGATCACCAACCAAAAATAGTGTTTAGGTGATTTCGATTAAGTATCAGAGAGAGACGTGTGCAGAGATGCTTCACGTCCTGTACACGGATCATGTCCTGCGCAACACTTTCATTCTTTGGAGTAAGAGACAGTTGTCTTTTATTTATCGTAGAGTTTTCTTTCTGAACTCATTTATTTCAACTTCAGATTCCTCACCAACTAAATAAATCTCTCAAGGCAGCAGGAATTCTGTGAGCTCACTCTCCCTGAAGAAGTTTCTCCCAGGGTCTCCCGATCCGCTCCAATCAGAACCCGTCATGGTCTACACTTTGGGCACAACCGATGCCCTTGAACTCCCATCGCCCCGGAGACCTCCTGTGCCTCTGTCCTCTGCGGGAGTTTCCGCTTTGTGTTCTTGTTCTTCCTCCTTCCTGATGTGCACCTTCGTTTTAGTGGGGTCCGTCGCATTTTCTAATATCTTCTTAAGAAAAAGTGTGTGAGAGGTCCATTCTTTGAGATATTGAACTTGTGAAAACATACGCCCTCACATCTGGTTAATGAGCACGTCTCCGCTTCCTTCTAGTGTTTAATCAATCCCAAATGATTCCAACTCGTCAGGCTGTGTGACCCGGTGTTGTTCTGCGGAAGCTGATCGGGTCTGAAGTTTGTTTCTGACGTGCGTCTGTTCCTAGTCGTTGCTCTGTATCCTTGGAAAGCCCTTGAAGTCGGAAACTCATGCACTTCGAGTCCGTGGGATTTTCTTTAATCATTTCTTTGACGAGTCCTTCTCCAATTCTCTCTCTCCTCTCTCTCTTCCTCATGTTGAAATTACTGAACTGGCCCTCGAATTTTCTTATGTTTCCTGTCACCTTTTCTATTTGTCGTTTTATTCTACTGTATAAAAGACGCTCTCAAGTTTATCTTCCAACATGTGAGTTTTTCATTTCTGCTTCCATATTGTTAATTTATAAGAGCTCTGAGTTTGTTCTCTGACTTTTAAAACAATATGGTATATCTTGTTGTAAAATTGCAAAACTCCTTTTTTATCTCTCTGAAAATACTGGTCATAGCTGTTCTGATATTTTCCCCTTACAGAGTCTCTGTTTATTCCAAGCTTTTCTTCTTTTTCCATGTGATTGACTGGCTCTCGATGTTCATGTTAGAAGATTTCTCTGGGTGTCTGATAACCCTGGGTTGTCGCCAGCCCAGTTGGGAGCTTCTGGTGAATGAGTGGGGCTTGTTGACTGTGAGCTACACTCCAGGGGGGCCATGGGGAACCTGTGATGTCACAATGCCCTTCCTCTTGGCTCACTCACATTCCCACTGAAATCACCTGAGTTTCCTGCCTGGAGGAAGACAGCCTGGAGACCCGTCCCCCGAGCCCGGCTGGAAGGTAGGAGGGAGGCTGTGTTATTTCAGCATCGGGCCCGCTTCGGTCTAGTTACACTGGCTATCTGCAGCCCCGTATTCCAACCCGAGTGCACTGATGTCCTTCAGTCAGCCCTATTTATTTTATTCTCTTTAGGAAACAAAGCTTCAGTCTTCCGCTCGGGACAGAGGAAGGGGCGGCCCCCCAGTTCTTCAGAATAGGTAAGCAGACCTGGGTTTCTCGATACTTCTTTAAAAGCTTTCAAACGATTCACCTGGCTTTCGCCCCTTTTCACCGCCCACCCCGCTTCCCTTAGATGCTGGGTGCTGTCACCTCCTGAGCCTTTCGGGAATTCTCGAGTGTATGTCAGTTCTTGGTTCTCCCCAGTGACAACTCAGTTTCTAGGACCCTAGGTCATCTGCCACTCTGCATCGTCTTCCCAATCCCCGCAATGTGTTGCTATAATCACCTCTTCAGTTTCCCCATCCTGTGTAACTACCATTTACAAACACGTCCTACTACCGTTTTACTGGGGTTTCAGAAGAGAGAAATGCAGAGGGGTGTGCGCGCAATGTACCCTCTTTACCCAGAAGCCCGAGTCCCGTCTCCTTACGTCTTCCCAACGCGAGTAAGTCGGAAGGTCAGCGAGGCACAGGACGAGGCCGTGGACAACAAACCCGGAGGCTCTCGCGCCAGCCCCCTCCTCTGGGTCGGGGTGGGGACCCCTTAACCATACTGGCCTCCTGCCGCTGCAGCCAAACTCGCTTTGCTCAGGCGGCTGGGCGCGGCGCAGCTGTACATGGCAGGGAGAAGCCAGGGCCCCAGGAGGCAGCAGGACCCGGAGCTCGAATCCAGAGCCCAGAGCCAGCACTGAAGCTTCCCCAGCGGAAGGAACACTGCACGCGGCCCAGCACTGACTGCGGGATCCCGCACGCTCGCAAGAGACAGCAGGCGAGTCGCGCCGGGGACGGACCACTCCGGCCTCCCGAGGCCACGCCGGACGGGGACGCAAAGGCCCACCAGCTGCCAGCCGCGTCTCTAAGCTATGGGGAGCCCAGAGAAGTGGGTGCGCTGGCAGGGGGAGCTCCCTCCCGTGCAGGCGACGAGGCAGCAGGCCGAGGGCGGAGACCGTACGGGCCACGAGGGCTGCGCTGCCTCTCATCAGCCCCGGGCACTGAATGCGGTGAGAAA
>NW_024349804.1:11512094-11582242 GCF_902729225.1 Pteropus medius | reverse complement strand
CCCTCCCCGCCCCCCGCGCTGCCCGCCTCACCTGTGGATGATGTGGCGCCGCTGCAGGTAGTCCAGGGCCAGCGCCAGCTCGCACACGTAGAGCTTCACGGCCGCCTCCGAGAACTGGACGTTCTGCTGCAGGTGGTAGCGCAGGTCCCCGCCCAGCTGCAGGTCCACGACCATGAACATGTCCTCCTCGTCCTGGAAGGAGTACCTGGGGCGCGGGGGACACAGTGGTTAAGGATGGGGAGGGCCCCAGTGTCCGCTGTCCACATGGCCCGGTCCCTGGCCTCTGGCATTCTGACCACTACGAGGCTCCAAAGTATTACTTTGTTTTTAGCAGATCCCTGGATTCGACGTTTTTAGGACCTGCAGTAGCCAGTCTCCAAAGATGCGCCCCTCCCGCCGCCACGATTCCTCCAGTCCCCACACGTGCCGCTCCCACCCGCCGCCTCCTTCTGCAGCCCCTGACTGCGGCGACGCTGGCGCGCCCAAGGCCAGGCCGCAGAACTGCCCCTCGGAGCCCAGCCAGAGTCCGAGCGCCCGGGCATGGAAACCAGGGAAACGGAGGTGCTCTGGGCGACGGCCGCAGCCGCGCAGCCGTGACAGCCACGGGGTGTCCCACTGCCGCCCCTGCCGACCTCACGGGAGCCGGTGAACTGCCCAGCGGAGCCCAGTCACCGCACGGAACATGGATAACGGAATCGTCGCGTTTCAAGCCAGTAAGTTTTCTGTTGTTCGGAGGGCTGGATTCCCCCAGCCCTCTGAACAACAGAAAACTGACACAGTTTTGAAAATTGCATTTAGGCTTTTTAAGAACCGAAGGGCCAACATGTAGAATGGGGTTAAGCAGCTGTAAAGCAGAACCACGACGTCATAGATGGTGTCACCTCCCATAGAGAACCCTGGAACGTAAGACGGGCGTCATGAGATTTAATCACAGAATGACAACGTTGGCACAGAGCTCAGACCCGGGTCTCAGAGCTCCGAATATTAGACCTGGGTCAGCTGGGCCATCCTCCTCATGCATTCGATGAAAGGGGAAACTGAGGCCCAGAGGGGAGAAGGGACCCAGTGACTCAATGACAGGACGGGGACCAGAACCCGGATCTGGGGACTCTCACAGGGCACACTGCTGGGATGCTGCGGTGTTTCTTGACCTGGGCTTGCAGCCCGGGGAGGGGAACCTGCCGCTCGATTCGGTCACAGGAAAGGTGACAGCGCCACATGCATACGGGATGGGGGATTCTAGGGTACTTCATTTAGGATTTTTGCATCGAATGGTCCAAATGATACTCGCTCACATTTTCCTACGCACCCTGATCCTCTTGCCTGACTCAGTTCGGGCGTCGTGGTGATACTGGCCTCGCAGGAGGAAGTGGATTTTGTCTGTTCAAGAAGAGGTTACGAGAGGCGTCGCTTGCTTGTAGAGTCTGGTCTCACACGCCCTCCGTCCCCTACTTCCAACTCACCTGGGACCCTGTCCTCACAGCGATCCTGATGGAGCTCTGAGACGGGTCTTGCTCCCCCCGCCCCGGCCCCCGACAAAGGGATGAGCAAGGAAATGACCCGACATGTGGACAGCTGTCCCTCTGGCCCTGCGCATTTCATCAGGATGCCATGGATGCTCCCTGAGATCAGCGAGAAAAACCTGTTCCTCTAGGTTTGCCAGGCTAGAGACCAGGACTAGGAAGCTGGATCCTCTTGCCCCCAAATCGGACAAGACCCACCTGTGGAGTGAAGGTAAAGACAGGAAGCAGGGCTGAAAGCCAAACACAGAGACAGGCCCTGTTGGAGGGGTGGGTCCAGCTTGGGCAGAGTCACAGAGGCGAAGACTGTGCTTTGACTGAAGCTCCTGTCACTTGGAACTGAAAGCATCCTCTGATACATCTTTCCATGTATTTGCTAACGGAGAGAAGGGTTTAGATGCTCAAGAAATTACAGGAATCGGCTATGGTATGCCTCCTACAGATGCTCGATTTGTATTCTAACAGTCGACAGGTGATTGAAACATTGCATTGATAACCAGTGCATTCCGCACCCTCGATTCACAGCTAAACGGTCAGAGGGCATCTCACTCAATCAGAACTCTGGGGGAGCAACATGAATTTTCACGAGAGAAACTTGCAGACCGGAATGAATTCTAAAGAGGAAATTCGAAATGCAAAGAGGACAATAATTTGAGCAGCAACTCAGGGTCTGGCTTTTTCTTACTGCAGGTCCAAGTGTTGGCCCTGGGCCATGGACTCTACATTCCCAAAGGGACTCAGTGTCATCCGAGAGCAGAGGACGACCTTTCGTTTCTCTCTCTGAAGTTCTGCGCTATTCCACAGCTTTGTGCCATTGTTCCTTCTGCTTCCTTTCGGACCGGAATTACAATTATGTTCTCATGCTGCACATTGTCATGGAAATGACGAGAGTGAGTCCCAAATGAGAAACCTATGCCCCATCGCAGGAACGCTGACCTGCGGAGAAGTCTGGGTAATGAGGCTCACTTTGCAAGATCGAAAGTGGCCAGGAACTGGGAAGGCGTCCGCCTTGACCTGGACATTGGAAAAGGCCAGTCTGAAGAACTCAATGTCTGTCTGATAAATTTTAAGAAATTTACCAATTCCCTACTTTGTTCCAAAAAAGGATTAAAAATGACTTGTGAAATACATACAATATGACAAAATTAAGAATAAGTCAGCCATAGATCAGGTTAAAGAATAAAGAAAGAAATCAAGCAAATAGAAAGTACAAAGATAGCCCGATTCACGCCCAGAGGTCTGGCACCCTTTCCCGAAACAGGCCATAAATACGTCTCACCTTCCCAGTAATCAGAGCAGAGCGAGAAGCATGATCAGCCTCATGACTTAGGGTCAAAGTGGAAAAAAACCAATTGTTTAGGAAAAAACGATTATTCCTGATTATTAAGCCAAAGGGAATCCATCTCTCCCCCTGGGTTCTTATGGAGATGGCCATTTACATGGGGGACTCTGACCTATGTGACATGGCTCTAAAGAGAGGAGCAAGTTCAACAGGGATGGTTCTCTGTATGATGTTCTTTGAGGTGGACCGAGTTCGAAGTTCAATTCTGTGAAAGCGGGGCCTCATGGGGCCAAAGCAAAGCGGTCTGGGCATTGTGCTCACGAAGGAGCTTCTTAATGACAGGGCAACTTTAGAGAACACAGCAGGTGTCCTTGGGGGTCCTCACCAGTGTGACTCAGGCACACACCAGCGGCCACGCCGTAGGCCTCGACCACGCTCAGACCCTGAGCCAGAAGCTGGATTAGGTGGGATCACTGCCTAGTTCGCCTGAGTGTGGGATCACTATAAGGGGCTGGAGTTGATGCCACGTGCCATGACACAGACATAACCCATTGCTGCAGATACGTTTTCCGCCCCGTGCCATGGACCCCACATCCCCAAGGAGACTCGATGTCATCACGCTCTCACTGCTAGCTCCGCTCACGATGCCCCGTTCCCAGCACTTTGCTCTGGCCCCTCAGTCCCTTCTCGGTTTAGGGCAGTGATTCTCCACTTGGGGTGACTTTGCTGCTTGGAGACATTTGACACTATCTGAAGACACTTTGGGTTGTCAACTGGGAGGGGCGCTACTGGCACCTAGTGGGTAGAAGCCAGGGAGCCAGGATGCGAAACATCCCACAATGCACAGGACAGGCCCCCCCACAAAGGACTGCCAGGCCCCAGTGTCCGCGGGGCCGCGGACTGATGCTCCCTCTGTTAGAAACCTCCCCGAACCTTGGAGCAATGCCTTCTCCCCTTCTTGTGCCTCATGATAGAAATAGCTGGCACGGACGTGGTACCCGGCACGGACGTGGTGCCCGCCACACACCTGGCACTGCGCACCGTGCTCTGTGCATATTAACTTGTTTCTTTCTCCCAACAACGCCGAGGCAGGTGGTTCGTGCTGCCTTTAGCAGAGCTGGACACCGGGACTGAGGTTAAGGGCTCAGTCTCCCAGGTGACACGGCCAGGAAAGGGCGGAGCTGGGAGCGGAACCGAGACAGTCCCTCCCTCTCCAGCATCTAGAACTCGAGCGTGAGGCTCCGGCGGCGCGGTCGTCCCGTCTCGGGGGCCCCCTCACTCCTGGTCTCTTGTCCCCACCAGCCAGCGAACTCTGTGCGTTTCTGGCTTGTTCGGCATCGTCCCCCTGCGCTTTGCCAGAAGCATCGTTCACACTGAGGAATGAATGGGTCACGACCACCCGAAGCACACGTATCCCCGTGACACGTGAGTCCGCCGATCGCGCCCACCGCAGCAGGCTTGGGGGAGGGGAGGCCAGCGGGGAGGGAAAGCTCCGTGTCGGCTTTTGTTCTGTCATTGCTTACAGGAGACCCCTTTTCCTTTGGCCTCTGGGCACAAAGACCAGGATCTCCCACTAGCCCGAGAATGACGCCCCTGGCCTGTCCACAGCGCCCCCATTCCCGCCAGAGAGTGGAAGTCAGCTATCTGATGAGCAAGCGGGAAGGAGTTGCGATGGGCTCAGCGCGGCCCTTCCGAGGTCCTTCCGTGCTGCGGACCCGCCTGCAGACGGCGGCGCCCTGCTCTGTCATCCCGCTCGACTGGTTCCAAACTCAGGTACACAAGAGGGGTGCTCCTCAGACCCCCGGTCACCCCTCAACACTTATCCTGGGTAAGCGTGGGAGGCGGGCATCATCACCCTCACTTCTCCAGTGGAGGAGACCGAGGCCGAGAGAGGCTGACTCGCCCACGATCACGAGGTCAGGCGCCTTCCGCAGCAGCATGTCACGTCCTCTGCCACCCGCCTCGGGAGGCCTGCAGCTCAGGCCAGCCGCATCGAGCGTGCATGAAAACACACAGGAGCACACGTGACAGACGGGGCGGGAAAGTGGGAGGAACACTGAGTGACAACACCGCGCCCGACTCCCCCTCCGACTTCATCTCGCCCGGCCCCAGACACCTTCAGACCAAGACAGGAAAAAATGAAAATGTTCATGGATCAAAACACTAAATGTTCAGAGGGCAATACTCCCCTAGTTCATCTATGGATTCAATGCGATACCTATCAAAATGCCAGCTGCAATTTGTGCAGAAACTGCAAGCCGATACTAAAATTCATATGGAAATGCAAGAGATCCATAATAACCAAAACAATCTAGACAGAAGTAAAAGTAAAGGGACACACCCTTCCATGGTCAAAAGTGAGCTGCAATAACCCAGCTGCGTAAGGACAGACATACAGATCCATGGAACAGAACTGAGACCACGGAAATAAACCCTGACATTTATGATCAATTGACTCTGACCGGAAGGCTAAGACACTAAGGGAAAGAATAATCTTTTCAACAAACGATGCCGGAACAACTAAATATCCACGTGCAAAAGAATGAAGCTGAACCCTTATCTGTCATCATATACAAAATTAATTCAATTTTAATTTTTAATGTATTAATAGATCACAGACTTTCATATAAAGCTAAAACTTTAAAACTATTAGGAAAAAAATACGAGGGTGTAGATCTTTATGACCCGATCACTGGATTAGGTAATGATTTCTTGGATATGACACCAAAAGCACAAGTAACAAAAGAAAAAAAAAAACAAACAGATAAATAGGATGTCATCGAAATTAAAAAATTGTGTGCTTCAAAGGATACTATCAAAAGAGTGAAAACACAACCCACAGAATAGAAATTATTTGCAAATCATATCTCTTATAAGGGACATTTATTCAGAATAAAGAACTCTTATACCTCAACAATAAAAAGACAATCTAATTTAAAATTGGGCAAAAGATTTGAATAGATAGTTCTCCAAAGAAGATATACAAATGGCTGATAAGTACAAGGCGTGACGTTCAGCATCATTAGTAAGTACGGACATTTAATTCAAAATCACAATAAGGTGCCATTTCACACCCATTAGGATAGTTTAAAAGAACAAGATAATGGCACATGTCGACCAGAACTTGGAGAAGCTTCATCCATTGCTGCTGGGATACAAAATGGTGTCGCCACTGAAAAAACAGTTCAGCAGTTCCTCAGAATGTTAAACGAGGAGTGACCACGTGACCCGGCACTTCTACTCCTAAATATATACCCGAGAGAACTGAAAACATTTGTCCACACGCAAACTTGTCCAAAATTCGTTCACAGTAGCATTATCCATAATGGGCAAACAGTCGGAACAACCAAATGGCCATCGGAAGGACGGATCAACTAAATACGGGACATTACACAGTGGAAGATTATTCAGCCATAAAAAGGAGCAAAGCACTGATACCTGCTACGGCATGGGTGAACCCTGAGAGCACCATGCTACATGAAACAAATGAGTCACAAAAGGCCCGCACTGTATGATTCATTTTTGTGGAAGAGGTAAGCCCATAGAGACAAAGTAGATTAGTGGCTTCCGGGGGCAGGGAGTGTTCAGGGAATAAGGAGCCATGCCTGATAGGTATGAAATTTGTTTTAGGGGAGGTGACAAATTAGAACTCAAATTCGATCATGGTGACGGTCGTGCAACTCTGTGCCTATACCAAAAAACCATGGAACGAAGCCTTTGAAAAAGGTGAATTTTATGGCAGATGAATTCGTATCTCAATGAAACTGTTACCAAAAAAAGCAACATGAGCAACACTGTTGACTATACCACGATTTGCGTGAAAAGTGGAAGCATGATTTGTAAAAAGGGGATGATGATATATGTAGTATTGATATCCCTGGAGTGACATTCACGAGACCGGCAGGATCGCTAGACGGCCCAGTGTCTGGACACAGAAGAAGGGTTTTCACTATATACCCTTTGGACCTTTTGAATTATGGACCACATGAATGTACCTAGTCAAAAATAAAGACAAACTGAATTGAATTCATCCATTTAAACTGAAAGAAATGTGGGCAAGAGATGAACGGGTGCTCAAAAAAAAACAAAAACAAAAACAAAAAAAACAAACCACGGTGTGGGGAAGGATATACAAATCGCTAATAAATATATAAAAAATGTGTGGCCTTAGATATCAGAGAAATTAAAATTAAAATGAACATGTGATATCTCATCACACTCAACACAATGGCTAAAAGACGAAGAACGGACAATGTTAAGGATGTTGAAGATGCGGGCCGACCCTGACCCTCACGCACTGTTGATTAGAGTGTGAACTGGTCGAACACTCTGGGAAACTCTTTGGCAGCTCTCATTAAGCAGGATATGCATATGCTCAATGATCCAGCGATGTCGCTCCTTTGTATATACCCAACAAAAAGGTTCACGTATATTTACCAACATACATGCACAAAGATGCTCGGAGCAAGATTATTTATAAAAGCCAATAATGAGCGGTCTCATTCTTTATACACACATAAACACACACACACACACACACACACAATGGAACTAATGCCGCATGCAACAAAATGGCAGGATCTCACGGATAGATTAAGTGAAAGAGGCAAGAAAGAAATAACCACGCGAGTGCTTACATTTAAATTTCAACAGCCATACCTTACTTAATGAGGCATTGGATTAAAAAACATCTCTACTTTCCTTTTTAAAAACATACAGGGACAATTGAATATTTTTACTGTGATCATCCTTCCTCTAAATCCTTTCTTTTATTGCTACCTAGTCTTTTTTAGACCTGTGTTTTAGAATTAAATTTTATTTTTATTTTAATCTTGTTCAATTTGTTATAATTTAAAAATATTTCAGACAAAAAATATATAAAATTTATTACAGGTACCTGAGATTATTAAGTAACATAGCGTGTGTAGCCACTTCTCAACTTAAAAAATAGAATATCATCTGGGAAGATGGCTGCATAGGAAGCACCAGGAATCTGTCTCCCCACTTAGACAACAATTGCATGGTAGAATCTTTCTGATATGACCATTCTGGAACTCCGGAGTCTGTTGAAGGCTTGCAACTTCCGGGAGAAGTCTTGGATGGTAAATTGCAGTTAAGTTTGGTCAATTTCAGCTCTTAGCACAGTGGGGCTACCCATTCCTTTATTCATACCCATCTCCAACCCTCAGCTCCAGGGGAGTCAGCCGGGCATGTGTTCCAGGAGCAGCTCGTACACAGCTTGAAGAGACAGCTTGGGCCAAGAGGATTCTGTCCTCCAAATATTGGAGATCTGTGCTTTTGATCACAAAAATGCATACGAGGAGGTGGGTGCCCATTGTTGCTGCATCTCCCCCAATTTCTGCAAGCCCCTCTCCCTCTGGCTTAAGTGAGTTCAGGGGATTTAAAGAGCCAGTACTCATGTTTTTATTCCTCCTTCATTTTTCTTTTCTTCTTCTTTTGTGAGCCAGACATTAAATACTAAGGAATTTTAAAACCACATATATGGAGGAAATCAGGAAGTCATCATGCATGCACAGGGAAAGGCACTGGGTCGCGAAAATCCTGAGAAAGCCTTAAGCTAACACCTCAAGCTGACCGATCCGTGGCACAGCGACAGCCTACAACAACCAAAACAGAAAAAACAGCAAAAGTCAAAAACAGAACCTGGAGAGCAGGAAGCATTTCACTCCAGAGGTACCATCTTGTTAGAGTCAAATGCCTGGTTTTCAGCAGAAAACCACAAAGCATACAAAGAAACGAGAAAGTATACCCCATTCGATGGACAAAAAAGAAACCAACAGAAACCGTCTCTGTAAAAAGATTTGATGGCAGCTCTACTAGACGAAGACTTTAAAACAATGCTCTTAAAGATGCTCAAAGAACTAAAGGAAGATGTGGAGAAAGTACAGAAAATGATATATGAAAAAGTGGAAATATCAATAAAGAGATAGAAAACCTAAAAAGAAACCTAAAGGAAATTCTGGAGCTGAAAAGTACATTTCAGTTACGAAATAAAAAATTCAGAAGAATTCAAAAGTGGTTTTGAGCAAGCAAGAGAATCAGGAAACTTGAAGATAGGACAATGGAAATTATCGAATCCAAGTAACAGAAAGAAAAAATTGGAAAAAAGTAAGAGCATCAAGACCTATGGGATACAATCTAGTGAACCAACACACACATCATCGGAGTCCCAAAGAGAGAAAAGAGAGAGAAAGAAGCAGAAAAAATATTTGAAGATATAATGGCCGAAAGCTTCCCAAATACGATGAAACACATGAATATAAAAATCGAATAAGCTCAACACACTCCATTCGTGTGAATTAAAAGAGACCCACACTCAAACATATGATAATCAAACGGTCGAAGGTCAGAGACCAAGATAAAATCTTGAAAGCAGGAAGAGAGAGGTGACTTGTCACACACAGAGTCCTCAGTAAGATTATTAGCGACATCTCATCAGAATTTTGGAGGCCAGAAGCCAGGGGGCTGACATAGTCAAGGTGCTCAAAGGAAAAAGAACAGTCAATGAAGAATCCTATATCCAGCAAAAACACTCCTTCGAAAGTGAGGGAGAAAATGACTTCCCAAATAATCAAAAGCTGAGGGAGTTCATTACCACCTGCCCTGCCCTGCGAGAGAAGCTCAAGGGAGTCTTGCAAGATAAAATGAAGGGATACTAGACGGCAACTTGAAGCCACATGAAGAAATAAAGATCTCAATAAAGGCAAACACATGAGCCATCACGAAGCCTAGTATTGTCATAGCAACAGCTTGCACCCCGTTTTTTGTTTTCCACATGATTTAAGAGATTAAAAAAAATTTAAGCAACTGTTAGCCTAAAAGTATTATGGTAACTTTTGTTTATAACGCTACATTTTATTTTCTATATAATTTAGGAGACATATATTTTTTAAAAGTGTATTAGTTTATGCTTTGGACACACAATGTCTAAAGATGTAATTTTGGAACATGGACACCAGGAAGGAGGGCGATGGGAATGTAACAGAGCGGAGTCTGTTTACGTTATTGAAGTTAAACTGCTGTACATCCAAATCAGAGTTTTATAACTTTAGTACATTAACCGTATCCCCCACGGTCACCACAAAGAAAATAACCGCAGGGTATACACAAAAGGCAATGAGACAGGAAGTTAAAAGTTTCACTGCAGAATATTAACTAAACACAAAAGACAGTAACGAAGGAATCGAGGGACAAAAAGCTATATGGCACATATAAAACAAAGAGAAAAATGACAGAACGAAGGCCCTCCTCATCTGTCAGCCTTAAAGAGGAAGAAAATTCTGACACGTCCTGTAATGTGGATGGAACTTGAGGACATTATGCTAACTGAAATAAGCCAGTCACGACAAGACAAATACTGCGTAATTCCACTTATACAAGATACTTAGTCAAAATCACAGAGACAGAAACAAGCGTGGTGGTTGCTGGGGGCTGGAGAGGAAGGGGACTGGGGGGTCATCGCCTGATGGGCACCCGGCTTCAGAGCTGCAAGAGGAGGAAAGCTCTGGGGATGACGGTGGTGATGGCTGCACAATAACGTGAGTGTTCTGAACACCACTGGACCACACACTCAAAAATGGTTAAGACGCTAAACTTTACGTGTGTATTTTGCCACAATAAATAACCCCCCACAGAATCTGACCGATGGAACTAAGTCTTCACAGGCCTTTCCTCAGCTGCATCCTCCCCCAGCCCCTGCCCCAGACGGAACTACCATTAGGAAAATTTTGTGTTTATCTTTGTCTTCTTTTTTTAATGTAGATTTAATGTAATTGTACCTATACGTAAAATGCGTCGCTCGGTTTATCACTGGTGTTTTTATATTTTTTATACAGCAGCACTCCTCTGTACCAATATAAACAATTATATCCAAGCCCCAGTACTTGGGGTTTCAAATTCACACGTGAAATTTTTTTTTTTCCAGAGCCCATCAGTGGCTTCATCTTCTTTGCCGATGCTCAGGATGGTGGGTATGCGGTAGAGTGTCACATCGAGCATTAAAAATGGTCCGTGGGTCACTTACTTATTGATCCTTTGAACAACTGAATAATGAATATCCGCTGAGGGATGGGGTGAAACAACTCCCATTAATGTTCACATCCCAGTACCTGGCAGGTGAAAAGAGTTACCACCTGTTGCCAATGGAGACGCCTGCATCTGAGAGCATGCTCACAAGCAAGCAAAGAACCGCCTCGGCTTCTCAATGTCTGCTTTGCCTGATCCACTGGCACCCCACGAAAATGGCTACTGTCTGCTCGTAGAGTTCTAATGTTCTAAGGCAATTTGAAAAAGAACACATTGACTGGGTCAACGACGTGCATGGATTCTCTCTGCGGTCCGTGTCTACAACACGATCGCCCTACAAAGCGAAACTGAATGTGCTTGGTATATCCTATTTTTTTTTTAAATACAAAAACAAACAAACCTGTTGGCTTTTGAATGGCCACATTTGTTACAAAGATTTGGAGTCAGAGAGAACAAAATTAATGCAATCAAAGTTCATCCAGAGCATTCCGCAGCAGTTCCAACGTCTGGCACTCACACCGGTGGGAATGAGTCCAAATGCACGGCTACTAAACAAGTATTTATAGTGTCCTCCTATATGAGCCGATTTACAAGGAAGCTAGAAAACCCTATAGGCTTCTGTTCTCGCCATGAGGCAAGCTGGTGCTGCAGGAACACGCAAGAGCTGAGCATTCGCACAGAGCAGGGGTGGAGACTACATCCTACCGTTCACCAGCTGTGCGTCTCTGGGCAAGTCCTTCAAGGCTCCGAGTTGCATTTACCCTCTTTGTAATATGATTATTGTAAAGATAATAAAAAATCACAGGGTTGATATGAAATGCATATGAGAAGATGTGGAAGCAGTTTGAAAAACAGACACAATCAGTATTCTGTTAAAATAATAAATGAAAGAAAAAGAATCTGCCTGTGTTTTAAGTCCCTTGGTTTTCTTCTCAGCAAAGAAGCTGCCCCAGGACGCATAACAATCCTTTCATCGAATTCCTTCAAGATTCAACATCAGAGACTCTGGAAGCATCAAATTCTCTGTCTTTAAGTGGCAGTCCCCCGGGAAGGGCTCAGAGTGGAACCTTTGAGTAGCAAGGGCGGCATATTGAGAGCGGGCTCCTGGCTGCGTTCCCCAAAGTAAGATGTCCATTTTAACAAGTCCGTGTAATTTTTCAAAAGGCATCACAACTTGATAAAATGTCAAAAATGTCTTTGAAAATGTGGGCTGTGTTCTCACTTTGTTCTTAGAAGAGAAGCTCTGGGGCACCTCCAGGAGGTGACAGACGTGGCGTGCTGGGGCACCAAGGAGAGCTGGGGCAATCGCTGTCTAGCTGCAAAAGCGGTCCCGGTCCCGGTCTCGTTGAAAACCCTTCGTGAGGCTCTCCTTGACTTCTCAAGTGTGGGCCCTGCCTTTTCCTCCAGGCCCCTCTTTCGTATCTCCCCAGGGACCTGGGCCCCCGCTGTATTCAGTGGGAACTGCTCACGTGGTGCTTCTCCCCACAGGGGGCCCCCAGAACTTCTTCGACTCAGCCTTCAAGCCCTCTTCACACCTCCATCCATTCTTGCTGTGTTCCCCACTCTCCACCGGTGGCTGCAGAAATTGGTGAGGATATAATCACGGCAGACACGAAGACAACATCGGAGCTAAGGCGTGAAGGGTGGATGAGAGTTAGCATGCGAAGGATTCGTGGGGCTTCGGAGGGATGGTGCAGGGGTTAAACAATCCTGGAAGAGCATGCACCCCCTCCGAGAAGCCCTCCTCTATGCTCCTCCATGGGCTGGGTTACACAGCGCCCCAAACAGACCGCAGTAAGAAGGCATTTGCATCAAAATCGATTAGTGACAGTTTCAAGTCAAATGAAAACCACACACTCTTGAAATCATGACTGGAAAACAATTATCTACCATAAAATATGACCTGACAAGCTGGAACAGAATCGAATCGCTCTATCTCTGAGAAAATGAAAGAACATGAAGGAGAGAGAGCAGGTCACTAAGTTGGACCATCGTCACCATTTGACATCATACATTTGGTTTATTTGTTTTATCCGCATATTGTCTCCGCCCGGCCTCCCCATTAGGTCAGCTCCATGAGGGTAGGAGTCTTGCCAACAATCAATTGACCGTGTATTTGTGGGTCTATTTTCGGTTGGACTCTCTTCTGCTTCATTGACCCATTTGTCTATCTCCATGGCAATAAAACACTATTCTGATTACCGTATATTTATAATAAGTCTTGGAATCCAGTAGTATTAGTTTCGTAACCATGTTCTCAATTTTTAAAGTTATTTTCACTATTCCAAGAGCTTTCCACTTCCATGTATATTTTAGATCCAGTTTGTCGATTTCTTCCTAAAAACTTGCTGGGAGTTTGATGGAGGGTATGTTGGATCTCCAGATCCATTTGAGGAGAACTGAGCCCTCGGCAGTATTAAGTCTTCAGACCGATTAAGAAAGTATCTCTCTCCATTTTCTGACGTCTTCTTCCTCTCAGCAATGTCTTGTGGTATTCAATGTATAGGTCTTCTCCATGTTTATTCAGATTCAACTCTAAGTATTTCGTATTTTTGATGTTATTATATATGGTACTTTAAAAATTAAATTTCTAATGATTTATCACGAGCCCAGATGGTCCCCGACTTAGGATTTTTCAACTTTATGAGGGCGTAGAAGTGATACGCACTCAGTAGAAACTGTACTTTTAATTTTGATTTTTTTTTCCCTGGGCTAGTGATACATCATAGGACACTCTCTCATGGTGCTGGGCAGTGGCCTTGAACCTCACTCCCAGTCAGCCACGCAGTCACGAGAGTCAACAGCCAATACTTTACAGTGAACTGCGTTACTGGAGTTTTCTGGACACCGGGTTTTGTGTTTTCGCATCCATTCTGGGATGTCTACAAAACGCCCATCTGTGTCTCCTGCTTCTGGTGAGAAGGAGAAGAGGAAGTCAGTCACTCCTGAGGTGAAACTCAAGATAGTGGCCCCACTGTGGGCTCGCGTGAGTGTTCCGAGCACGTTTAAGGTGGGTGAGGCCAAGCTGTGAAGTTCAGTAGATTAAGGGTATTAAATGCATTTTCAACTTACAGTATTTTCAACTTAGGATGGGTTTATCGGGACATAACTCCATCATAAGTCGAGGAGCACCTGTACATAAAAAAACCAATTAATTTTATATATTAAGCTTGTCTGAAACCCGATAAGTTCAATGCTTATTTCTAGTATTTTCTTTGTAGATTCTATCCAATTTTCTATGTAAACAACATAATCATGCCATGTGCAGATAAAGGGCATTTTATCTGTTCTTTCCGATCGGAATGCTTCTTATTTCTTTTTCTTGCCTTATTGCACTGGCTGAAGCCTCCAGCATAATATTTAATGGACACGTCAAGAATGGATATTCTTGCTTTGCTTCAGAATTGAGGAGGAAAGCATTCAATTGTCCCCATTAAACACGACATCTGTAGGTTTCCTGTCGATGACCTTTATTGGGTGAGGAAGTTGCTTCTCCTCCAAGTCTGTTAACGGCTTTTGCCAGGGACAAATGCGGGACTTGGTCAGTACTGCTTCTGAACCTATGAAGATGATCCTATCTTTCTTCTTTTTTAAGTCTATTTATATAGTGAATTACAATGATTAGTTTTCAAATGTGAACCCAACCTTGAATTCCTGGGATAAATATCCCTTGGAAATGATGTATTTTCCTTTTTATAGACTGTTGGATTTGATTTTCTAAAACTTTTTCATCTATGACCCTGAGGGACAGGGGTCTACAGCTTTCTTTTTTTGTCATGTCTCTTTTTTTTTTTTTCCTGTTACTTTTTTGGCTTTGTTTGGTTTTTACATCGGGGTAATGGTGGACTCATAGAATAGACTGGGGGAGTATTTCCTGTATTGCTATGTTTTCGACCTCACTTTTCGAACACACAGAATACAGCTATAATAAATCGTCATGTCTCCCAATGCTTCATATATTTTTCCTGTTTTGATTCTTTCAGGCAGGAAGGAAATCTTGTCTCTTTACTCCATACTGACCGGAAGCAGAAGCCTTTAGCCTACTTTCTGATAGAGTCGACTTTCCAGAAGGAATGTTTATGGAATTACTAACTAACTGTGGGATGATCTAGGTGTCCGGAGCGTAGAGTGAGCAGGACAGAAAGCCTCCTGCACTCACGAAGCTTAGAGTCTAGTGGGGGATGACAGCCAACCAACGTGAAGCAAAAAGGAAATACATAATGAGGGAATTCCAGGTGGCCTGAGGCGAATGAGAGAGAGCGACAGGGACCGGAAGAAAAGCGAGAGGACCTCATAGGCTGTGGTCGGGGGACGCGTCTCTGAGCAGGAGGATGCGAAGCGACTGTTGAGGGAGCTGAGGGGGAGGCAGAGGGCTTAGGGAAGGGCCTTCCAGGCAGAGGGGTCCACAAGTACAAAGGCCTGCATGGAGAATGAGCTTAGCAGGTCGCAAAGCAGAGTGAGGGCCGAGAGGCTGGCATGGCGTGAGGGGCGGGGTGGGGCGGGACAGGCAGGGGCCAGGCCAGCCAGAACCTCGCACGTCAGGAGAGAGGTGTGGAATGGAGTGACAAAACCGTGTCCAAACACACAGAGAAACATCGGAGTGCGACTGTCTTTACATCCCGCCCTCTGGAGCGATAAATGACATCAGAGAAATTGACTCACCCTCCTTCGTGGCTACGGAGTGTGTTCAGCCCACAGGTTTTTGGCAATCGGGATGGATGGCTCCCAGCCACCCACTCTCCTGCACGGCGTCCCCGGAGACCTCCCAGCCGCACGCCTCCAGCCACTCCCGGAGCCCCAGCCACCCTCCCAGCTCTGTCCCCTAAAGGCACGTGGCAGAGCTGCAGGCTGCTGGGCAGCTGCCACTGCCCTTCCAGGGACAGCGGGGCTTAGGAATGGCCGAGGTTGTCAAGGGTCCCCTTTCCATGTCTTTAGAGCGGGCCGCCTTTCACAATGATAAGCGGAAGCATTCTTCCCCCACGCTCTGGGCTAACTGCTTCTCTCGCTCTGCTTTGGCCGCGAGACTGGATGAGACATCAAGAGGGCTGCACGAACAGAATCCGAGAATAAATCTGATGTCGGTCCCAGCTGCGCGACTTACTCACGATGTGCCCTTGGACGGGTCAGTGAATCTCCCGAGACGTCGTTTCCTTTCCTGAGGTTCGAGAGCATGCGCTCACCTTCCCACACTCTCCCCGGGGAGCTGTTCGCATCATATTCGTTACGGGGAGTCCGTCCGTACCCAAGGCACACACAGCCCTGCAGGTCACCGATCTGGCGTGAAGGTGAGACAGCTAGGAAAAACGGGATGGAGGCAGAGAAGGTAGCAAGGTCACGGTCTGTGATAAGTATCTTTGCCTTTTATTCAATCTGTAAATAACAAAGACTGAACCGAACTGAAGAGCCTGCTGACGGCATCACACCCGCTGGCCCGCATGGCAGACGCCGGAGAGTTCTTTCCCATTTATTGCCATTGCTCACGGGGAATCTTTCGGATCTTCCTCGCTCCCAGTTTCAACAAGACGATCGAAAATGTGGTTGGCTCTTGTGCAGACGATATATATTTAAAAGTATATGATCGAAGTTTCATGGAAAAAGATGCTGGAGGTTGAAAAGGCATCGTAAGCTATGTTAGAGTTAACCAAGAATGTTCACACTTTTCCTCTTGTCTGGCTTTGCAAAGTCAGTATGACTCCCGGTATGTCGACGAGACGCTGAACCTGGTGAGGTCAAAGGGGAATTGCGGACAGTCACACAGATGGCAGGAAGGGACTGTCATTCCAAACTCGGGGCTCCTTTAAGCGACCCATGCTAGGAGAGAGCTGTGACAGAGATAAAACACTGGACTGACACGAGCCCAAATGATTTTGATTCAGACGACTGCCAACTTTCACGTTCGCTCTGTGGTTCTTGGTGATTACAACAAAGTTCTTTATCTAATTTCTTCGCCTTTTCCCAGAGTTCACCCCGCCTCTCAACTGGGTCCCATCTGTGAATTTAATTAGCCAGCTGCGTCCTCCTCTTCCAGATCACTAATTAAGATCTTCTATGAAACCAGACCTAACCCTTTACCCCAGCCATCTCCTAGAGATAACCCTGAAGATAACAATTTATTTTAACCCCACATGATATGCTCAGTTTGCAAGGAGAGTTTTATAACTGTACTATCTCAAAAAGTTAATTTTGTCAGGGACAGATTGTTCGCCAGCTCTGAGTATGTTTTGTCACAATCCAAACAGAACGAATTGCCTCAAATGTTTGTTATTAACATTAAGTAATTAGAAAAATTATTAACAAAATTCACTGTAGCATCTTTGGTTTACATCCCTAACCTACTTAACGCATATGTATTGTCAGGAGCCTATACATGTATCAGCCGACTGAAAATCACCATCCACCTACCCTTTTCATGCAGTTATACAAGACTGAGAAAGGTACTTTGAAGAACTAAATCAAAGTAAGGGGAAATGTTTATATACAAAGATACTCATCATTTTATATATTACCAAATACTGGATCCAATCCTATTATCTAACCATAAAAGAATGGGTAAGTACATGTTGGTACATCCGTATTATGGAACATTATACTGCTATGAAAACCAACACTATTTAATTACAGGGAAGACACTTGGGATATAATATCAAGGGGAAACAAAGGACAAAAACGCAAAATCTACAATAGTCACATTATATAAAAATAGATCGATATGGACAAAGACCGAAATGATCTGGAGAAACGAAGAAGAACCGATTTGGGGTCACAAGATTGTGGAAAGGTTGTGTGCATGTTCAATTTTAAGGTAATATACATGCAACAAATAAAACTAAGACTTCCCTAACTCGAAACATGTCAGAAGCATCTCGATGTGCATGGTGTGATTCGAGATGTTTGCACTAGTATGTGCCAATACCTGCCCATAACCCTTGAACCCCACCATTTCGATCAGCTCTGCGGGGCTTCCGATCATAGTATCTGCATCCTGTACCCAGGAACATTGCTCTGGCCCTACAGAAGGCCACGTGGGCAGCAGGTTCAAAGACCCAAAGAATTACCACTTTTTGAGGCATAGCGTTCAATTGCTCTTAGGAGCCAGACAAACAGCCATGTGTTCTCAGTTCCCAGGTATCATAATTCTGAGACGGATGATATGCGCCGTTTCCCAGATGCTAATAAAAGACCAAAGAAAGTCACTGGAGAAAAGTTATTCTAATATTTAAGACTGGAACAACTGGTCATCTCTATGGGATTAAAAAAATATCAATCACTACCTCATACCATACACAGAAGATAATTTGAGATACATAATAGATCTATGAGTTGAATATATATTTTTTTTTTTTGGAAAAAAACACCAAAGGCCCTCTTTATGATTGGGGGTAAGTAAAAATTCTTACACAGGGGATACGATCTTGTCATCAGCTGGGACTCCTGCTCAGCGAGAGTTAAAACCAAGTCTGAGACACTCTCTGACGGTATCTACTATGAAGCACTCGAGCTCGTTTTGATGCGCATGGACCCTCCCCCAGTGGGGCGCCCCTCTTCCTTCACCGCCCGATCGAGCACGATTCACACCAACAAACATCTTCTGAACCCCGGCTGGTGCTGGCGCAACCTTTAGGAGCTCACAGTCTGGTGGAAAGGGAGCCCCACAAACCAGTTCATAAAGTGCTAAGCCAGCGACAAGAGGCTGCCGGCTCTTTGGGGCGGGTGGGGAATGGTCACAGGACTCTTCGGGAGGAGCTGAGTCTTCGCAAGGGTGTAACTCAACGGCTTTATTCGGGTATTATTAGAGGAATAGAGGTTTATTGTAAAAAAAAAAAACAAAAACAAACAAAACAAAAAACAAAAAAAAAGAGAGAGAGAGAAAGTCGAAATCACTGAGTATTAAGTGGATATCGACCTTGAACTTGTCCTCCGGCGATAAGCTCTGTGATCACTGTGGTTACAGACCTCCCATGCAAAGTGCTCTCTGTTTCGTGTGAAAGTCGGATCATATTACACACGCTGTTTTAGAGGCTTTTAAAAAATAACCATGTATTGCTGCTGCCTCTTCATATCTGTATGAGTCCACGGGGCCATTTTTAGTGGCCGTGTAGAGTTCCACCGGAAGCCGTGCCCTGCGCTTAACCAGCCTTCTCCTGGGTCATTCACAATTATTTAGTTTATGATCGCTCACAACTATTCCAAGTGTTTAAGCGGGTCTTTCTCAGAGAAGGAGGCGCTTCCGTGAAGATATGAAAGGGAGAGGAAGAGAGGGCTGTGGACATGAAGGTGTGGAGAAGGCATCGGGCAGGTGGGGGACGCGAGCCATTCAGCGAGGCTGGAGCATGGGGTGTGTGTGTGGAGAGAGAGAGAGAGAGAGAGAGGAATGTCATTGAAACATAAAGGACCTTAACGGCCAGTCTAAGGATTTGCACCTGACCCCGTTAAACCACAGGGAGCGAACCAAAAGCCCGAGTCGGTGGAGTCGCGCCAGCAGATTTGTGCTGTAAAAGGTCACCTTTCCTTCCTGAGCGTTTTGTGACACACAAGAAATAAGTTTTTCTTTTTCTTCCTGATAATAAGGTCTAACTCTACAGCCACGCTAATCAAGACAGCACAGTATTGGCAGAAGGGTAGAAATATAAATCAATGAAACAAAATTAAACTCCCCAAAATAGATCCGCAAATATGCTCAACTGATTTTTGAAAAAGGTCAAAAGCATTTCAGTGGAGCTTTTTCGACAACTAGTGCTAGAACAACTGGATATTCAGAGACGAGGGGAAAAAGGACCGAAATCAAAACCTTACGCCTTATACAAAGCTTAACGGGAAACAGATCATGGATGTCAATGTACAACTGTCAAATTGACAAAAAAAAATGATGGAGAAAATCTTCAGGATCAAGGGCTTGGTGAAAAGTTCCTAGACTTGACATCAAAAGCGTGATCCAAAAAGTCGATAAAATGGACTTCGCTGAAATTAATGACTTGTTCTACGAAAGTTTCTACGAAGAGGATGAAAAGACACTACACATTTGCAAATTCCGCATTCGACAAAGACCAAGTATCTAGACTAGATTTAAAAACAGGGAAACACGAACCCAATTAGAAAATGAGCGAGAGACAGGAGTGGCCGCTTCGCTGAGGAGGAGACACACAGACGGCAGAGTGGCCCGTGAGAAGTCGTTCGCCATCATGAGCCGCGAAGGAGACGCCCTCCGAAACCGACGATAAATCGCGACATCTATCAGAACGGCTGGAATAAACAATGGTGGCAAAACCAAGTGCTGGACAGGATGCGGAGAAACCGGATCATTCATCCATTGCCGGCGGGATTGAAATGGAACGGCAGCTCCCTGAAACCATTCGCCGCACAGGTGACCCCTGAAATGACCCCCCATGCAGTCAAAAATCCGCATACGATTTCGACTCCTCCAAGACTTAACCACCGTACAGTTGCCCTTGGTATCCACAGGGGACTGGTTTCAGGACTCCTGCAGACCAAAATCCACGGGTCCCGTACATAAAATGCTGTCGAATCATGCATACAGTCGGCCCCATGCATGCAGTCGGCCCTCCGTATCCGCGGATACCCGGCCAGTATTTATGATCCGAGGCTGGCGTTGAAAGCTTTCATTCCAGCAGACGGTCACCCTGTTGAGACTGGGTGTGCACATCTTGGTCTTCACATTGGCTGTGATTCCAATGGCGGTTTAGTTTTCAGGGTGGGCTTGCTTCATCCGATGCTGTGGGGGCTCTTTCTTGCCCTCTCTGGTGCTGCCTGTGGGGACAGAAGGGGCTTCCCCAGGCCGAAGCGGGATATCTCTTAGTGTGGAGGGGAGTCTCGGGCCCACAGGTACAAAGACAGTTACTGGGCCAGGCCACGTGCAGTGGCCTCTCCTCCAGGGCTGCGTGTCACCTCTGCAGGGAGGCTGCGCACGTCCTCGGCTCACTGATCGTTACTGGGGTTTCTGACGGATGACCCATCCCTCTTGCCAGTTCTGCTGAGATCACCATTTGTCTCTGGTTAGACCCCGTTTTGCCTAGAAATGCACTGGGCCCGCCTGTCTGCCTTCCGCTTCCAGGTCGGAGGTCAGGAGACAGAGTCCGGGTCACCGTGTCCTGCTGGACGGGGAGTGTAAGACGCTGCCCACGTGTTGGGGTTCCAGTCCTGGTCCCTAAACCACTCTTCCTTCTTCTCGCCACTCTTCGGTGACCTCCTTCGGTCGTGGCGTGTCATCCCACGGATTGGTAGTTGTACTTGGCAGGGAGGAACAGGAAGACACGCGTCTGTGCCATCTCATCCTGACCAAAAGTCTTGACTTCGACACTTTTACATACGTGTTGTTTTCTGGCGTACTGATGTCCAGCCACAGACGTGTTCCAGAATGCTCACGGCGGCGCCATCTGTAATAGCCCAAGTCTGGAAACGCCCAAAGGCGTTTATAGTAGAATTATCGTGGCGTGTCCCCTCAGTGGGACACCGGAATGGACAGACTACGAGGAAGACAGCGACGGTGTGTGCCTCTTCCCAACGTGATGTCAAACGAAGCGGCCGGAGACCGAAAAGCACCGCTTTGTGACTGCATCTCACAAAGCGCACCCAGGTGGAGGTGACCTGCGCTGGGAAGGCAGGCGGATGATGACTCCAGGGAAGGACCGTGACTGTCAGGCCTAAGACGGGCCCCCACGGTGCCGGCCACATTCTGTCATGGTCTGGGTGCTGGTTACACAAATGCATCAATTAATCAAGCCGTACGTTTATAATAGATGCACTTTTTCTCTCTATGTATATTATGTTTTCCTAAAAAGGCTTTAACAAATTATGTGTTTGCTGGGAATTACAGATTTTAAGACACGAACTATATCATAAATCTCCCAGCTGGCATCGAGTGGGCAAAGAAGCTCTTGCTCAGAAATCAGCCGCCCGGGAGCTGTTACGAGCTCCGTGAAGCTCCTCGGTCTCCGTTCCCTCGTGTGTAAATCTCTCGTCAACTGAAGCAAACTTCCTGGGAGCCTGGTCTGTGCCAGGTACTGCGCTGCATGTGCAACGCCCGTCCCTGACACTTCTCTGCAAAAAAGACACAGTCGATCCTCATTATTCACAGGGGTGACGACCTTGAACCCTGTGAACAGTGGGTGAGCGAATAATGAGCCATCGCTCCTACTGGGTGGGTCCCCTGAGCCTCTGTCATGACGTGTCACCAAGCAGTCGACGCATAACCGTGCGTAACGCGTTTCTAGGTAGACGCCTCGCGTGAGGCGGGTCGCTGGCTCGCTCTCGCCGCACTGGGACTCACGCCTGGGTGGAGCTTAGCAAACGCACGTGTTTTCTGCGTCGGGCGCATCACAGCCTTCTCGTGATCGGACGCAGGACGGCACACGCGCACCAGGCTCAGGGACGGTTCACAACAGCCGCGGGATCAGCGAAAGGCATAAAAGTGCGAAAGACGTGGCTGCGTAAAGGACGCCGTTCACACTCAGAACCCAAACCGGGCGGCGCACCCAACCGCGGCCGGGACCCAGTTCCCTCGCGGCTCTCTGCACGGCCATGACGGGCCACGGATGCGCCCTATCGATCTTGGGATTTCGAGAACATTTTCGCGAGCAGCACATGTGCAAATACGGGATCCACGAATAACGAGGATGGGCTGTATGCTTTTCCTTCCCAGGTGCAGAAACCGAGGCTCAAAGCGGTGAGGTCATCATCTGGGAGGCGGGGAGCACGTTCTTTCCATCAAACACGCTTGGTTCACCACCTTCACCCAGAATTTCTCTCTCCCTTCCTGAGCTCCGTAACTCCCAGGGCAGAGGCACTGCCCTTCCCCGCTCTGAGAGCCACGAGCCACGATGAGGATGCGCTCGGCTCACATTCACTGAGCACTGAGCACTGCACGGTGCTGGGTGCTGGGTGCTGGGTGCTGGGTGCTGGGCTAAGTGCTCTGTGAGCACCGAGTCATCTAATTTTCACAACCAGCTTGGTAAGTCAGTTCTGTAAAAATCACCGCTATAAACGTGCACAGAGAGGGTAAATGACGTGGCCACTGTCACCGGGCTGGTTTGAGGGGAGGATCCAAGATCCAACTGCAGCAGCCCAAACTCTCAGCAGGTGTACCCCACACACACAGCCCTAGTACCGAACCCCAACCTCCACTGCACGCACAGCATGCCGTGTGCAAATCACCTATTCGCTTCTCTGTTTTCCTCCAAAAGACCCCGAGCTCCTGACAGACATCAACCTCGTCTCCCTCCTCTCACTGAGCCCACCACCGGGCCCCGATGCCGACACACAGCAGGTGGTCAGCACGTGACCGGCCGATAAATAAATGAAGGCGGGAACCAATGCACCTCAGTCTTCTGGGTGCCCAGCACAGAGCCTGGGACAGAGTGGGCGCTCGGTAATCGTTTGCTCGACGAGAAAACAATCAACCTTTCCCACGAGCGGCATCATCTTTCAGGAAGGGAGAGCGGACCCTGAGGTCTCCGACTGTTCCTGCCCACAGCCCCGAGCAGGCTGTGGAGCCAGTCCTTCCTCTGAGCTGCAACCGGACACATCCTGGCTCCGAGAGAGTCCAGTTCATTAGACCTGTGTCTGCCAACAGAGAGAGTGGACAGACACGGGAGGAAATTGTCAGCAGCGAAGAGGAGGGAAGGCGGGAGGGGGAGGGGACGGAATCGGCAGTTTGTCAGAGGCAGGAAAACGGGGAGCCATGCCTCTCGCTAAATGACCGCATGGGCTAATGGTACAGGCACCCGTAACGGCTGGCGGCTGCTCGTTTACGTCAGATGATTACATTTGCGGTTCTGAATTGCGTTGAACACGTCTGCTGCTAACGCTGTCCAGATCGTTGGCTGTCGGCAATTCCCCGGTGCTTTTTCTCCCCGTGAAATGCAGATCTGCTACGAAGGCCTTCGTTTTATCCAGATAAGGATGGCGATGTTCTTACCTTATAGAGGTAAGAACAAGAGTAACGAGAGCTGCCGTTCGGAGTGTCCACTGCGTTTCAGAAGCCGTCCTAAGTGCCGAAGTTTGAACTTGATAAAATTGGGCTTCGTGACTAGGTTTCTTTAGTGCTGTGCGATTTTAGGCTAGTTACTTAACCTCTCTGATCTTCATTTTCGTCCTGTGTAAAAATGCATACTTTGCATAACTATTGTGAAGGTTGACAATGGCTTCCCCTCCCCTCCAGCTGATACACGCCATTCTTCTAAGGTACAAATTCAGATGCGTGTTTTTTTCCATGTTCGTGGACTTCTGGGGGCTCTCTGCGGCCTGCGGGACAAGTTGCAAGCCTCATAAAGTGACGCGTGAAGTCTTCATGTGCAGGCCGCAGTGACGGGGGCTCTGATTCACCACCCGAACCCCCTTACAGGATCGAAGCCTCATCCCCCAGCTGCTGGGAGAGATGATGGCAGACAGCCCCCCACCACTGACCACCGTGAGGGTGTGAAAGCCTGGCCCTATCACGCTGGCTCGGGATAACTGTGAAGAGCGGACCAGCTTCAGAACGGCCGCGGGGTCAGGCGTCCGTCCGCCCCTTCCCCAGCGCTGATCCCCAGGGCGCTGCCTGATCGGGCGCTCCCTAGAACCCCTGCTTGCTCATTTCTACCTCAGTCTGCGTCCCAAGAAGCCAATTTGCAACATGGGCTACGTCTCTATATTGGTGTCCCCACTCCCGTCCGCCGTGCCAAATGTCTCTCCTTCCCAAACATGCCGTTCCCCTTCCCAGCTCCCTGCTATTACTCATGCTTCTCCCCCTTTCCAGAAGGCTCCCCCCTCCAGAATGTGGCGGCTTTGAGAACTACTCCTCCAGCAGGCTCAGACAGAAGGGCGCCTCCTCCGAGAAGCCCCTCCGGACTGTGCAGGTGGAGACACGCTCTGGGCTCTGCGAGGCCTGTTTGTGCCTCTGCGCGGTGCTGATCTCGCCGTACGGTAACCGCCTGGTCAGCCACCTGCTTCCCACCTTCCGGCCTCACTGCCATCCCCTCCGCACCCAGCCGGGGTCTGGCACGTGGCGGGAGCACAGCAAATTTCTGGTTAGTGTGTGAAAACCCTGCCATGCCCAGGGCTGGGCACCCAGTGGGCATGTGGTGTGGGTGTTGCTGATTTGCACTGTTGGGAAAACTTGGGCATTTGGAAGGTCCCTCCACTGTTCGCCCGACGTAGCCTTGCAGAAAACCCGGTGCTCGGTGGCACCCCCAATTCCGCCCCTTCTGCTCCGTGTGGGAACCACCGGGGGCAGCCGTCTCTGCCACTCGAGTGTCGCTTCCTGCAGGAGGGGTTTCGGTGTCCTAAAAGCTTCAATACTGTGAACTCGTTCGATTTTTCCATAATGACACGAAACATACTAAATATGGATGGGAAAACAGAGGCCCAGAGGCCTCAGGTAACCTGGCCGAGACCCACGGCTGGCGGGTGCTGGGACCAGGGTCAGAATTCCAGCAGGTGGATGCCGGAGCCGGGGCTGTGGACCGTGATCCTGGCCCTGTGGCTCTGTGGATAGCCACTCGGAGAACAGGTATCTCCTGAGCACCTACTGTGTGCCACGCATGGTTCTAGGTGCCAAGAACGCTCCAGGGAAGTTCCGAGGATGGTGTGGGGTCAAGGCGGGCACAATCCCCACCCTCGCGGGGCGCACCGCCTCGCCGAAGCAGACGAGAAACACGATTACACGGGCCACCCCGAGGAGAAGCTCGGGGAGCGGGGAGCACACCTCAGAGCGACCAACCCATTGGGAGTTCAGGTAACACGCAAGGCTGCAGGGGCCCGGTGAGAGTCGCCCAGGCAGGGGACAGGCCGTGTGACCTGGGCCGCCGGGCAGAGAGGCAGAGGAAGAGCACTCGGACAGAGCAGGTGAAGCACGAACTTGGCGAAGCGTTCAGAGAACAGGGTGCTCCGTCTGCGCAAAGGACACAGCTGGGGGGCTGGGGGGAAGGAGGGCCGGGCGGCCAAGCGCCCGTGTGGGTCTGCCCTGCCCCGGCCCACACTCCCCCTGCTCCATGCCCAAGCTCAGTCGCTCTGTCAATGACTTCCTGTCTGTGACAGAACTTTCTGTCGATTAAATTTCACAAGTCTGGGATGACGGTTTCTGACCGAGAAGACATGAAGTTTGGGAGTGGAACCATCTGGAAATTCCGTGTGTGGTCCAGGGACTGTGCTGTCCTCTCTCCGGGTCCAGCGGCCGGAGAGGCCTCCGGAGACCCAGCCTCAGCACCAGAGCCCAAGTTCTACCATCTTCCTTTTCCAATCTCAGAGCGATAAACAACCAGAGTAACCGCTTCCATGCAACACAGTGCGGGCGCCCGCGGCACCCTCACGCCTACCCCGTACCCTGCAGGGAACGCTCCTGCCAACGGTACCCTGTGAGGTGTAAACTACCCAAGAGGCGTGAGCGCCTGCGTTCACCGTGGACAGAGTCCGCATAGCAGCTTCGTTCACGACAGCCCCAGACGGTCAGACACCCTCCCCATCAGCAGAATGATGAAACAAACCACAGTACATTCACGCCGCGGCGCAGTACACAGCGTGAAAGAAATGCTTCTGACATACAACACCATCGATGGACTTCAAAGACATTATATAAAGTGAAAGGAGCCAAAGATAAAAGAACATTATTCCAATGTTCCATTCACATAAAGTAAAAAACAAGGCCACACAAACACGCAGCATTAGAGATGGGAACAGTAACCTCTTACTGAAATCTTCTGGGATGGGGACGGTACGCCATCCCTTAATTTGGGTGGTTGTCACTAAGGCACATTCATAGGGGAAAATGGGTCGAGCTGTACAGTTCAGATGGATGCACTTCGCTTTATGCACATGATACCTTAACTTAAAAATAAATTTAAAAATACATGAGGTGAGTATTAATCAACAGGAGAAAATCAGATGGCTTTGGTGACCTCAAAATAATACAAGACCTGTGCCGATGCTCGCTATTAATACTGTCCTTTACCACAGCGGAGTGTGTCACCTCACACCTGTCAGAATGGCTGTCATCAAAAAATCAAAAAACAGTCAGTGCTGGTGAGGATGTGGGGGCCTCGTGCGCCTTTGGGGACTGCAAATTGGTGCAGCCACTACGGAAACACCGCGTGTTGTGTCCCCAGAGCCACATATCACCTTTCTGAGGCTCATTCGCTTCCCACACGCATTTCCTTCCCTCAGCCCAGATTTGTCATCTGAACATTCCTCAGAAGGCTTCAGAGTTTTAAAACATCGGCAAGTTCTTCACTGCCCGCCAATTGAACCCAGCGGGGCTGCAGACCTCGCGGAAGGAGCTGGGCTCTTCCAGATGAATCTCCCGACTGTGAAAACTCTTCCCAAAGACGTATGAAAGGAAGCAGGACATTAATAACTAACAGCTGCAGATGTTTTCCTTGTTCGCACAGCATTTTCACATTTGATTCCCCCTGAGATGCTCCCAACAGTTCCCCCGCGCAGCCTGGAGCAGGTGGCCCGCCCCTGGCAGGGTGGCAGGGAGCTGGCGTGACAGCCCGGCTGGCCAACGAGAAGATCCCCTCCCCGTGGTTGCAGAAAGTGGCTCAGGGATGCGCACGTGACCAAGCCCGGCCAGAGAACACATTTCTGGGGGTGGGAGAATTTAGCCTTCATTCCAGCTTGGCCTCCCTGCAGCTCCTGGAGGTTCTAGATGACCCCGTTTCTTCTTCCTGCTTGTGTAGTTCACTCCTACAAACCAAGTTCATCGGAGAGCCTCCCCACGGTCAGTCACAGGATGCTGGCAGAGCTGCTCTGGCAAACTGTTCAACAGCATCTTTCCAGCCAGGACGTGAGCACCGCTCCCGTGGTGCCGTGTGACCCAGGAACTCCGCTCCCCGCTGTATGCCCCACAGAAGCGTGTGCGGGTTTGCACCAAGAGCCGTGTATCAGGATGTGCGTAGCAGCGCTACCTGTAATAGCTCCACACTGGAAATGACTCGAAAGCTCAACCGTGGAATGAAGAAACGAGCTGTGGTGGATTCGGACAGCGAATGACGACATCGCAATGAGAAGGAGCGACCGACAACCGCCTACGACAGCGCGGATGAACCTTAAAACACAACGTCGGACGAAGCAAGCCGGACACGGAGGCCCCGGCCTCATCCTGTGCCCCAGGCGTGGCGCTGTCTGCGTCCTAGCTCCATCTCGTCCCTGCTGTATGATTGCATTTGCATAAGGCACCAGCGCAGGCAAAGCCAAGCTACGCTGTTCCAAGTCAGGGCAGTGTCCACGCTGGGCGGACAGAGACTGGAACGGGGCCTTGGGTGTGCTGACATGTTCTCTTTCTTGTTCTTAGTGGTTACATGAGTAGGTTCAGTTTTTGAAAATCTTTGAGCTGCAAACTTATCAGAAGGGCCCTTTCCTGTACGTATTTAATTTTTCTAAACGCTAAACTGTTTTAAAGAAGGAACAAAGGCCATTCAGCCAGGGAGATGGGGGACTTGGAATGGAGGCAGAGTTGTAGAATCTTCACGCATCTGAGAGCGTGCCCAGGGGACGAAGGTGTGAGGTTCAGGAGAGTGAGCCTGGGACAAGGGAGTGACGGGGAGACACGGCACTAAGGTGAGATCGGGGAGAATGAGAACTGCCCCCAAGCGGGGCTGCCCTGACAGCTGGCTCTGTCCCCCAACACGCCACGGCCAACTGCGAGAGGCAGACACTCCGCGAGCTGCGCCCACAGTCGCCTCGCCTGTTCCTCGGCCTCCCGGAGTCTGATTCTGCTCCCATCTCCTCCTGCCGGTCTCTCTGGGTCAGAGGCTCAGTTGTCCCTGTTTGCTGTAGAGCTAGTAGGTGATAAGGACGGGGCTCCGGCCCGCCTCCGCCTGCCCACAGCTCATCTTCTCTCGTCTGCATCGGCTGCTTCTCTGCCTTCCCTTCTGCGGACTCACTTTTAGGAGGAGGAGACCCAGGACCTGGTGTTCATCAGCCTTGTCAAGGATCCGGGCTCAGAGGAGCAAACAGATTCTACATTTAGCGAAACGAGACTGGAGAAGACTGTTCTTAACACACGCTCTTCCACAATGACAAACGCTTTACCCAGGAAAAAAACAAGTCGTGTTCTAACTTGGATACATGAAATTATGATGCCAACTTTTCGAGTGCAGGCACATCGCTGGCATACTCGGCTGATTTATAACCTTCTCTTTATCTTAAATTCTCTTCGGATGGACGAGCCCTTGGATCGAGTTGAGTCTGACACACAGTCTGGGATGGATAATCTAAAGAAGAAGGACAAGGCTCTTTTTGTACACGAACCTTCAAAAAAATTCCTTCTGCCCTTCGAGTGGTGGAGAAAAGCACAGCTTCACAGTGTTTCAGCAAAATCTTTCCAAGGGGACGCACGAGGGCAGTGGCAGAAGCTACCGGAGGCCATCTGTGTGCCTTGCGCTGTTCCGAGCGCTTGTCACACAAATGCCTCGTCACATCTTCGCTGTGACATTAAGAGGGACGCACAACTCCGACGTCCCCTTTCCAAGGCGAGGAAACCGAGGCAAGGGGGGTTGGGCGACCCACCCCATGTCACACCAGCGGTAAATGTGGAGCTAAGATTCAAACTCAGGGAGGGATTCAGGGACCGAGAACGCACGCTGGACCGCTAGGCCATGCCCCTCACACCTGCTGCGTGCCAGGCACTGTGCACAGTGCATGGCGTGACCACCTCACACAGTAGGCAGCGAAGCACCCACCTGACAGGCGAGAAATCTAAAGTTGACGGAAACTGAACTTCGTGCCCAAAGCTACCCACTAGTAAAGGACAGGGCCAGGTCCACCTCAGCTCCAAATCCACACATGACAGGGACACGCCTCCATCCTTCACCACCCATCTCCAGTGACCGGCACAAGACCTGGCACACGACAGGCATGCAGTCCATTCTGATGAGTGAATAAATGCATAAATGAGTGAATGAATTCTTCTTACCCTTATCATGAAGCTCCTCCTCCTCTGTCTGTCTGTCTGCCTGCCTGTCTGTCCTTCCCTCTAAACCCAATCCTCCCTGGTCCCCAGATCCTCAAGAGACTGCTGATTTCTCCCTACCCTGTCCGTCACAGTCATGTTCCTCTGAAGACTCGTTTATACTTGTTCCCTCTGCTTCTCCCCTGACCATCGTCTTTGGCTGTTTGTAAGCAGCTTTTCCACCCACAACCATCCCATTGAGGACGATTCTTCCTAAGGTCACATCCATCCATTCGTTTGATCAGTCGATACTTACTGAGTGGCTACTGCGTGGGAGGCAGGCAGCGAGGGATGGGAGAAGTCCTTGATGATCTGTTCACCTGCCGGAGGAGGCTCAGGAAGGCACACCTGAGACAAGGAGCGGCGAGCGTGATGAGGCTCGTGAAAGGAGGGCGTGCAATCCGTGTAAGAAGCCCAGTGGACTTTCTCATGCCTGGTGGGTCCTGGCTCTGGCAGGTGACAGTAGCCACTGCTGCACAGCCCCACAGGAACGCTGGGAATCGTTCATACATCAGCGGGCTTGCTCAGCTCCCGCTTTCCCGTATCTGTCTCCAGAAACTCCTGCTCTTTTTCCGTAGATGCTAAATACATCTCTTGCCAGTTTTCCGCCCATCACTGTGACAAGCAAACACTCTTTTTTCTCCAGTTTCCCCGACCTTTGCCAATCCAAGAACTTCTTGCTGATCTACTCCTTAAATACTGGGGTTCTGGAAGGTTCCATTCTGAGTACTTTCCTCATCGTGTTCTCAGGTAATCTCATGAGGAAATTTTCTGTGGTTTCTTCCATCCTCTGCAGCGACAGCAGACAATTTTTCTTGAGCGCTCTGTGTCAGATCCTGCACTGTGCTTCACACGACCACATGCAGACAGAGGCTTCTTATACCGAATCACTAGCCCAGATAAGTGCTCTAAGTCCCACACTAGCAGAGCTCCAAGTGTGAGCCTCTGGGGATCTCAAAAAGCCTACCAGGGTATCTACCGAGTGTCTACATACTTATGAGTGTGTAGTGGAGTCTCCCAGAGGCTGGATGATATGTGATGATGTTAAATTAAAAATGTTCTTATCGGCCATCTTTGGTCATATCTGCTTAATATCTGTAAGCTCATTATCATTCAATACACTGTTCATTTGAAATCCTGATCATTTCCTTATACTTATTTAGAAAATAATTTTAAAAGTTTCTAGAAAAAAATAAATATAAAGTTTTAAATCTTATCTAAAACCGTTGTTATTTTATAGCTTTGTAATATTTTGCTTTAAAGTAAGTACACATTAATTTACAATATATTTTTCTTATGTTTAAAGATAAATCGTTAGCTTTAAAAATGTATACTACTGACCTCCTTAACCCATAGCCGAATCTCCTATGTCTAACGATGTTGGAAAAGGTAAAGCTGACCTATCAAAGAGTTCTGACTCATGGGATGGAATAATCCACCCCGAAGAAATTAGGTAAAGCTACAAACAAAACTACAACTAAAAACAAACAAAACTACTTTCTTTCCCTCGACATGGTAGCTATTAGTCATTTATCTGATTTTGCTTATTACGGTTTTTCAAACTGTAAATGGAAAAGCCACCGAAGCATGTTACATGATAAGTTATCTCATTTCTCTGACTGGGGAGGCATAAACGGTAGCACAGAGGCTGATAAACCTTCTACACTGACAGCTCTGAACGCCTGCTGGATGAAGAGTCAGCAAAAGAAATCTCGGCATTTCCGTTTCTGACAACACCGCGACCCTGTGAACTAAAGATTTAGCTGCAAACGGGAAGACTGAGTTAACAGATCAACTGCAGAACTGTCCCTTTGTCATTCAGACGGACGGGTCTACGGACTGAACTCAGAGCTTCACTCGTATTCCGCTGGTGTGATTACCAACTAATCATCGGAGGCTTCTTACTTGAGCACCTTGCAACTATGGCGCTGAAATGTTAAAGATGCTGAAAAACTTCCGAATCTTGGAACGAGCTCTTGCTAACCGATGACATCTCTGCGCCAAATGAGAAAGCGGCACCGAACTACAGCAAGAGTCACTGAATTTCTCGTTGCCACGCACTCACAAAAATAAAGCCAATTTCGCTTAAGAACAGCATCGATGAAGCAGGGAAATCTATTAACTTTATTAAATGCACATCCTTGAGTATGTCTTTTGAATATCCTGTGGGATAAAATGGGAGGTACGCATAAAGCCTTCTCTCCCGAAAAACAAAACACATTTGCAATTAAGCTGTAGCTGAACCAGACACGTCGTTCAGGGAAAACCACTTTTATCTCCAAGATTGACTGACATATAACCTGAAGATGAATGAAGCCTGTCATTTCGAGGAAAACATCTGACTGTATTTGCTGCCCATGATAAAATTTGAGGTTTCAAGTGAAAATTAGATTTAAGAAAGTTGTGTCTTGTCACATGAGTTTAAGAGCTTTCCAATTCTCGAAGATGTTTCTGATCAGTTTGGTAGTAAATATTGATCAATATAACCCACATAAACAAAAACTCTTCGAAGTCCTCAGAACTGTTAAGAGTTTAGGGGGTCCTGAAACCAAACATTTTGAGAACCACCAACCTAAATTTTCTATTTGGTATCCACATGATTGACCATGGGCACCTACAACAAACATTTCTAAAATCCCACTTAAAAGAAAATATTAGCTAACAATTCTCGGATGTTGACAATGTGCCGAGCATTATGATCGAGTCCTTCATAAGCGCTATTGCATTTAATCCTTATAACTCTGCCATATAAATACTATTAATTATTGCTCACAACCTTTGTTTTCGTTCCCCAGAAGCTAGCCCTCAGATGAGGATTTATGTGAAACTCGTAAGAGTTCCCAGGAAAAACAGTCAGGTTGTAGAGTGGTCGCACCCAGAAGGGAGAGGACAAGGACACATGTGATAGCAAGCAAAATCCCAAGGGAGGTCCCTCGGGGGTGCTCTGGAGACAACGTGAGTCACTCTCCAAATAGCCCTGATGGAGGCACACGGGAGTGGAGGATTTACACGCCTGCACCCAGGCACCTCCAGGAGGATGTCAATTCCCAGGCAACGTCAGCTCTATGTGCATTGGGCAAAGAGGGCTCCAGAAGGCTGAGATCTGCAGGTACTGGCAGTCTGGAAGGAAGCATGCTGGGAGCCAAGGAGTGGTAGAGGGACCCAAGCAGACCCGGGCAGGTGACAGCATCTGCTACATGCCCATTTCACAGCTGAGGTAAGTTATAGTCCGTCCCACCCAAATTACGACTTCCTTCTTCTGCAGCATCCACCTCGGTAAACAAGATCATCCTTCTGAGCCTAAAACATAGGTATTATCCACCCCTTTCCTTATTTCCTATCTCCTGGAAGAATCTGGTCACCACACCCTGCCAATTATTTCCCCGGCCTCTCAGGAACACATGGCCGTTAAAAACAATGCCCGCTTTCTGTACCTTCCATCTTAGCACTCATCACGCTGTCTCGGGATTTCTCGCAAACCTGTCAGTCACCATAAAAGAACTGTGCACTTATCGAGAGCTGGAACCTCATCCTATTGGTCTTTACACTCCCAACGCTTATCACAATGCCTGGCACAGAGCCAGAGGCCTCCGGGTGGATGAACAAGGGCGTGACCACGGCAGGACCCTGGACAGTTCCCAGGGAGCCCGTTGCTCTGCTAGCTGCTAAAGCCACATCGAGTAAGGGGTTCCCGCCACTTTGGGACTCTCAACTGTTAACAACCCCTCACATTTTCACCCTTGAGATGCAGTCTATTATCTGGTTCTACATTCAAAAACGTACCTCAAATCCATCTGCTTTCCATTTATTTATTACGAACCTCACCCAAGACGTGATCTCTTTCCTGGGGCTCCAATCTGTCTTCCGCACAGTGGTCAGAATGATCTTTTCAAAAATATAAATCAGTCTACGGCCATGTCACCCTGAGCAAGCCTGATCCCGTCTGATCTCGGGAGCTAAGCACGGTCGGGCCTGGCTGGTACTCGGATGGGAGACCACCTAGGAAGACCAGGTGCCGTAGGCGTAAAAAATTAAAAATAAGGGATTGTAAGCTGACAAGGTCTTTGCAACCTGTGAGGTCAACCAAGGGTTGCCTCGCCTAATCAATCAATCAATCAATCAGCTGGGTGGGTTAAAAATGAACACACAATTCTTTGCCACTACTCCCACCAAGAGATGCAATCGATTCCCCCTCTGAGTCTGGGCTGGCCCGGTGGCTTGTATTAACTATGGAGACACAGGCAGAGCTGATTGTGTAACCTCTGGGGCTGGGTCTTGAGTAACAGTCGTATAGATTTAAGCAGTTTACAAAGCTCCGAAAAGTTGATAACGAGGCATTTGACTCACTCATATATCACAAGGGGAAAAAAAAACCAATCAAAATAATAGCAATAATAATAGATGACAGCTTCCATTTAAAAAGAATCCTTAGAAGGCCTGAGACCTGCTCAGATACACAAATTTCCCTATGTCTTAAGATGCTGTGAGGTTGACACTACTGTCCTTATTTTTCCAACGAGAAGACTGTGGCTCAGTAAACCGATTTTCAAATCCAGGTCTTCCGGAAGGAGAAATCCTCAAGTTGCCCTTCCTCTCTGTTTGGGGGCTATGACTAATGCTCATCCCCAAATCCAGACGCTAAAATTAAGAGACAAGCGCAATGGCTGATGAGATCTTATTTTCTCCAAATTATTAGAACAGTAAGTCAGATGCCACACGGTGTGACTGTGATATTTGTCCTGCCCTAAGAAAGGCTCTGTAAATACAAGGGCCAAACCCTGTAATTGAAGCCATACGTTAACCAAAGCCTGGAACGCATCTGCACATTCGAAACACGCTGATGAGGCAGGAAGGAGCTGGCCTTCCCCATCGCTTCGATAACCTCGAAATCTGGGGTCGGGGCCACATTCTTAAGTGCTTCCTCCCCCAATGCCCCTTCCTCGTCACTGGCCCCCACCCCTTCTTTCTCATAAAATGCAGAATGACCTTCTGCCAAGGGAGAATTGAAAATATTTCAGTTCCATAGGTCAGTGACATTGTGACGAACCTTACATTATATCGGTCGATCAGAATCTTGCCTGTGTCTGAAAGAATGCAAAACCACGCCTCCTCCAAATCAATTTAATCTATAGTTTAAATTACTGACTGGTCAAGGGGGCCGGGACCGTGGCATTAGTCACCGGCCCGAAGGAAGCTGAGTGAGGGAAGTCCTGACTGCTGCATACGCTGAGTCTGCTGCCCCTGAGCTGTTTATTTCCTGTGTCACCAGCACACGCATGGACAGGGACGTCCTAAAAAGCGTTAGTGTCCAACACACACACACACACACGCACACACACACACGCATACACACACACGCATGGGAGCCTCCATCCACCACCTGAGAGGAGCAGACACTCCTGGATCACTCCTCACGCACAGAGCAAAGAGCGTGTGAGCGTCTCCGTGCACCTGCAGTGCGAGGCACTGGGAAAAGTCCCAAATGAGGCTTGATTTTATGAATCAACAAATCAGTGTCAATTAACTGGACATCACAACCATCCCACCTGGTCTAAAACCCTGTGGGGTTTTAACGGCTTCCTGTGTACCCTGGAATAAACATGAACCCCCCCCCACTAGTTCTGAAAGCGTGTGGCCCTCCACCCGCCCATCGCCCTGGCCGTCCCTGTGTCTGCCGTGGACGGTGCTGTCCGGCTTCGCCCGGCTCTGCCCTCCCCCCAGAACTCTCTCTCCCTGCTGCATGCCTGTCTCCTCAGTCTCACACTCCAGCCTGTTTTTCAAGACACAGCTCGAAAACCACTTCTGCGAGGAGGCCTCCCCGACTGCGAGCCTCGGACCAGAGGAGGCCCCCGCTTTATTTTCTCAGTTTCTCCACCTTTCTCTGTCTAACCAACACCTCGCTGTGCTGTTTCTGTTCCCAGTGAGTTCCGCGGGGCCACGAGCTCAACGAGGCAAGGGCTGTGCCCGGTTTTGTCACTGCCGTATCCTTAGCAGACAACGAACTGCCTAGCGCCAAGATGACAGGATGCTCTTAGCCGTCAGCAGAAGCTCTGGAAGCGCGGTCCCCAGAGCCGCGGCAGCAGGTCCCCGGAGGGCCTGTGAGAAAAGCACATCTGTGGCCCCTCCCACACCTGTGGAATGGGAGACACCAGGTGAGGGCCAGCAGTCTGCGCTTTCGCGAGCTCTCCACGTGATTCAGCTGCGCCTAAAGTGTGAGAAGCCCTGGTCTGTAATGTTAAGGCGCTCACACCCCAATAGGCATGGCTTGTGCTGTGTAACCACGATGCCACTGGTGGGTGGGTATTCTTTGCGGGCTGATTCTGGGTAAGGGACGGGAGGCGCTCACTCACAATTAGGGAAGGTCCATAAGGGAATGCGGGCGGGGGAGTGAGCAGGGCACCACAGGCATCTACGATGTAGGTGCATTTTCAGGCTCGGAGTTGGCACTCAGTAGAGGCTGACCTGGACGCTGGAGGAGAGATTCCTGAGTCAGGTAAGACCAAGTGCTTTCCAAGCCCCATTCACCTCTGACAGTCTCAGAGACACCACAGTCATGCCTGCTCCAAAGAGTTTTAAGGGCCGTAATAAAGTGTAGCAAAGCTTGAAGTTGCCGACAGTAAAACTACATCTAATGTTGAATAAATGTGACAAAAACCACACACGGTCCTCCACCCCACTCCAGGAGGAGCCAAGCAATAGGGACTTTATAAATTTAAAACAAAATAAAACAAAACAAAACAAAAACAAAAGACAAAAAACCAAACAACAGTTAAATCCAAGTAGGAAGCTGTTTGCGTCCAGGAGGCCTGCAGAGCAGACGCTGCCTCTACTGGAAATTAAAAGCGACGTGTCCCCACGCGTGAGGTGCTCCGAGTTTATGCGCCACCCCCTAACAGGAGCTGACGGAACAGGTGATCACTCGGACAGGAAGTGATGCCGGAAGCCCTGCAGTCAAAGTGGAGGAAGATGTAAAATGTGACTGAAATGACAAATCTTTCACCTGCCTCCCAATCGATGCATTAACTCCCCGTTTAGAAGTCACAGCTCACAGCCCCCCCAGCGGGATTCCGGGACCGGTCCCTTTCGACCTAGAACCTTGTGAAAACACTATTTCCACAGAGTTCTTGCCTCATTGCAGAAAGAAAAGGATTCCACACACTTTCGTGTCCTCGTTTTGCTCCTGAATTAATTTTGACAAGGATCCCGTATAGCAAATGGCTTGCTTCCACCTAAAACACGAGGAGAAAATGATGTTTGGTGAAACATCCATTTTAATACATTTCACTGTTCTCAGATGTCTTCGTGTCACGGTTTTGAATAGATGACCCCACCCTTCCCATGTATTGTTACTGCTCATTTATCAACAAGAAAAAGAACTATGTAATAAGTCAGTAGTTTAGAGACACAATTTCTCCGTGGATAAAAATACTGCCTTGCTTCTCGTGTAACGCTTTGCTCATATCTTTCTCACGATAAAAACATAAATTCGGAGCATTTGCCAATACGCCTCAACATGTAAGAAAAAATGAGAACTCTTTTCCTCATAAAGGAAAAACGAAAATTCAAATATTAAGAAAAAACAAAAATTCAAATCTGTCCTGAATGTATAAAAACGTGCAAAAGCAGACTAAGAACAAATGACAGAGACTGGGACACTCCTTCACTCCCGGGGGCACGGGGGGCCTTTCATTTCACCTTCATTTTCCTCCGTTATTATCCAGTTGGAATAACGCACACCGTGCGATTATGGCGCAGAGTCAGACAAGCAGACCGCAGGCCCAGGACAGACAACCCGGAAACAAACCCACAGACGAAAGGAAGTGACAGGGGACATTGCAGGTCACTGGGGAGAGGGGGCCCTTCTATCCATGACGGACTATAACGGACGATGCTGGAATGATGGGTTCTCCATAGGAAACTAAATGAAACTGGATCTGAATGTCACCGCATCCAAAACTCGACCCCTCCCATCACAGACAGAAACCTCTTGGGTTTAAGAACCAGATAAGAACCGATGAGGAAAAAGACAATCTTGAAAAAGGAGCGAATGGTAGGAACATAGATGGGACGGCTGCCTCCTGAAATGGGACAGGGGGGAGGGGACAGACGGGGCCATCCCGAGAAGAAGCAGGGATTGTACGGGGGCGGCTTCCGAGAGCGGAGTCACCACAGGTGCGGGCACGTCCGACGCCCGCCCGTTCAGTGGACTCAGGCCGTGGTCTTCCACAGCCTTCTCGTCGGTAAACACGGTCCCTGGGTACCCGTCTGCTTCTGTTCTGGGTTCGCTGCCCAACTGGTTCTGAGCCGGGGCGGGTGAAAGGGAGGAGGCGGCGTTATTAGACTCAAATCCCCAACAGCAAGGAATCTGGATTTGATTCTGGGTGGTTTTGAACAACTATGACATGATCCGACTTAAGCTTTTTTGAAGTTCGTCTTGGTGGCTCTGTGGAGAATAGACTGCAGGGGACGCAGATGAAAGCTGGGAGATCATTAGTCGGCTTTCGCCATAATCCAGGGCAGGCACGAGGGTGGCTTAGTGACGGGAGCCGAGGAATAATAAGTCATCAGAGCCAACGGCGGTTTGCTATTGTCCTGCATGACGGAGGCGGGTGAGGGAGGAGGAGGAGGGGCAGGATGAGCCCCAGAATGAAATCGAAATGAAGAGAAATCAGCGATATGAAGTATCTTGAAAATAGAGATGCTACTTTCAATAGCTCTTCCATTTTTTTTAATGAATGAAAGCTGATCGGGTTTCATCGACTCTCAGAGCCGGAGGATGGAGAGACTACGTTTTGCAGGACAGAATGAGAAAGCGCGGGGGCCAAGCCCTCGCTGGTGAGGCAACAGGGACGCCCCTCGGCCTGCGGCGATGCAGTTCCCTCTGCCTGAGTCACCGGCAGCCGCTTTCCCCACGCACCAAGATCTCTTGTGGGTCTACACATCACGTGAACATTTTATCCTCACAGCCAGCAGCTCCAACCTAGTGCCAATGTGACATTTATGTCCAAATAAATGCGCATAAAATGTCATCCTACCTAAGGCCCAGCACAGCAACTTCCAATTATACCATGTTTTAAGGGACGATGACAAATGCGGGAGAAATTGCCTCCTGGCCTTTCCTAAGATAACAAAATTGGAAACTTTGGATGAAATCACAGGATGTTGATGGTTCTGTGACTTGGGGGCGCCAGTTAAATTGATCAAGCGGCCAGTGGTGGCTTCCTCAGAGGGACCATAGGGACGAGGCTGGGTTCACCCCGTCTTTTGTACCCTCCATGCTGTCAACACAGCCACTGCACAGCGGAAAATCATGGACTGCGTCCTGAGAGGTCTTCATGAGGCTGACGGCAGGGCCACAGGCTGCAGGAAAGAGCGTTTGTGTTCTGGGGTCTCACATCCGAGCGTTGTTTGGGCAAGTAGCTCTGACTGCCTGGTCTGGGTCCCAGTCTGCCCCTCAGCAGCTGTCACCTCGGACGGATTTCTTGGAATCTCATGCTTCGATTTCTCCATCTGTTAAATGTCAACACCCGTCCCATCCACTCGTCTCCTAGTGGTGGGAGTTAAACATGGCGACCCATACAAAACACCAGGTCTCAGCTGGCCCAGGCTGCTGTAGCAAACGCCACGGCCACAGCGGGATCAGACAGCAGCAACTGCTCCTCTCGGTTCTGGAGGCCCCACGTCCACGATCACGCAGCCAGCGGATCCGGTGTCCCGTTCACAGATGGCGTCTTCTCCGTGTGTCCTCATTGGTGGACCAGGTGAGGGAGCATGCCGAGGCCTCATTTATAAGGCCACCGATCCCATTCATGAAACTCCACCCTCGTGATGCAATCACCACCCAGAGGTCCTACCTCCCAACGCCGTTGCTCTAAGGATTAGGTCTCAACCTAGGATTTGGGGGACACAATCTAACAGCCAGCAGAGTGCCCGTGCATGGTCGGCAAAGACCAGCAGGTCATATACTTAAGTAAGCTCGCCGCCTCACACTCCCTCACAGAACCTGACACCTGGAAGGAGCTAAAAGACCGTCGGTTGCACAGATGTTGAATTATCATCACCCTCTTGGCCTCAGTTTCCCCGCTGGTAAAGAGAGTGGTGATGCTAACGCCCACGTTTGTCACAAGATGAAAGAATACGGAAGAGACCGAATAAATGGCGGTTTACAGAATGAACTTTAAAAGCCCCATTTGCTGAACTGAAAACGACATCAGGGAGACTCGCCGCTTGATTATTTTAGACCTTGCTCAATTCACAGTTTAACATGCAAGTCTGTGTATGTTTCAAATGAACGGACATGCGTTTTAACTGTGAAACAAGATCGTTTTTGTTTACTTCTCTCCGGGATGGGATGATGCCCCTCACAGGGTCATTAAGCAGGCTGAGGGACTTAAAAGAGAAGCCTGGCATGGAGGAGATGCTGCATATGGGGCAGTAACTTCCTCCCCAAACAAGCAAACAAACAAGTCAATAAAAACATGTCCACCAGGGAATCACAGTTGTCCATCTCCGTCTCCCTCCCTCGCCTGACTGAGCCCCATAAACCAGCAGACACAATCCCCTGCTCTTTCCTGGTCCCTTCTTATGACCTCTTGTGGTCTGAGCTCTGTCACTGGAGGGGAGATCATTCTTTGGGACACGGACCCCATGTGGCGGCTCTACTTCCAGAAATTTAAAGTTGGGTGAATCCCTCTCTCTCTCTCTCTCCCTCCGACCCCCTAAATTACCAATCTTTGCCATTAGCATTGGATCAGAAAGGCCTTATCTTCTTAATTTCTTATAAGATACCCAGGGAAGAGGTCTGAGGAATAATGGGTGATTGTGGAAAGGGGAGGGTCAATGGGAAAATAAGTTCACTAGGTTAAAAAACGGAAGGATGAAAGGTTTCTTTACTTCAGGACTTCTCAGAGCCTTCGGCACACCGCTGTTCCCACGACTCTTCAGGAGTGGGGTTATAAAACTATTTCTAAAACTTATTTGACCAGGAAACTGCATAGAATACACTTTTGCACGCTGTGGTGTACGGTATTCTAAGGAACAGAATGTCCAGTATGGACAAAGGCAAGAAGTCTGTGCAGGTATAAGGAGGGGCAAGGTGGAAGACAAGGTTTGTGCAATGGGTCAGGGCATCCTAGGGAAAGCCATGGTGATGATGATGATGATGATGATGATGATGATGGTGATGACGATGAAGAGGGTGATGATGGTGATGGTGACGATATGATGGATGATGGAGGATGAATGATAGATTGAGATGGTGATTCGATGATGGTGATGATAATGGTGATGATGATGATGATGATAGTGATGCATGGCGATGGTGATGACAAGAGGATGGTGATGCATTGACGGGGTGATGATGACACGGACATTATGGTGATGGTGATGGTGAGGGGTGATGATGATGGTGGATGATGATGGTGATGGTGGATGATGATGGTGATGATGATGAGGATGGGGAGGATGGGGATGATGGTGATGGTGACGGTGATGACAGTGATGATGGTGATGATGATGATGATGAACAGCTAAAATTCACTGAGTGTCTACATTTTGTTAATTTATTAATCTCCACAACAATCCAACGAGGTACGTACAATTACTATATTCATTTCATAGATGAGGGAACTGAGATCCGGGATGGCGAGGTGACTTGGACGGCGTGGAGGTGCTCCCCACTCTGAAATGAAGGGAATGGCTCATTGCAGAGTGATTCCAGGGGCACCCCACATTCATCTTCATTGAGCTGCACTGCTGAATTGGGCCCCTTTCCTCAGTCCCACGTGCCTGGAGCTCTGGAAGCAGCGGAGCCTCAGCCTCCCCTGCCATTGGCCATGACCAGGCTCCTCTCCCTGGAAGGTACCTAAAGAACCTGCATTTGCATATGTAGGCTGAAGACAGTCTGCGACATTACGCCTTTGTCACAAGATGCTATTTTCAAGGAAGTGGCTGCTGCGCTGCATATGTGCTGAGCTGTGGGGGTGCGTCTGACATTTTAACTTCCCAGTGCAAGTGCTTCGATGATGCATAATTCAAGCCTCTATGAATCGTTCTGTTACATCCAAACTGGGCAGTTAACCTCTAAAAATTCACATATTTGACCTAAATTCCCTGTGCCAGCAACTTGACACATTGACCTTAGAGCAGCGGTGGCACAGAGGAAAACGGCCTGGGGGTTGGGAGTAGACAGTTCTGGGGCCACATCCTGTTTCCGTTTCTGTTCAGCCTTGCAACTCTGGACGAGGTCTCTAGAGTTCCCAAACCATTTTCTCAGGTGTAGAATGGAGTATTAGCAATGCCTTCTGGGGTGCGTGTGCTATTTCGGTCAGATAATGTAGATGAGGGAGCTAGCATGGACACTGGCACATGATGGGTGCTCAGTATCGACTGCGGCTACTATGATTATAATATCATTATTAGTTCAGATCATAACTCTGAATAACTCTTTTCTGAGTGTGCAGCGAGCTACGTGTCAGGCAGTTGGCTCTAAAGTCACATGCAAGAGACGAGGGGAAGAAAAGGCTGGACCCCTCCTCCTTGAAACATCGGAATGGGATGAAGATAAGGCAGTTTCATGGGACGTCTCTCTTGTCCACTGTCAGGCCTTGCATTGTCTTCAGAAGTTTGACTATGGGTGGCCCCCGTCAAGAAATGCACATTTCGTTTCTTTGTACCTTGTCTCCCAAGCCCTCCCTCCCTCCCTGCCTGTGTCCTGTTGATGTCCCAGTCCAGGATGGCATCTTCTCTGCCCTGAAACTGCATCTACAGAAGCCCCAGAAAGCGGAAGCCGCGATGGAGGTAGAACACTCGACAAGGAGGAGAGGCCATGAGGAAGATGCGTGCCCAACTGGGCAGGACTTTGAAATTCGAACAGAGAAATTTGGACGTTTTCCGGAAGGCGATGGGGAGTCATGAACAGATCTCGCAGAGGGGAGGAAGTGGCTTCTAAAAATGGAGTTTAATGAAGATTGCTTGTGAGGCATTACGATAATTTATCCGACACAGACAAAACAAACATATTTACCAGATGGGCTTGATTTGGGTGAATCAAGCCAGGGTTAGTCTCTCTCATCTCAAATGGGTCTCCCCGCAGCCCCTCCTCAATGACCAGCAGCTGGGACCTCGTGGGCAGAAAGCCACAGTCGCAGCAAGAGCAGGGAGCTGGGAAACCCTGTGGCCTCACGGACAGAGTTCTTACTTCAAAGCCAGAATTACGCCTGCAAGTCCCACCAGCTGAGTGACTTTAATCAAGTCACTTAGTCTTGCTGGGATGCGGTTTTCTCACCGGTAGGTGGGAAAGTATCTCATGGCTGGTGTGAAGACCGAACGTCCTAGCAACTGTAAAGTGTGGTGTGAGAATGTAATAAATCACACGACAGACTCGGTTCTCCTCCAGAGCGCAGACTGTGGTTTCTCCTTATTTATCTTAGTTCACCAGTGACGGATGATCGTTCACTCTACTTAGCAATGCCTGGTTCATCTTCCTTGCCATGCGCACGGGGGAAATGCATTTGCCGGCCCCCTTGTGGCTGGACAGAGCCCTGCAACTAATTCTTAGTTGTGAGCAGAATCCGGTGTGTGTCACTTCTGGGCTAAGCTCGCTTTCCCTCCGGCCTGATATCGGGAGTGAGTGCTCGAGATGTACCATCCACCTACAGGTCTGGATCCATGATGGGCAGGGCCCTCTGCCAAGCCAGTGAGATGTACTGCAGTATGAACAACCACGAGCTCTTTGCTGTCTTAAGCCATTCAAAACTGGGGGCTGTTTGTTAGTACGGCAGAGCTTAGCCCACACTGCCTGATACAGCAGTGCCTGCGATGTCACGGCAACTCAGAAAATGTTTTCTTTTTGAATAAATGTATTTAAAAGAAATTGAGGGTAAAGGAAGCGGGGGAAGGAGAAATAAAAGGAATGAAAGGAAGTGTCCTGACGAGAGACAACGAGCATATGACAGATAACACACGGCTCCCTCTTTGAACTCCCGGAGCAGGCAGCAAAACAGTCCTCTTTCCCGAGGAGACAAGATGCAGATTCAACCTCTTCTCAAAAACAGTGCTCCAGGTGGCCGCTACTAGGCCTCTACCATTGGCTAGAAAATAAAAGTCTATTTTCCGTCCAAGGTCTGCTCCCAGTAGGCAGGGCTGGGAGGAATGGCAGGGTACATGGGCCTTAGGTCTGGGGCAAATCAAAAGGGCTTTAACCCTCCAGGAAACCGGAGAAGATGGAGGCAGAGTGAGGGACGAGAGGGGCCAGGATAGGTGCTCGGGGGTAAAAAGTTTAGGCTCTGTGGGCCACACAGTCTCTATTAAGCTACTCAACTTGGCCTTTGTCACACGAGAGCAGCCATACACAAGACATAAATAAACAAGCATGGCTATGTTCCCATAAAACCTTATTTGCAAAAACAGGAGGCTGCCAGGATTGGCCTATGAGTCACCGTTTGCCGATCCCACCGAGAGGGAGCGTCGGTAACGGTTGAAATCAACCGGGTCAAGAAAGGGTTGAGTCCACGGTGGCACCGTGGCCCAGGTAGGGACAGAAAGAAGGAAAGAGCAGGAGAGTCTGCGGAAGCAGAACGGAAGGGAGGAAAGACAGCCAGCGACACCTCGAGGATGAGCCTCCCCGGGCCCCGGCCCCGCCCCCGGCCCCGCCCCCGGCCCCCGGCTCCCGCTCCTCCCGCTGTGAGTCTCCGTCCTCCTGGCGGATACTGTCTCGTTTCCACAGAAACAGAGCTGGCTTTATGCAAACGCTCCACAGATGGGCCGTATCATATCCCGTCCACAGCTGCTCCCGCCTTGACGCGTCTGCATGACTCACCGCCGCTCATTCCGATGACCGAGGCCTCCGCTCGCCAGCCCCGCCATCTGCCCGCACTGCCCGCGCTGTCCGCACCAGGCCACCAGCCACCGCCGTCGAGAGGTGATTACCGTGTTGGGAGAAGGCACGCACGCCCCTGTGATTAGCTCTGGAGAGAGCTAATTAGATTAGATCGGGCCTGGAGAGCTGTGGTGAGCTCGCCCAGCAAGAATCACCGGACACTACCGACCGCGTTACAGCCCCCAAGGGGCGCGTCGGCTCTGCGGCACAGCAGCAAACGCGAGGGACGTCGCATGCGAAGAGTCAGCACGCTTTTCCCGCAAGCGCACTCACGTGGGAGCCATCGCCTGCCCCAGGGCCGGGCTGCCCTTCTACCGAGGGAAATCCGGGCTCGAAAGGAAGACGTCGGTGAATCACGACGAGAGAAGGAAGTCGTGGCTCTGCCTGGAACATAAGGGGGCTGGCTGGTGGGTCATTCCGCTGGGCACAATGACATGAAAAGGTATTTGACCAGAACCTCTAACTAGCTCTCTATCACTGTCACAGACTCGAGAAGAAAATAGCAAAAGGGACACTCCGAATAATTCAGTAGGTTTAACACTATAAAGGTTTTGGATCCAAGCAACTGGAAGCCTTGAACCCTCATGGACTAGACTGGGCTGGGCTGGGCTGGGCCGCCTGGTGCTAGGAATACTCCTTGTGACCTAGGCAGAGACTGCTCGAGGAGCCCGACCTGCAGGCGGACAAAGCTGCCTCTCTCATCCATCGCCCAGGGGCCCACCTTGACCTTGGGTCCCAATGTCTAACGATGGTGAGAGGCAGGGCGGAGAGAGTGAGCAGGAGAGACTTCCTCTAAGGTAGCATGGCTCCTCCCCAAGGCCCAGGGTGCAGGACGAGCACTGTGCACAAGCCTGGACTTTCACAGGAGAGCCCCAGACGCAGCCTACCACCACTGTGGGTCACCTCTACCCCAAACCTCGGAAATTACAGCATGATCAAGGGAAAAGCCACCCCTCCCATTACCAGAGGCCACAGAGGCAGAGCGGCCAGCAAGAGAGGCCCTTGGGGCTCTAGCTGCTGATGACAACCCCCGTCCTCTGTGTCTCCATGTGCCCTGGACCCTGCCTGGTCTCCAGAGAAAGCGAGAGATGGGAGGCCGAGAGGGAGGAGCTCGAGGGCCCCAGCCCCACCTACGGCCACCAGAGGTCCACCGAGGAGGAAGAACCAGAGCCAAGGGCTACATTATGCCCAAGAACCAGGAGACTTGGGTTCTCGTTCGGCTGCTACCACTCACATTCCATCCCAAGGCCTGTTTCCCCATCTGCAGCCCAACACAGTCCCAGCACAGAACGCACAGTCAATGACACGTCCACCGAAATGAACTATGGGAATCTCACTGGTTAACACCTAAATGCCATCTAGCTCTAGAGTTCTATGAGTCTACCTTTTCAGACATGCACCTGTCTTAGTGGGGTCTGCCCAGAGGCGGACCCCGAGATGAGGAGTCACTGGCAAGTGGCTCATGAAGGAGTACTCCCAGGGCCCAGCAGCTCAGGGAAGGAAGCAGGTGACAGAGAACCCCTAGGTTGCAATGAACCATTACTGAACACCTACTGCATGCCAGGCGGTATGTTAGGCACTGACGATGTAATAGAACAGAAGGACCTGGCTTCTGTCCCCGCGGAGTTTACAGTGAGAAACAGGCACTAATCAAAAGCGGGGCTCAAATCCGCGTAAAGGCGCAGCAATGATAAGTGCTCGAGGGAGAGGCGAGCGTGTCAGAAATGGGACCGGAAAACGGGTGACAAGCTGCCCTTCGAGAGAAGAGAGGGGATGGAGAAAGATCAGCATTCCAGGCAGAGAGGACGGTGTGTGCAAAGTACGTGCTCAATGAAAGAATGAGCAAAAGAATGTCGGACACCCAAAGCTGGTGATTCGGGGAGAAAAAACACTGAGATAATAATCTAGAGAGAGGTGTCGGGGGTAGATGAGACTATCTTTTGTCGAGCACCTGTGCAGCCTACAGGTAGGAGTTACTTGAAGCATCACAGCGGCACCGCCTCCGTAATCGAAGAGCGTAATCGAAGCCAGAGAGGTTGAATGACTGGCCCGGGGTCACACGGATTCCTACCAGAGCCAGGATTCCATTTTAAGTTTCCCTTTGCCAAAGTCAAGCCCTTCCTACAATTTCACACTGTGGCATTTGCTTCCCAAACCAAGGTATTGTTGCCAGTAGGGGGCGTGCTAAGCTGAGGCTGATCAATAAGCCAGTTCTTTAGTAAATTGCCTTATTTAGGTATGACTGACACGTGAAAAGCTGTGTATATTTAATGTGTACACCTGGATGAGTCTGGAGATAAGTATACACCTGGGAAACCATCACCACCATCAAGGCCATAAATATGTCCATCTCTTCCCAAAGTTTCCTCGCACTTCCTTTATTATTACTATTTGTGTGTATGTGCGCGTGTTAAGAATACTTAACATGAGATCTACCCTCTTAGCAAATTTTAAGTATATAGCACAGCACAGTATTGTTAGCTATAGGCACCGTTTAGCGAATCTCCAGAATTTATTCCTCTTGCATAGCTGGAACTTTGCACCCTTGACCATCACCTACCCATCTCCCCTTGACCCCAGCTCCTGGCATCACCATTCTGCTTCTTTAGGTCTATTTTTGATTCTGTATATAAGTAAGACCATACATATTTGACTTTGTGTCTGGCTTATTTCATTTACCATGTTGTCATGAATGTCAGGACTTCCTCCTTTTTAAAGGCTGAATAATATTCCACTGTGTGTATTTATCTCGTTTTCTCTATCCATTCCTCCTTCCGTGACAATTTAGTTTGCCTCTGCGTCCTGGCTGTTGCGAATAATGCTGCAGTGAACATGGGTGTGCAGATACCTCTTCGACATCCTGATTTCAATTCCTTTGGATAAATACCCAGAAGTAGAATTATAGGATCATACGGTAGTTCTATTTTTAATTCTTTGAGGAACCTCCATATTTTTTTCCATAGTGACTGTACCGATTTACATTCCCACCAACAGTGTACAAGGGGTCTCTTTTTTCCACATGCTCCTTGACACTTGTTATCTTGTTTTTTGTTTGTTTTTTAATAAGCCTTCCTACCAGCTGTGACAGTGATATGTCATTGAGGTTTCGATTTGCATTTCCCTAAGGATTAGGGACATTGAACAGTTTTTCATATACTTGTTGGCCATTTGTATATCTTCTCTGGAGACATGTCCATTCGGGTCCTCTGCCCTTTTTAAAAATTGGGATCTGTTTTTTCTATACTTAGTCATAAGAGTTTCTTATGTAGTTTGGAAATTAGCTTCTTATCAGATCTATGGTTTACAAATTTTCTCCCATTCCGTAGGCCGCCTTTTCATTTTGCTGATTTCCAGCACTGCCGTGCAGAGGCTTTTAAAGTTTGATGTCACCCACTTGTCTTTTTTTGCTTTTGTTGCCTGTGCTTTTGGAGGTATTTATAAAAAAAATCATTGCCAAGACCAACGTCAAGGAGCTTTTTCCTTATGTTTTCTTCCAGGAGTTTTATAGCTTCAGTCTTATGTTTAAGTCTTTACTCCATCTTGAGTTGATTTTTCTGGATGGTGTAAAATAAGGGTCCAATTTCATTCTTTTGCATGAGGACCTCTATTTTTGGATTTATTGAAGAGACTGCCTACTCTTCCCCCCTCTGAGTATTCTTGGCTCACTTGTCAAAGATTAGTTGTCTGTAGGTGTGTAGGTTTATTTCTGGGCTCTCTGTTCTGTTCCACTGATCTACGTGTCTGTTTTTACGCCAGCGCCATACTGTTTTCATTACTATGGCTTTGCAGACTAGTTTGAAATCAGAGAATGTGATGCCTCCAGCTTTGTGTTTCTTGCTCAAGATTATTTTGGCTATCGGGGTCTTTTGTGTTAGTTTTAATTAATTCATATTAATTTTAAGATTATTTGTTCTATTTCTGTAAAATATGCTATGGAGATTTGATAGGGATTGCACTGGATCTTAGAATGCTTTGGGTAGCATGGACATTGTAAACGTTAGATTTCCCAATGCATGAACACAGGGTATCTTTCCATTTATCTGTGTCTTTCATTAATGTCATAGTTTTCAGTGTACACATCTTTCAGCAACTTGGTTAAATTTATTCTTATCTTATTGTTTTTGACGCTATCGTAAATGGGATTGTTTTCTTAATTTCTTTTTTCAATAGTTTATTGTTATTAAATAGAAATGCATCTGACTTTCGTATGTTGGTTTTGTATCATGCAACTTTACCGAATTCGTATATTAGTCCTAATAAGTTTTGGTGGAGTATTTAAGATTTTTTATATAGAGAATCATATCGCCTGCAAGCAATGACAATTTTACTTCTTCCTTTCTGATTTGGAAGCCTTTTATTTCTCTTTCCTGTCTAATCGCTCTGGCCAGAGCTTCTAGGACTATGTTGGATAGAAGTGGTCAGACTGGACACCTCTGTCTTACTTCTAATCTTAGAGGGAAAGTTTGGTTTTTGTTGTTGTTGGTTTTATTTATTTTTTTGCCATTGAGTATGTTGTCTGCTGTGGGCCTGTCACGTGTGGCCTTTATAGTGTTGAAGGACATTCCTTCTATACCTAATTTCTTGAGAGTTTTCATCATGAAAGGATGTTGAATTTCGTCAAATGCTTTTTCTGCATCGGTTGAGATGATCATATGATTTTTATCCTTCATTCTGTTAATGATAATCTGTTAATACCACCTTTATTAATATGCATACGTTGAAACATCTTTGCATCCGAGGGACAAATCCCACTTAATAATGGTGCATGATCCCTGTAACGTGCTGTTGGATTTGGTTTACTAGCATTTGGTTGAGAATTTTTCCATTTTTGTTCATCAGAAATATTGGTCTATAATTTTCTTTTCTCATGGTGCCTTTATCTGGCTTTGGTATCAGAGTAATGCTGGCCTCGTAAAATGCATTTGGACGTGTTCCCTCTTCTTCGGTTTTCTTGGAAGAGTTCGAGGATTGGCATAATTCTTTAAGTGTTTGGTAGAATTCACCAGCGAAGCCATCTGGTCCTGGGATTCTCTTTGAGAGGTTTTTGATTACTAATTCAGTCTCCTTATTTGTTATCAGTCTGCCCAGATTTTCAGTCTTCAGGGTTCAGTCTTGACAGGTCGCATATCTCTAGGAATTTATTCATTTCCTCTAGGTTATCCAACACCAGGGGCATAACCGTTCATAGTATTCCCTTACGATCTTTGTATTTCTGTCGTATCAGTTGTAATGTCCTCTCTTTCATTTATAATTTTATTTATTTGATTCTTTCCTCTTTTTTCTTAATCTAGCTAAGTTTGTTAAATTTATTAATCTTTTCTAAAAATCAACACTTAGTTTCACCGATCTTTTCTATTGTTTCTCCGATCTCTATTTGAATTATTTCTGCTCTAATCTTCATTATTTCACTTCCTTCTGCTGACCTTGGGCTTCCTTTTTCTAGTTCCTTGAAATATAAATTTAGGTTGTTTATCTGAGATCTCTTTGTTTTTAACATAGACTTTTATCACTATAAACTTCCCTCTTAGAACGACGTTTGCTGCATGGCTTAGTTTTGGTTTGTTGTGTTTCCATTTTCGTTTTTCTCAAAATGTTTTTTGATTTCCATTTTTATTTTTTTATTTTATTTTATTTTTTTACCGTTTGGTGGTTCAGGAGCGTGTTGTTTAATTTCTACACATTTGTAAATTTTTCTACTTTCCTCCTGTTATTGATTGCTAATTCCATACCCTCGCAGATGGCAAAACACTTGATGTGATTTCAATCTTCCTAAATGTGTTAAGACTTGTTTTGTGGTCTTAACACACGATCTGTCCCGGAGGATGCTCTGAGTGTGCCTGAGAGGAGTAAATGAGATGGTTCTGCGCGGAGCCGCAGAGCCAAAGGCTGGAGCCGACGCCAGCCAAGGTAAGCCGGCGCCACTGCCAGCTGCACATTCCCAGTACGAACATTAACAGCTGAATCTGAACCGAAGCACCCGGAGAGGCCTCCAGAGACACAGGCACTGAAGGGGAGATGGAGAGGACCAGGTCTGAGCCTGAAGTGCAGGCGCCGCACTTTGCAGGTGGCTCTGTTTCGGGGACCGTGAGACCCACACCTGGGACAGCCCCACGTTTCTAGCTGATCACCTTACGTAATGCAACCCGGTGGCTTTGCCCCTAAAGCGCCCTGCACAGGAGAACCCCGCCTCCTTTTCTTGCCTGGAGTACATGAACCAAGGGGGCACTGCTGACACCCCAATCAGCGAACAGCACGTGGATGCGTGTGGACGTCAAACGGAGCTCTTCCTAAAGCAAGACCCCGGGCTGACGGCTCACTTGGCGAAGGGCTGAGGTCTCCCGAGGCCAGGTGGGGTACAGTGCTTTCCGCGCCCCGCACTCGGATGTCTCCCCGGGGAACGACGTGCCCGTGGGCGGGAGGGTGTCCCTGCCCCTACTCCAGAGCTTCACAGCCCACTGCTGACCTCTGTCCTCCCCACTCACCCATATCTCCCTAAAAGGGGAAAGGACCCCCATCCATGAGATCGGAGCCTGGCATTCATTTGCTGAGCCTCAGAAAGCAAGCCTGGCTGTACTTTCCTACCGCCATCCGCAGGGGCTTGAGCGGCGTTTGGCCTCTGCTTCCTGTGCGTTCCATACATGCCGCCAGCTGAACGGCTCAGTCATCTCAAGCCTCGCTGCACCCCCCGATCGTCGGGGAGCTTCCAAACGGTGATGCCTGGACCTTTGACTCGCCTCAACCGAAACTGGCAGGTGGGGGCCCAGCACCCACAGTCTTCTCGAGAAAGCCACCCCAAGGCCCCGGCGCTGTGTGATGTCAGGGCACCGAGGGGCAGTGTGGGTGAGGACATTCAGGGTTCGCCCAGCACGACTCTTTCTGTTTCTGCAGCCACGTGTGGTCCCTGGGTCCCTGCATCCGGGTTTGAGCTGGAGGAAGAAGGTTCCGATGTGGCCTCAAGTCCAAGCTGAGCTTTCCTAACCTGCTTTTGGCAGAACCGTGCAAGGAGGCGCAGAGGTTTTGCCGAGGTATTAATAAAGCGACACCGTGGCATCTGGCTCAGCGTCCCCGTGGATCTGTCTCGCTGCCCCCGCTGTGCAGGAGGAAAGCGGTGTGGGAGGCCACGGAGGCCACACCTCCCTCCCGAACCACACAGAGCGTTCCGACCACCCTAAAAACAGAAGAGCTTATTTCAGTATATCTCGGCCAGCTTTGCGAGTGACTTTAAGTGGCTTACGACGTAAGTGCAGAAAACAAAGTGATGATAAAGATAGAAAAAGATGTGGGACCGAGGCATTTTAAAGGGCAGAGAAATGCAGACCGAGATGAAGGGGGCGGTGAACACACACGTTCGGGAGGGCGCATTCTTCGGGCGCCAAGAGCTCAGGCACCGTCACATTTAATAACACTTTAAAATCTAAGAACTAAACACTAGTCCCATGTCACAGATGGTGAAACTGAGTCTCAATGGATCGTCCCACGTCCTGCAGCCAGCGGCCCGAGACGCCAGTTCAGGCATCCGTGCCTGGGGCTTCTCGATGCTTACAGTGCGACGCGGCCTCTCGAATGTGGTTTAGCTCTGAGCCGCCTTTTAATCAATGGGACGACGACGACACAGCCAGACACACAATGTTCATCATGAGAAGGAAAAAGCATTCCAGCTCCTCAGGAAAAGCAATTTTTTTTTTCCCCCAAGCACTAACTTCAGAGAAAACATCAGGAAAATGGAACAGCGCATGCGAAGCCCTGGACGAGCCCTGGGAGCACCAGGTGCTGGAGGCTCCGAGGAGGTGAGCACCCTGGGGGTGCCAAGCGAGGTTTATGAATTTCCCGATGCTGTGAAGCTTAGAGAAGCTAAAAACCAGACAGAGAGACGAGAAAACGTAATCGAAAGCTGTGGAATAAAATTTCCTCACCGTGGGCTCCACCGATCTGGAACGTGCAGTAATTCAGAGAGGTAAAACCGAGCAGCTGAGGAGCCGATGCGTAACTTAAGCAAGACCGGAGGTGCCAATAGGTGTGCAAACATTCAGGAGCACGGGATCACATGATGACAAAGATATGCTAATGAAAACACTTAATATATTCATTAAAATAGGTCCCCATGGTCCTGCTCCATCTACACCTCATTAGGCTTTCTACTTCCTGCTCGATGCTGATACCTGCCTCACCTGGGATGTTCCTGTGCCGATGATGACCTTGCCTCCTTAATTAAAATGACACTCGTCGCATGCCCTGACTTTAGCGGGACTTGTGGCTGAGAAGGGCAGCTTACGCCGCCAACCTGAACTATAATGTCTCATAAACCATCTCCGTAAGACCCAAGACTCTCTCGAGACTAACATCGGGCACGAAACCCGTGCCTGGCCCCGCGGTTCACGGGACATCGCGTTACTCCCGGTATAGACCTCAGGGTGTGGACGGCACAGAAAGTGCCAAGTGGTTTAGATGGACTCGGTTTCCACCGCACGTCACACGAACGTCGTGCGCAATCAGGAGGGAAGATGGGCTCAGCCCCCTCTGCGTAAACGCTGTGCATGGCAGAGATTGCAAACCAGCCGGACACCCAGACCTGCCACCGTGTCCCCCACGCGACCCGTGCCACCAGAATGCAAAGCGAGGGCACGGTGTTGGGACGTGAAGGCCAAGCTCCCGCACCTCGGACGCGACCCCTCGGCCTGGGGCTTCCTTCCTCCTGCTCCCGGTGACCCCACCTCATCTCCGGGATCGAGGAGGACGTCGTCACCCCGCGGCCCGTCCGGATGAGGTGGACCACGTGGCTGAGTGTGCTGGGGCTGACGGCTTTCCCCGACGTGTTCCTTCAGATCGGAAAGCCCTTTATGGAACTAATGGCTAATAACATTCTGGAAAAAGAATCGATCTTCCTGGGAATCAAGGACATGTGCAGTAAGATGATGACAAGGTGCCACCTTTTCTCGTCATTCAGATTAGCTACTGAGAAGGTGGAGAGAGAGGCATGCGTAGAGATTGCCCGTCAAGTGGTCACCTTCTGAGGTGCAATTTCACAGTATGTTTCAAAAAACCTTTTGGTCCCGGTGTGTCGACTTCTAGGAATTAATATTTTAAGCAAATAATTAGGGATCAAAGTTTTATGATCATCATGATAGCTAATTCTGAGACGTAACCTTCATTGGGTGCCAGACCCTCATTTTACATTGATTTTGTGGGGTTCACGCTCTGTGAAGCAGGAATTCCAGCTCAGAAGCGGTTAGGATGACACGGGCTGGCACACGGCAAGCGCTTCAAAGAGAAACTAACATGCAGGGAGAATGCAGTGAATTTTTGATATTGCTACGATTATCATCGTTATTTGCCGCGAAAACAGTAATACACGTTCCACCGTGACATATAACCAAGTGGGATTCATTCTAGATAGGATGATGCACTGTCGATAAATTTAATACGATGAACTATATTCCAAGATCAAGGAAACCAAACATCTGAGCATGGTGATGGTTCTTCAAAAGGCATCTGATAAAACTCGAAATCAATTCCGAACATTAAAAAAAAAAAAATCTCTTAGAAAAACAAGAGCGAAAAAGAGAACATCCTTAGGTTTATCGATGCAGCCAACCAAAGGAACAGGGTCAGAGCTATAACCACTGGAAAAGCGCAATCCGGTCACGCTTCATTCGGTGGAATATTCATTCCTACTATCGAGATTTCTGGGAGCCCGACCCTATAACCCAGAGCAGCACAACCAGGAAGGGAACACATTGTGGGGAACAGGGAAGATCGACAGGCTCAACCTTGACCCTCTAGGGCCCTGAGGACTCAGCTGCCGTGTTGCTGCAGACGGTGGAAATGTGCACAGCAGAGGTCTCGCTGGGGACGCCACAGCAAGAAGAACGAATGGCCCTTGAGGTCCCCTGTGATGAATTTCTTAAGAAAATGCCACTCTTTTAGACTCCAGACCTTGCAAATTCTCACTCTGCCGTTTGCGAGCAACGTGGACCTTAAGATACTGCCATTTACCGTCACCTCGCAGACGGTCCTCACGACGAAAGCATGAGTGGCCACTTACCTGAGAAGCACGCTCTCCTGAGAGCAGACATTTTTATGCATGATTCTCGACTTCCTGACAACTGCATGGCCTCCCGCTGGATGGGGGAGGTGTCTGAAAGCTGGACCGAATGCGATGCTCCTTGCCTGTCCCCCGACCCACGACTGGTGGTGTCTGCCCCTGGCCTGGGGCACAGCAGTCAACGTGCACGTGAGATGAACAGTTTTCTTTAACCATTAAGGTGCTGCCTTTGGTTTTGCAAGTTGAGACGGATGCTCATTAAGCCGGCAATCCTTCTGATTTGATCACATGGTCTGGTTTATCCCTCTCTGCCCACCGAAGCTGGCTGTGCTTGGGCCCAGCTCTCAGGCCAGAAAGCAGACTGGGGGGCCGCCAAACCTCAGACTCACAAAGCAGGAGAGAGAATCTAGGCTTCTGGCTATTAAAATGCATATGCGGCAAAAACCCTTCCTTAAGTGAAACCAAACGTAGGACGCTAATGCACAAGCAACAGGAACGCGGAGAGAGGCAAGTCGGAGGCCTGGTCCCTGCACTTTCAACCCTATCAGACCCCTGTGACCCCATGGAACTTCCTGGACCCTCTGGGGCTCCATGGAAACCAGTGGACAGACTCTTAAGGACTTCAATTTATGGCTGAGAAAACCACAGCCCGCGAAGGGGATGTGGCAGATTTTCACATGACGGGCAAGATCTCCACGGCAGGTCTCAGGTGCCCTTTTGAAATTCCTTCGCGACGTCAAACAACTTTTACTGCATCAGCTAGAGAAATGAAGGCAGCGCCGTGTTCTAGAAAGAGTAGGCCCTGGAGTCAGACAGGCTGGGCGTGAACCCCAGCTGCACCCCCGATAACCTGTGGGGCCCGCGCAGCTTCTCGGAGCCTCAGTTTCCTCGTCTGTGACGACATCTGCCACGTGGACCTGCACCCAGAAGGTGCCGCCTCCTCAGGGGGTCTCCCTGAGGTCACGAAGCGACGCTGAGCTTCCCCTTAGTCACAGTCTGAGAGGCCCCCGCACACTTCCTTCTTAGGCCTGCCAGAACCTTGCCTCCCACCGCGTCTGTGTAATTGCTTGCTTTCCGCCTGTCTCCCTGTCTAGTCTGGGAGAGGGGACGCTTCACGTGGGTGAGGCCATGTCTGTTTAGCTCTGCACATGTCACCAGCCCTTAGGACAGTGCCGGCACATGACAGGTATGTAATCAGATGTGCTGAACGATGAGCTAACATGAACCCTGAAACAGTACGGTGCTGTGGTACAGAGCATGCCAACGGCCTCGTCCGAAGCACGGTCCACTCGTTCCTGGGCCACTGACCTTCCCTCTGCCTCAGCCGTCTCCTCTGTAAAATGGAGAAGCAACGTGCCCGCCCAGCAGGGCTCTGGGGGAGAATGGACGAGCAGAGCCATGTGAGGCACTCAACACAATGCCAGGCACCCAGCAAGCGCCTAATAAATGTTAGCTATTACAAGTGCCACTGCCTGTTCTCGGAAGCTAAGCAGGGTCGGGCCTGGTTAGTACTTGGATGGAAGACCACGTAGGAAGACCAGGTGCTGTAGGCGTTAAATAAATAAGCAAATAAACAAACAAACAAACAGATAAATAAATAAATGTGCCACCACCACCGCCCGGCAGAATATAAAAGGTCACTTCTCTTCCTTAGCTTTACAAACTTACTCTAGACAGAGGGATCAGGGTCAGAACATCATTTGTTCAGTCAACGCGTGGATTAGCAAAATAATTTCTGCCGGGTTGAGGACTGGAGGGTTTGCCGTTGGTTTGGTTTCCGGGTCAGTGAGAGTGAAGGACCACAAGCCCTGGCTCCAAGTGGCTCCCTGTGTGAACTCTGCAGGGGAAAGGGGGACTTGATTCATTCAACTCCCCCATCGACGGGTACTTACTGAGTGACTATTCGATGCCAAGACATGGTCCCAAGTGGTAGGAAGAAGGCGGTGAAAATGCAGACGACGGTCTCTGCCCTCAGGTAGCCTGCCCATGTGTGTGTGCGTGTGCATGTGCGTGTGCGTGTGCGTGTGTGTGAGCGTGCGTGCGAAGGACGCATAGAAAATGAACAGATGAGTAAAACGTATGGTGTGTCATATGGTGGAAAGTACCATGTGAAACAGGAAGTGGGTTATGGACCACCACGACAGGGCGGTCGGCGAGCTTACGCAGACAGAAGGTGATGTTTGACAAAAATCCGAAGGATGTGAAGTGTCCCCAGGTGGAGGAAACCTCAGGTGCGAGGCCCTGGGCGTGGGGTGGGCGCGTGCCTGGATGCTGGGGGAACTGGAGAGGCCGCCACGCGACTTCCAAAAACGCAGAGCCAGGCTGCCACGGCCCCCAGCCTAATGCAGCCCACTACAGCACTGAAACGTAGTATGCTCTAACGCAATTTCTGGGTCTCTTCGAGATACGAGCATAACACAAAATCGCTTGGTCGCCGAGCATCCTTCGGCGTTCTCTGTGGTCCTGACAGGTGTGACTGCACCTGCTGCCTCCCACCGGCAAATTCATGCACATAAAACTGTTCAGCAAACTTCCAGGTTACTATTCACACTTCAGGTTTTCTGGGAAGGAAATATACTCACGTACATCACACTCGAAAATTGTCATTTCCATAGGGCTTTCATCCACTGGACCTCTGTTGATTTAGCCCTTACGGAGCATGGCGGGGGTAGAATCCCATTTTACAGACGAGGAAACTGAGGCTTTCCAAGGACACCCTTCAAGGAGAAGAAAGGCCGCTTTCCACTTTCCACTTCCTGTCCGGCACTCAGTGGCCACACTTCCTCGTGTTCACTCCTCTCAAAGCATCCCTCTCCTCGAGGGTGGAGTCCATCGCTTATCCATCTTCACATATGTGAGGCTCGGCCCAGGCCTGGCTCTCAGGAGGTGGCTTTAGAGAGAGCACAGGCTTCGGTCTTAGATCTGGGTCTGTCGGGGTTGTGCTGGGCTGGTGCGTACTGGCCCGTGAGAACTGCTAAATTTTCGGCAGTTTTGCAAAGCGGGCCGACGTCATGCTGTATGAAATCAACCACACTTTGGTTCCTTGAGCTGCTACAATGAAATACCACAGACTGAGTGGCTTATCCCTGACCGAAATGTATTTCTCAGGGGTCTGGAGGCTAGAAGTCCAAGATCAAGGTGCAGGTGGACTTGGCGTCTGGCGGGGGCCTCTTCCTGGTCCACAGATGGCATCTTCTCATGGTCTCTTCACAGGGTGGAGGGGGAAGGAGGGAGGGAGCTCTCTGGGGGTCTCCTATGAGGGCACCTTAATCTCTATGAGGCACCACCTCTATGACCCACTCAGTCTAGCACCCCACCTCCTCAACACCATCGGACTTGGGGTTAGGTTTCAACATATGAATTTGGGGGTGGTGGGGGCGTAAGGAGGACACAAATCCTGAGTCTTAGCAAACCACTGAGGTGGGTATTTACACCATGGAAACTGCCTAACGCCACGCCTCAGGGTTTCCTTCCCCCTGGGGAGCTGGTTGTTGGCACAGGCACGCATACCGTTGCTTCGAATCCCAATGCGTAATCTTGTACAGATGATTTAACACACTAATCCTTCTTTGGGCAGCTTTTCCAACTGCAAACTGGGGATGATAACGTCCACCTTTCGAGATGGTTCTGAGGATAAATCAAGATAAACAGAAATGGAGCCATGCACCACAGGTGACCCATCACCTCGGCGGCCCGGTACCATGACGAGGCACTGAAGAAGTGGGGGTGCACTGAATCACCCCTCACGGGCCGAGGGCAGTCCCGGTGTCAGGCAGGCACATGGGAAGGCACGGCGAGCAGCCACAGAAACGGGCGCAGGAAGGCGTCGTGCTGGGGCAGGAGGTGGGGGAAGCGGAGCACTTGGAAGACGGCCGGCGGTCCCGGGCGCGTCCTGGCTCTCCCACGAGATCCCGGGCAAGTCCCACGCCTCTCTGATTGACAGCTAGGTCCCCATTCCCCCAGAGGAGCTGTCCGAAGCACCAGGACCAATCCCCAGGGTCCACCTCTGCCCTCCCTGAGCCCTGTGTTTGCACAGCTCGACCCTCTGGATGTCAGAACTCAGGCTGGTCCATCCCGTTATCCACACGCGAGGCCCACGTCTTGCCCCCTTAAGAACAACAAACCTTCATCACTTAAAATTGAACTTGGGAAAGCACGAGCTGAAGTTCCCAGTCATACGAACGAACCCCGGAACAGTAAGGAATGAGAGGGGACCCGGGACCAGACAGTATCACCTCTGACCCCTTTCCATCTCGGGAGTCACCGCGGCGATGGAGACAGATGAAAACTTTACCAAATGGGGGAATTGGGAAAACCCCCACGAGCCTTTTCTGTTTCTGTGTCCGGGACGAACCAGGAGCTCGCCTGGCCCCCGAGTCACGGTGGATACTTGTCATCTCTATCGTGTGTAATTTACCCCAGGGCCCTAAAGGACAGTGACTACACAAGAGGCAAGAAAGAGAGCGGGGGACGGGGTCGACCGCGGGTGGAGCGTCTCCCTCTCTCCCCGGTGCGCTCTGTGAGGATGGGGAGTCACTGTCTCGCTCGCTGTCCTATCACCCACGTCTAGCACCGTGTGTGGCACATCGCAGGCCCGCAGCAAACGTTAAGCGCATTGACTCCTGGACGTCAGATGCTGGGATACAGAGATGAATAAGGCACGGTCCGTGCCCCGAGCGGCTCGCTGCTAATGAAGGAAACAGACATACGAACAAATACACGTGATCGAGCTGCCTCGTACCAGAACAGAGTCTGGAAGAAAGCACCGCCGGGGGCTGGCAGTCGGTCCTGAGGAAGCCGGGTGGAGGCGTCACCACCTGGACGAAATCCGAGGAGGCAGAAGCCTTACCCTTCTCTTCATCGGTGAGACCTCAGAAATTAAGACAGTGCCTGGTACCCAGTAAGGGCCTAGTGAGCATCTATCTCATGAGAGACGACTTGTGGGATGATGAGCAGAAGTTCTCACTCTGCAGAAAGGGGAGAACGTGTTCCAGGCAGAAGGGCCAGCCATGGGCGAAGACCTGGAGAGATGAAAACAGCAAGGTGCCTTACGGGTACCTCTGATCGGACACCATGGCTGGGACGAAAGCGTACCGAGATGGCAGCCAGGGTGGCTGTCCAGGCGGAGGGGTTCGCACGACGTCAGAGGCCACGTCACGGAGACACTTAGCCTGTGGGCTTTGGGAGAAGCAGAAGAAGGGTGGGCTCAGATCTGCACCTTGATGAGATGTGCCCGGTGCTCGGGACTAAATGTTTGTGTCCTGCAAAACGTCACAGAGTGAAACCCTAGTCCCTGGGCTGATAGTGGTAGGAGGCGGGGCCTTTGAGAGCCGATCAGGGCACGAGGCGGGAGACTAAAGAGAGATGGTCTCTCTCTCCACTGTGAGTTCCTAGCAAGATCCGTCCCCGCTGCAGGAAAAGGGCCCCCTGATCTCGGACCCGTCTGTGGTTTACGCCCCCTCGGCCTCTGGTAAGTGTCGCGACAGCCCGAGCTGGCTCAGACGCCCCCTGCAGGACGAGCTGGATGATGGCTGGCTGAACGCGGAAACACTAGTCGGAAGGTCGAGCAAGACTCAAGGCCAAAGATGAGTATTTCACAGACGCGAGGCTGCTCGGCACACGGAGACCCGGAGGGGCTTCTGCCCTCCGCCCAAGGTCCCCGGGGGCTTCCGGTTGCTGTCCTCCCCCCGACCTCCTCTCCCATGTCCCTGCTTCAGGGAGGGCAGCTCCGTCTCCAAACACTTTATGTAGTTTAATCAAAGGTCTCAGAGCTTCAAAAAAAATTAGCCATGAATTTAAATGGTTCTTTCTTGGCACATAGAGATCCATGTCTTGCCTCAGTCCACCGCTACTCGGGGAAGGTTCTAGAAACATACCCTTGCTATGAGAACAGTTGAAACTGATTCCAGGTATCCGCTCTCACCCTATTCTGCCAGGTATTCGTTCCCACGGTTACGTCAGCAGTAGGTTGGGCAGAGGAGGCACTTGCTCGATTTTAAATAAAACATTTCAACAGCTAGTCTAGTAAATATTACCGGTCAAGTAAGTAGAAATGGATTTTGGAAATACAGTCTGAAAACACAAATGAACTACCCGCCTACTGCCATTTATTCAAGATAAAAATCTGGTACTGAAAAGTCAGGTCTCATCTTCTAAAGTCAGCATGCTCTCAGGTCCACTGCCACAAGAAAGACGGCATGTCGTCCAGCCGGAGGCCAACCCGAAGGACGAGTGGTCATAACATCGACGCCAGCGAAGGGCTCTGTCGCAGTGGGGCCCTCGTGCCCAGGACTGGGAGGGCACTGCTGGACGATGCCCCATTTGGTCCCTACAGCAACCCTATTATGCGGTTATCGTTTTATTAAAAATCTTAATCACCACCTAACGACTCCGTCTCCAGATACAGCCACACCGAGGGTTAGGGCTGTGACGTATGACCAGGCGGGAGGGGACACAATTCGGTCCAGAGAAGCCTCAGAGCCTGCAGGAGGCAGAGCCGGGATTAGAACTTGGGCGGTTCGACTTCAGAGCAGGAGTGAGACAGGTCCCCATCTCTGCCCTCGCCTCCTCCTCCGCTCCCACCCCCCAGGGACCCGCTAACGCACCCCCCTCACGGGGAGTGATCCTTCTCGCCCCTTCTCCCCTTTGCCCTGAGTGTCTTAAGCCCACGGGTTACGAAAGATCTTCGTTTCTGAACCAGGTGAAAATATTGCGCCCGACGAGCAGCTCGGGTCAGCACGGGTGCGGGAGCTCACATGATTCGTCCTTTAGAGACGAAACTGTCGTGAAAGCTAATCCGTGTCCTGCCTTCGCCTCCGCCGCTTACAGAGCGGATCAGCTCGAGAGAAGGATGATGAATTCAAGGCGGCAGTGTCCTTAGGAAGCCAGTGAGCAAGGCCACGCTGTTCCCGCCAGGGCAGGAGAGGCGGCCGGACGGAGGCCCGGCCGGACAGGCTCCGTGCGGGGGAGACGGGGGTGTGGGGGCTACGCCGGGAAGGGCCAGGGCTTCTCCCAGCGGCTGGGTAGAGGGCACACGAGGGTGGGCCGGGAAGCCAGATGGCCTGAGTTCAAGTCCCGTCTCCTCTACGTACGAGAGGTGTGACTCGGTTTACCCCAGCTGCAAAATGCGGTAATGATGTCAAAATGAAAGGAAGCGAAAGAGGTTCTTAGGTGGTAAAAAGAAGAAAGAAGCTGAAGAAGACACTGGTCGATGCCAGTGAACTGAGCGGGCGCTTCCCAACCAGCGCTAAAACCCGTCCGCCCCGGGGGATCGCCCGGAACTCGGTCGATTCGGGCAAGGGCAGGAGCTGCTTCGAGCCCAGCTTTCCCGCACCGAACTCTCAGGCCGTCATGAAGACTGCGGTCCTGACACGAAGCACAGGGAGCAAGCGCTGACCACGTGGCCGGCACGGTCACCCCGTCCTCGGGAACGGCTCCCAGTCTCCCTCGGCAGACTCCACCAACTTCCCCTGCTTCCCCCACCGACTCCAGAATGGGCACATGATCCGAGCCGGGTCCACCACGCCAGCCGGCGACCCTCAGCCTCTGCTGGGGCCCTTCCCTCGGAGAGACTGGAACGGCCAGTGGTCAGCATGAGTCGTGGCTCTCAAAATAAAGTGAACACAGGGCACAGCAGGGGATAGAGACCGAGTCAGCTGGAAGTACACTTTTTAGCTATAAAACCCAAGAAATTGCCTTCTGTGCCGAAGCAAGGGTAAGTCTGTCCCCTAAACCTAAGTACTGACCAATGGATTGTCACTCACTGTCTGAAGGGGCATCATCTATCTGTCATCCATCCATCAGCATATATAAGCACGCACATATATAGAACCTTGGACGGTGAACATTTTCAGGGATAGAAGATACATTTTCATATTTTTTCCCCTCAGGTAATTCTCGAAACAGTCCTAGCAGTAAACGGGATTATTATCTCCATCAACAGGGGAGACATGGAGGCCAGAGAGTTTGAGAGGCGACTCCAAAATCAAACAGCGGGTCCACCCCCTTCTTGTCGACGACGGGACTACGACGCCATCAGAAGCTGACGTTTGCAGAGTGTACGCATTTACCCGGCACTTTCACGGAATTAAGGGGTGTCTGTCATTATCTGTTGGCGTCTTGGAGACCATGAACAGAGCATCAAGAAAACAGTGCCTGACAAGGGGCAGCTCTGCCATCAGCCCCCTCCGACGACACCTGTCGCAGCTCAGACATGCATCCGACCCCCTTGGCTCGCTCGGAGGGGTCCCCCGTGGGAAAGCCTGCACGGAGGGGTCCCCTGTGGGAAAGCCTGCTCGGAGGGATCCCCCGTGGGAAAGCCTGCACAGAGGGGTCCCCCGTGGGAAAGCCTGCTCGGAGGGATCCCCCGTGGGAAAGCCTGCACACAGAGACCTCTGTCTCAGCATTCCTTACGTTGGCGAGAACGTTACAACAGCCCCACGTGACCTACGCGCAGCAGGATTAAAGTTCGATGTCTGGTCGAACGTCTCTAAAGTGGAAGGTTATATGGCCATGAAAAAGGATTTAGGAAAAGTCTGCGATCGTGAGATCACCCTCCTACGAGACCACGGATTTGAAGAAGCAGAATACAAAATGTCACGCATGCGTCTTATACCAACGACATACATGGACATGACGAAAGCAGGACAAGAGGCGGCACACGCCAAAACACGGCCTGGACGCGGCCAGAGCCCGGATCCCTGCTGCCTTCCTAGGTGTCTCCTTTTCTGGATTTTGCCACGAACACTGTCGCTTTCCTGATTTGAAATTTGCTTTTTAAAAAATCGCTCGTACAGCAACCAAAACACGAAGGGGTCGATTCCCCCCAGATGACCACGCTGTTTGAACCACGGCCGGAGACACGGCCCTCCCTGCGCTCTGCTCCAGGGCCCAAGCTTGCGTTTCGAAAGCCTGCTGCTCAGGTGCTGGTGCCTAACACGCGCTTTGGCTTTTCCCCAGCGAAACGCCCGAGTCTGTGGGGTCCGCCAGGTAAACCTTGATTTTTTTTCAAACAGGACAACAGATGTTCCCCACCCTTGTTCTGTCACCCAGTGTTCAGAGTGCTTCTATGAGGCACAGTCGGAATAACTGGTAGTGGGAAGCGCACAGGCCGGACTAGACTCTCCCAGCCGGGGTGGCTGTTGATCGAGGAGCCGTCAACTGAGATGAAGAAGGAAAGAGAATCTGTTTCCTGTCCCCTCCCCCATCAACAAACCCCAGCTCAGGAGACATTTAGTCAGTGCCGCTCACGTGTCCGACACCGCGTTAGACTCCCAGAAACAAGGAATCTGGAGACAGCCCTCGCTTTTGAAGCCTCCTGGCCAAAGTGCCTCGTGAGCTGGGCGAAAGGGACACACAGGGTTTGGTTAGAGGAAGCTGGGCAGCCAGGGGAGATGGAAGTTTCCAGAAGAGGAGATGTCACATCCAAAAGCAGAAAGGCAGGGGGCCATCAGCAGGGGGGCATTTTTTGGGGGGAGAGGGATGCAAATTTAAAGCAGAGATAATAACCAGGGATGTGATGGAGAGAAGGTTCCAGAACATGGATCCCAGTGGGCCGTGTGGGCTGGATGCAGAACTCAGAAGTCAGCATGTCCACACGGGCAGCCATCTGAGTCTTCCTTGCTATCGATACGACGAGTGTGATTTTCTGAAAAGTCAAACTCCCGGAGAAGACGTCACTTGGCATTCACTTACCACGTTCCACGTGTTCCCAGACAGATGAAAACCTTCTCTTCCAGATTTCTTTTCAATTCTGATTCATCAGGTTAGAGAAGAACTAACGTGAAAATTAAGCATCTAATTTCATCGGAAAACGTACCGTGCAAAAACAGGCACCAGAAAATGTACTCTGCGAAATATCCACATGAATATTTACAGCACAAGATGCCTTCCATCAGAGCCGTGCTGGCCTTTGGTCCCATAACCAGGAGACCAAGGGCCCGGACGGGGTCACTCACCACAGATTGACCAGGAAAGGGTGCTCCAGCCCCTGCATGATCTGGAGCTCCCGGAAGACGTTGCGAACCTCGTCCCTCTCGATGCACTGCTGCTTGTTCATGTACTTCATCGCGTACATTTGCTTCGTGTCTCGCTTCTGCACGATGCATACCTGAGCGACAAATGGGAGAACGTTCAGGCCAGCGGTTTAACCAGGAAGCAGCGGCCCTCCCTGCGCTCTGCTCCAGGGCCCAAGCTTGCGTTTCGAAAGCCCGCTGGTGGCGCGGCTCTGCTGTGCCACCACCTGCCACACCTGTCAGATGGAGGAGCCGGACCACGTTCACCTGTTTATTAGATATTTACGCTCGGTATTGGCCAGCACAGGAGCTCACAGCCCAGGAGGAAACAGACAAATGCACCTGTGTCTACAACACTGAGATACATGGGCTCAGTGCTACCTGCCTCCCCCGGCCCCCCACTTCAGGGCACGCCATCCAGGCCTCTCTCTGCCAGGAGAGCCCACTTTGCAGTCCACACAACAGACCAGAGATGCCAAGGAGTTCCGGCCAGCGGGAGCCAGGCCCGACCGGTGCTGGGGGTCGGGCATCTTACCCCAGCCCTGTGGCCCATCCAGTGGGATAAGTCTGGGGCTCCTAGAGTTTGAGATTTCGCCCACGGGGGTGACTGGCACACCTTATACTGAGTCTCCCTGTCTTTCCTTCCCCGACTCACTTCCCACCTCACCTACCTGTGCCGCCCTCACCTCTCCTGTGCGCTACACTCACATCCCTGCCTCTGAGCCTGCTTCCGGGGAACCCGAACCAGGGCACGTGGGCACGGGGGGCACAGAAGAGGTGGGGACAGTGCTCCACTGCCACTGGCTGGACACCAAGCAAGCCGTCCGCTTGGTCCCTCCCTCAGTCCCCACGAAAACCCTGTGAAGAAAGCCGCAGGCAGATGGCCAAGGCCAAGGAGGAGGCTTCTAGGGAAAGGAAGACACGGAGCCCTCGGACACGTGGCGAGGAGAGAGGTGGCGGACCAGGAGTGTGCCCCATGACCAGCCGACGACCATCCACCCCTCCCAACAGCCCACGAGGGGCCGTACGGCTTCCTCCAGCCACCACTATCGTTGTCCTCATCTGACAGAGAAAGAACGAGAGGCACAAAAGGATTTCAGACCTTCCTCACACATCGGGACTCAAACCCAGGCGCTCCGCACCCCCAGCCAGTGACACCTCCTCCCGGAGGACAGGGCACGTGAGAGAGAGTACCAGGGGTAGATCATGGGCCTGGGGACCTGGCTAAGGAGCTGGGGGCTTTCTCCAGGCGTCCCAGGTCCTTCTCGGAAACCGGACCCCTTCAGCTCCGACCTGTCTGAGGCAGATGCAAGACAATGCGCTGACTTCCGACTCCGGTGTTGGCTCTGCCTCTTGGAGCCTCAGCCTCAGCTTCGGTCTGAGCCGAGTTAGCAGAGCCCACGCGCCACCACTGGGGTGACACTGAGAAAGGCTGGGGCAGTGAGAAGGCCCAGCGGTATGAGGGGGACAGTCAATATCACGTGAATCTTCATGCCTTAATGAGCACAGTTCACGAAACATCCAAAAGGATGTTTCTCCAGGCAGTAAAATTAGTGGTATAAAAGCCCATGGAACTTCCTTTTCCAGTGAACTTGAAACTGGACGATGCCAGGAGGCAAAGGCGTGTTGTTCAGAAGCTCCGTGGTGCCCTGGTTTTGTGGGGATCCTAGCAGAGACGTCTGGAGGCCTGGGCGTGAGTCCCCGAGACCCGCATCTTCAGGCAGACATGCGGCGGGCTGGCCATTCCACTAATTAGGGGTTCCCATCCCTCACTTCTCATTTGTCTTCTCAGAAGAGGCGTCCAGTAGACCCTGCGTCTGCCGGCACTCGGAGCCCTGAGGTCCAGCCGGCTGCACCCACCTCGGGCTGCCATTAGACCCCGCCTATGCAATGACGGTTTATGGAAACAAACAGATGCTAGCGAGCGTGGCCTTCAACGGCGATGTGGGCTGAATTGTGTTTCCCAAAACCCATATGTTGAAGCCCTAATGAGGTACTTTAGAATGTGACTGTATTTGCAGAGTCTTTAAAAAGATGATTACAGTCGAGTCAAGAGGGGGGCCCTGACCCACTATGACTGGGGTCCTCACAAAAAAAGGAAATAAAAGGGAAATTTGGAGACAGACTCACGCAGAGAGAGAAAAGAGGATGTGAGGATGGAGGGAGGAGACGCTCACCTATGAGCCAAGGAGAGAAGCCGCGGGGGAAACTCACTCTGCGGACAGGACCTCGGTGTCTGGAGCTCGCGGAGGCCCCCCCGTCACGTCGGCCCCCGGTCTGCGGGACTTTGCCATGCAAACTCCACATCACTTTCTGTCCCGAGGGCACTGGGGAGCTCCCGAGGGGTTCTGAAAGCAGATGCTAGGCGTACGATTGTGAACGAATAAATAAAAGAATGAACAGAACCTCGGAAAATCCGAGATCTGGGGAGGAGGGGCGTTCCCTCTGACAGCCGGATGGAAGCGTCCTGAGAGGCGATTCAAGAGGCGACGACCGTGTGCTTCATAAATAATCCAGCGCCACTGCCACGTCCATGACGGTCCCCTCCGGAGTCACGAGGGGGATGACAGTGTCAGGAAGTGACAAAGGCCAGGAGGTCGTGGGGACGAAGGCACAGAACCAGTCCTGGTGCTTCTGATGCCCACAGCGCTGGAACTGTGCTGCTGAGGGCGAGGCACGGCTGGACCCGCTGTGCGCGTGCAAAGGCCTGGGAAGGCCCGTGGGCGGGCAGAACGAGCCGGCATTGCGGGAGGATGTCAGGGAATGCAAACAAACGCCGACGTCTGGAAGGAAGCATCAGTTCTGGCCGAGGCGTGAAAGCCATTCAGGAGTGAGCCCGGGACTTCGGCTCTTAATAAAGCGATCCCCGGACACCAGCAAATTCCCTCAAAGCATGCCTCAAGCCAAACGCAACCTGATTAATATAAAATGAGCAATAGTTCATTTTAAAAAATGGATTCCATCCTTTACAAAAATGTCTGCACAAACAATAAGGGCTTCTAACAAAAGCATCACGTTTCAGAATTCTAAAAGTGATGCTTACAGAAGAAACGCAAGCCACTTTTCAGGCTCAGAGAAGTCAGGCACCTTGGCCAGAGTCACCTGTCTGAGCCGGAATTTCAACTCAGCTCCGCCGGACTCGGAGCTGAAGCTCTCTAACCACTGTGCGCACACCGAGCAACTCATTCCTTATCCAGAGAAGAGTGACTGTCTGTTCCGAGTTCCCCCGGCAGATGCTGGCTGGGCCTCTTACCCACACCTGCCGCTCCGGCCCCACCACTAACCATCTCTGCCTCCGACCTCTGCCGCTGTCACCTTTTGTCTGTGGTGCTCTCTCCACCACAGCGTCACTAAGAGTCGGGTCTTGGCTTCGATGTCTGCTTCTGGAAGAGGCTTTCTTTGTCACCCTCTCCTCCAACAACTGGCCCAACCCTCCCGGGCCACTGCACTGTACATCTGCCACAGAGCCACCGTTGTCGCTGAAATGTCCTATCTGTTCATGTGTTTGTCTGTTCCCCTACTAAACCGTCAGCACGGTAGCATCCGGGACCTCATCCAGCTTGCCTGTCACAGCCTCACAACGATCTCGAGGAACGCTGGGACCGAGCAGCGGCCATAAACGTTCACTGTGCAACTCAGAATCCTGCCATGCGTTCTACCATGCTCCCAGCATTCTTGAGGCCCAGCAACTTAAAAGATCAAAGAGTCCAAATGTTTAAGAGAAAAGAAACCCAAGTCAAATATTCTGAACATTCGAACTGATAAACACATATATAAAATCCAACCCCCACTTAATTCCAAAACGGACTTGTTGCACTCCGGGCCCTAAATTGCTTGGTCTGCTATTAATCAAATACTTTTTTCCACACTATACATGCAGATGTGGAAGTCTGGCGTGTGGGTTGAGAAAACTAATAACATGAGTGTGTACGGAAATGATCAGCACCGCACGATAAGGCAGTGTTGAGTCTGGAGCTATCATTTGTGCAACCCTTGCTCAGTTTCATCCAGAATCTTCCTTTGAAGGACATACGGGCTATTGTATAACTCTGGGCTGCGTTCTGCTATTTTATGTGCAGATGCCTCTGGCTATTCTGTGAATTTTAATTAACTCCCTGTTTATTTTGTTTCAACTCTGGCTCTTGAAGCAGAGGTCTAGTTGCTCTTCCAAGAAAAACACTTTTGAAGCCAACTTCCCAGAAAGTTCTCCCAAAGGTGTCCCCCTCCTTTCCTTGAAAATCATTAAGCCTTGTTCACTTCAAGTTCACTCGGAGCAAACACTTCACCTTGGACGCTCTCCACTGGCACAGAAGCAAAACGTCTACTGGTTCCACCACCAGAGGGGTCGAGTGGGTGTGTGGAGCGGGGAGCACGAGAGCCGGAGAGGGAGGATGCTAATTAGAGGGGTGACTGCAAACAAGGAGAGTTTGCGGCCAGGGAGATGGCGAAATCGGCCTCAGGACCCCCACCCAGGACAATCAGTGTGAACTGGTCAACTAAATCTTATCAGCTCATTGGTTAACTGCCAAGTTCTTCATTTGTTTATATATATTCATTCATCTATATTATATATCATATGTATGTTCTACGTATCATTTGTACATACCCGTGTATATGTATACTGTATACATATGTATACCGTATGTGTATATGTACATATACTTAGTAAGTACGTATATGTGCATATATGTGTAATGCATATATATTGCTATGTGGGTGTACATATATCTGTGTGTATATATATATATATATATTCATGTGTGTCTGTATCTATACACTATATGAGTGGGGTATATGTGTATATGTACCTATATATTGATTAGTGAGTGTGTATTTATATGTGTGTGTGTATATATATATATATATATACGCATGTGTGTATGTACTACTTAGTGGGTATAGCTATCTATATCCTGCTTAGAGGATATATACAGGTCTATAGGTGTGAATATACTACATATGTGTGGATGTGTGCATGTGTATCTACATATGTATGTATATATGTGCATAAACACAAACGTGTGCATGTCTACTGTTTACTGGGTGTGTACATATGCATATGCATCATGCATATATGTATATGTAGATATATTTGTATATATGTTCATAAATGCTACTCAGTGAGTGTTCCTATGTATGTATATGTATCATGCATATGTGTGTGTAAATAGATACATATATATGTATGAGTATACTGCTTAGTGAGTCTGTATATGTATACATATGCATCATGCACATATGTGTGTACAGATATGTGTATACTTGCATATATATACGGCTTAGCATGTACATGTACGTATATGCATAATGCATATATGAGTATGGATAAAGAGGTATGTGTGCGCGTGCATGTGCGCATGTGTGTGAATGTGTGTGCATGTGTGTGCATGTGTGTGCGTGTGTTGCGCACGTGTGTGCATGCATGTG
>NW_024349804.1:11511558-11511997 GCF_902729225.1 Pteropus medius | reverse complement strand
TGTGCGTGTGCATGTGTGTGTGAGTGTGTGTGTGTGTGTGTGTGTGCGTGCGTGTGTATGTACACTGCTTAGTGAGTGCCAGGATACAACAGCGAACAGGTAAACACTGCTGCCCTCAAGAACTTAGGTTCTGGTGCAGGAGCCCGACAACCAGAACAGATGGACAAACACGTGGGGTCCTAGCTAGTGACAGGGGCCACGACACAATGGGGACTAGACAGGCACAGGGATGAGAGTGCGTGCGGTGGGGTCGAGTGGGGCGGCTGCTCGGGGAAGGCCCCACGGAGGGGACATCTGCGCGAGGCCTGCGCGGCGTGAGCGAGCCGTGCTGGGGCCCGGGGGAGGGTGAGCGAGGCGGACGGCACGGCCAGTGCACAGATTCTGAGCCAGAACCCGGTTCAGCGTGCTGCAGAGAAGGGCAGGAAGACGGGGGGGGGCG
>NW_024349804.1:11481147-11511547 GCF_902729225.1 Pteropus medius | reverse complement strand
GCGCCACAAAAGCAGGCGTCGGCCGGGCCGCAGAGCCTCGCAGCCCGGCCGGGAGAGGCTGGCGCTCATCTGGAGCGGCGGCCGTGCGATCCGCTCCATGCTTAGCCCATCGCCGGCCGCTGTGTGGCCCAGGCCTTCCTCTCTCCTCTCGCTCACGCATCCACGCCCTTGGCAGCGTTTACTGAGCTTTTGCCAGACGCTGAGCCCCGAGCCAGGTGCTGACGGGTCCAGGCAAATGGTAATGACCGGCCCCGACCTCTGGGGAATATCGTGGTCAGATCACAGAGGCAGATGAGCAACCTGAAGACCATTCCTGAGCCAGACGTGCCGAGATGGAGGACCTGAGAGAACCGGGCTTCTCCCTGGCACGTGCCCCTAGGTGGACGCCCAAACCTTTCCAGAACCCACCAGGTCAGCCAGGAGAGTCCCAGCCATTCTGGCTTCCAAGAGACAAGGGGCCACATGGTTTCTGCCCCTTATTTTCACATCCAACCTTTAAGACCATCCTGGGCATTCTGTTTTTTTTAGAAAAGAAAATGGAGGCTTGCAGAAGCTGTAGGGCTGGTCCAAGACGGCATGGCTTGGGGCAGCAGGGCCAGAATCTGCGCCCATGCTCTTCCTTCTTGGCTCTGTTGCTTCAAAACTCAACGTCCAGTGTCATTGGCCACTGTCGGAGACTCCTCCTGACGCCCGTGGTTTCCCGCTGATGTGCATGCGACTAAAGCTGGTTTTGATCTAACTTCTAGATTTGGGATGTGTGGAAATAAAACAGACCATGTGTGGCAAGGGGGGCCTCTCCAAGCCTCCGATTCATCATGTGGGCTGCTCGCGGGACAAGGATGATGACAGGTATCCGGTTCCCAGGACAAAGAGTGCGAGTTTCTGACTGGTCAGGACTCTCCACATGCTGGGAGCCCCACAGGATCAGCGACACAGGCTGTCAGTTCCCGTCACTGGGAAGGACGGTGGAGAGCTCATGGGGCCAGAGGAATGCAAAGAGGGCGGCCGCGTGACACCTGCCCGTGTCCCCTGTCGTTTGTCTCCACGGGCCTCAGGCTGCTGACCTAAGGCTGTGAAGACCTGTGACTCTCTGCTGGAGTCACAGGAGAGCCTCTGTTTTCTGCCATGAGCGGGGCAAGCCAAAAGTGCAGGACAGGGAGTGGAGCTTGGAGCAGCTCTGCACCAGCGAGGACTGGGGAACTGTGCACGAAAACGCCGGCTTCTCTCACCGTCAGCTGCCCTCAGTGCACACTCTGCATCATCTCCTAGAGGGCCCCCGCGGCGGTGAGTCCAAGCACCACAGCGGTGAGTGGCTCCATCGAACACCCGCCACTGGCGCCTTCCTTTTCATGTCTCACTGCCCGTCTCTTGCGGGTGTTCCCTGGGATCGCCTCCCTGTGAACTACTTGCACTCAGTGCCTTCTGTCAATATCAGCTTCCGGAGGAACCCAAGTTCAGGCAGTCACCTCCAGCGCCATCACTAGGGTAAGGCACGCAAGGAGCCCAGAGTGCGAGATGTAAGGACACAAGCCCTGGCCCGCGTCCACAGGGCCCCGGGGGCGATGCCGCCTTCAAGTTCATACCCAGGTGCTTCGCTTGCTCAGCCTAGTCCACCCAGCTCCACCCAACAGGGCTCCCTGTCCCCGCCCGCCTCTTACTTCTGTCTGTCTGCTTTACTCCTCCTTCTTTCCCTCTACTGATAGACCTTGACCTTCACCAACTGCTGAGGGAAATGGCCACTGGCAAATACACACCTGTCTTCCTACAGCATGTGACTCAGGGGGAGAAAAGAATAAGCCTTTCAACTCCAACTCTGTGGAAGAACTCTGAATGGCTGGCCTCGAGTCACATGGCCAGTCCTTGGGGCAAGCACTAGTCTGCCTAAATATGACCCATGTGGCTGGCACGGCAACATCACGTGCCCATCTCAGAGGGTGAGGGGGAACCACAACGACTGACAGTCCCCTGGGCCACAAGGAGTGGGAGGGTGTTCTCCAAAGGAAAGTGATGTCATTTGATAAGATATAAGGGACTGAAAAGTATGCTGGACAGTCAAAAACAGCAGCCTCTACAATTTTCTATTTTCTTACCCTTTTACAGATGAGAAAATTAAGCTTCGGAGTGGTTAATTTGCTTTCCCAGGTATCCACAGCTATCACAGAGCAGGATCAGCCTGAACCCCCAATCTCAAGCATTTCCACTGATGTCCAGAATTTACTCTGCCGCGCCTCAGCTGTCCCAGAATTCGGTCATCAGGGGTTATAAAAAGTCTCGCTAAAATCAACAGTCGCCCGCAGCGGTTTACTTTGGTGCAGCGTTCAGGAGAGCATGACTTCTCCTGGCACGAGTGTAAAGTGAGGTTTCTGTGAACTCGCATGTGCTCTTTCCTGTGAAACTACTGTCGTCGTTAACAATGAAACGTCTTTCTGGAAAACCCTTAAGATAGGCCAGATAGCGAACCTGCCAAACACAGACAGCAAAGCCAAAATACTCGATATGAGGAAGGTGGAATTCTTCATCCTGTGCCAGCCCTTCTCCATCTTGAGTTTAATAAGAGTCGTACAGACTCCTGCATTTACCGGGAAAGGCAGCGATCATCTGGTACTCTAACCAGACAAAGCTATGTTCTGTTGCCTTGAAGTAAACTAACTTCGTCCTGAACACCGGAGGTTTGTATACATTCCACATGAATCTCGGTGTCACCAAGAAATTGCTACGACCCAAGAGTGACTTAACAAGAGAGACTCTACACAGCTTGCATTTTTTTCAAAAGATCGATTACGACCGTATCTCAACCATGCTGAGAGCCAAGCCAGCAGGTAAACAGCAGCGCAGGTATAGGCAGGAAAGGTAAACGAAACATCCAAGGGCTGATGACAGGATATAACTCATTTAAAATTCACGAGGCCACAGGCTAATGGATTTGGTAGTATGCCAAGAATGGATGCCGAGGGCTCAGGACCAAAATCATCGATGGCATAAGGGTGAAAGGGATATGCCTCCGGCTGTTCGATGTGGTGTCAACTGTGCTGTGGATTAAAGGACAAGCTTCAATTGTCCTGAAGTCACGAAATGCTCAACATTAGGGTGACAACCAACAGAAAGTAAAGGTTCGATGGGATTTTTAAATATTTTGTTGTTTAAGTTCGACCACTCCATGAGATTACAGGCAAACTTCCTAAATTCTCTGGGCCATAACTCCTCTTCTGAGAAATCGAGAGACAGGGAACCTTCGGTGTGGCACACAAACTCTGCTCAAATCTCTGGCTGGCCCCTTGTGGTCACATGTAAGGGGGGATTTACACCACCTGATTTTAAGATTTACTATTAACCTACAGTAATTAAGTCTGGTACTTGTATAAGTAGAACAGACGAACAGAATAGAGAGCCCAGAAACAGACCTGCCACGTATACAAGACGTCTGATTTTTCACAAGGCCACCAAAACAATCTAATGAGTCAAGTTTTTTCAAGAAACACACACACACACACACACACACACACACAAACACACACCCCTCAACCCTTACTTTACATCATACAAAATGTTTAATTCAAAATGAATCATTGAACTCAACTTATAAGCTAAAGCCATAAAGCTTTTAGAAAGGAAACAGAGGGAAATATCTTCATGACTTGAGTACATTTTCCTGAGCCAAATTTCCTTATACAAGTCACAAAAAGCAATAACCCTAAAAGGAAAAACTCAATAAATTAGACCTCACCAAAATTTAAAATGCCTGTGCATCAAAACACGCCACTAATAAAATTAACAGTCTCACAGAGTCTCATATATGACAAATAAAAAGTGTATACATATATATATATCCCATACCTCAATAATAATAAAGCAATCAACTCCAAATTTTTAAATGGCAAAAAGTTTTGAACAGAAACTTTACAAATGAAGACATATGACTGGTCATTAGCATATAAAAGATGTTCATCATTATTACTCATCAAAGAAATGCTAATTAAAATCACACTGACATACTATTAAACACTTATCAGAATATCTAATGTGAAAAATATTGACAGCAGCGTATGTTGGCAAGGATACGAAGCAAACGGAACCCTTAGTAGGAGTCTAAAATGATATAACCATGTTAGAAAGCCTTTTGGCAGCTGCATACAAAACTAAACAAACACCTGCTCCGTGTCAAGCAATTCCAATCCTAGATATTTATCCAAGAGAAATAAAATATGTTCACAAAAAAAAAGGCTTCACAAATTTTCATAGCAACTTTATGCAAAATAGCAAAATCTAGAAACAGTCCTGGAGTCTATTATGATGAAAATGAATTAGCCGTAACACACGAGTAGAATGGAATGTGATTCATCAATAAAAAGAAAAATGTGCCGACGTATAGCAAAACGAACGAATCTCAAGAGCATTACACTGCACAAACATTATGTAAAATGCAAAACATTGTGAAGCCTGACACAAAAGAGTACTTGTTTTATGATTCCCCTTACATAAATTATACAACAGGCGAGTCCAACCTATAGACCAGCATGGAATGGTTGGAGCGGAGGTGAGTTTTGGCAGGAAAAGGTCGACAGGGGCTCTGGGTGACGGTAATGTTCCATATCTCGGTAGAGGTTCGAGTTACACAGGTGTACGCATTTCTTAAAACTCAGCAAATGTAAACTTGATATTTGTGTATTTCGTTGTGTGTGCATTTTACAGTGAATGAAAAACTATAGACAAATCTTTTTGCTGAAATGTTTAGGGAAAAGTGTATAGATATTTGGGATTTACTGTAAAAATGCATTTAAAAATAGGAGATTGATGGATAGGACAGGTATTTAATAAAATAAGTTTGGTAAAATGTTAATTGTAGAATGCAGGTGGTAGATACATTCGCAAATTTTCCTACTAAAGTATTAGAAAATATTAGTTAGACATCTAGTCAACTGTGCCTCTACAGAAAAGGTACTCTTTGAAGTCTGAGTTGGGCTTCCTCCAAACTCTCCTGTCTACCCATACCTCCTGAGCTTTCTCCACCAGTGTTTTTCAGACTGGACTTTAATTTTCTGTTTATTTCTCTGCCTCCCGCATGTATCTGAGAGATCCTCAAAAGCAGGCACCATATCTGGTTCGTTTTTGTAACCTCAGGACCTAGAGCAGGGTCCAGAGCAAAATGATCCTCTGTATGGTGGGTGGGTGGGTGGACAGATGGAGGGATGGATGGGTAGATGGGTGGATGGGTGGATCTTTGGATAGATGAGTGAATAAATGGATAAATGAATGAAAGAATAAAAAAAATGAATCTAAGCAGGCTAGCATTGTATTAATTCTAGACAAACGGCAATAACAGGACAAAACACAGACTTAGACATAAGTCAATAACCAGGCGCCTATTAAACCCAGAGCTATGCGGTTTTCCAGAAGAATGAGGGCCATGGAAGATCACTGTCTCGCCATTAGCACACATAGTTAAAGTCCCCACTTCCCCGCTGCCGGAAAGGGACTCGCTGCTGCCTGAGCAGCCATCAGGGTTCTGCACTGGGCACGCTGCTTCATGTCTCATAACAGCCCGATACAGAAGGTGTCGACCTGCGCGATGCACCTGTGAGGCACGACCCGCATGCGGCTGGCATTTCAACCCATGTGCCCCGCCCCCTGTACCAGCCGGGCTGCCCTGCAGGCTGTTCAGCCCTTGCTGACTGACTTCCCAGGGATGGTGACCACCCCCAGGGGCCTCCTGGTCGGCCGGAGGGTGTCGTGTAAGGATGAGATGCTCCTTACAAACGCAGACTAATCCTAGACCAAAAACAGACTAGTCCTCGGACGCTCCCCTAAAATAGAGTCCAGCCCAGTAGGAGTAGGTGATGGTATAAGTGGAGAACTCGGTTCAAGGGGGCAGATAAATGCAAAAACAAATGTGGCACAATAAGAAAAGAACAAATGTAGCACAATAAGAAAAGAATAACGTGGACAAACCTCGAGGACGTGACGCTAAATGAAACAAGCCAGTCACGAAAAGGCAAATACTGCTTGCACATGAGCTATCTGAAATAGTCAAAGTCACAGAATCGAAGAGTGGGATGGTGGCTGCCAGGGGCTGGGGGAGGGGGCAGCGGGAAGTCACTAACTAACGGGCGTAGAGTTCAGTCAAGCAAGATGAATAAACTCTAGAGATACGCTGTACAATATTGTAGCAACGATAATATATTGTACACTTAAAATTTTAAGAGGGTAGATCTCATTTTAAGTATTCTTTCCAAATAAAATTTTTTTATGAAGCACCTACGTGACAGGAAGGAGCCGACACTGGCCTCCTCCTAAATTCGTGGGGTTTTTTCCGCTTTCCTCATTTAGATCCTCAAGGAAGAAATAGCATTAGCAATCTTGAAATAATTACCGTTGTAATTCGCCTAAACCAGGGCTGCCATGGTAATCTAATTTCCAGAATGAAATTAGAGTGGATCTAAAGGAAACCGTCAGACTTCCTTTTTCATTTCGAATTGGCAAATCCAGACCCTTCCGTCAGACAGGACGTTTCAGTGCCCGGCAACCAACAGCAAAGCAGACACACAACACGGATGGACATCCGCCAACGGTCGGGGCTTTTGTGTTCTGTGGGTGACGTTTTTAAAGATCCATCATTCTTACCTTTCCAAAACTCCCTTTGCCGATGGCCCGTAGAATCTGAAAATGGTCAAAGGTGACTGAAAAAGAAAAAGGGAGGAGAAGCAGGTCAGATTTGCCAAACCCTGGACCGGCTCTCGGAGGTTCTTATCTCTGTACCCAACCGTTTATTCCGAACGGCTGCGGGGTCGATCGCATGAGAGTTGCCATGGCAGCGGTCCACCTCTGAATGGATGCTTCCTAGCGTACCCCGTCCCCATCCCCCGTACACAGGTTTGGCAGGGAACACCTCCCCGAGGGCGTATAGGACGAGAGACATCTTTCAGGCCCAAAGAAGCGGACGACAGGGAAAAGCGTGAGCACTTGGATTACCAAACGTGTAGAGTCCCCTGCGCCAGGATGACCTTCCCCACTTCCGGTCCCATCTAGTCCACCTGACACTCAGACATCAGTTTACCTGCCTGAGTGTCCAAGAGGCTAATCCCAACTCCTTTGGGGAATCCCCTCTGGGGAACCCCTGAGCCATCAGCTGCCATGACCACAGCACGGTCCTGCCCCGTGTGGATGCCGGTCCAACCCTGGCACCGTGAGCTCCCGGAAGACGAGGACAATGGCCCCACAGCCCCCTCCTGCCTCGTGTCTGCCCTCCATGCTGCGTTCCCCATTCCTGCCACTTCTAGTTCCTCACGAGAAATAGAAATTCGGCTTCTATCCGGCTTCCATCCGCATCTCCACAGCGCGACAGGCCCACGGCGTCTGGCCAGCGGCTAAGTCCAGCGGACATCTTTCTGTCTCCCTCTTACGCAGCCACTGTCTCCGAAAGACCCCCTCGGCTTCCACGGCCAGGCCCCTCTCCCTTCTCCCCATTTCAGCTGCTCTTGCACACGCAGCTCCGGCCTCCTACACATTAAAACTGGAGCCCGTCCGGCCTCCGACCGACAGCCCTGCCCTTCTCCCCGGCCGCAAAGGCGTCCATGACCGCCAACTGCCAAGGGCTCTCCAAGGCTTCTCTGATCTCCAGGCCGTAGGGACCAACCCATGCCCACCTCACAGCTCCTCTTAGAGGCTTCACAGCCGCCTCGAACTCAACAGGCCCAAGGCAGAGCCAGGGTGAGTGTCCAACGTTCACACGACCTCAAGCTCAAAGCCCAGAGCTCAGCCTCAACTCCTCCCCCGACCCTGCCTCCGACCCCTCAGCGGGGCAGGTCCGTGTCACCTTCTCGGCCGCCTGTCTCATCTACCCGCCTCTGAGGCCACCGTGGCTCTCATCGACCGCTTCTCCCGCCCGGACTGCCAGCGTCCTCCCTGATTCCCCCGCCCTGACGCGTGCTCCGCGCTGCAGACGGGGGTCTTGCTCGTCCTCCGCTCACACCCCCCAAAGCCCCCTCCGTCACTCTTCGGGGAGAGAGCAAACTCCTCCCCGTGGCCACGAGGCTGTCACGCCTCCCACTCCACCCGCTCCACGCTCTCCACGCCCACGGAGCCCCAGGACGCGCTCCCTTCCCGCGCCCGGGATGGCGATTCCCCGCATCTCTGACGCTCCTCCCCTGGCCCCGTGCCGCTTAACTCTGCCGCCCTCCACCCGCCGGCATCGGGACAAGTCTGCCCTGCGGGACCGCCCTTCGAAATGCACCATCCTGGATAATCTTCCACGGAGTTATGGATGCGTTTAAGATCACTTTCCCCCCACTGGACCTCAAGCTCCCTGAGGTCGAAGGCCACGTTTGTTATGGCTACTGTCTTCCCAGCACCTTACACAGCACTAATGCACAGTCAGGAAGGATGGAAAGAAGATCTCCGCATTCACGATGCCACGCACGCCTCCTGGGCCATCACGAGGGTTCGGGAAGTATTCCTTCATCAGATTGGATGACAGCCAGTTCCAATAAGGAGAAGAGACATGTTATTTACAAGAGAGAGAGTGAATGGATCAGTTCCCCGCACAACGAGAGGGGGGATGTGGGGAAGTGACCGAATGCCATCCGTTCCTGTGCATTAAACCTACGCAGTGGAGGATAATCACGGCGCATCGCGTCCCTGCCGAGCCGAAGTCAGAATCCAGCGCGCCATCACACGCTCGACGCGCTCAGAATACAGAGACGGGGCTAACGGGTAACTCAGCAAAACTTGGCTCTTTGACCTGGACGGGTTCGAGAAGAACTCGCCAGGAAAAGAAATTCCCTATTTTCGCATTTTCCGCACTCACCAAAGGTCGAGGGAGATGAAAGCAGTGACGGGCGGGGTCTGCCCTTGCTACGTGACCAGCGACAAGCTAGGAATCGCACGTGTCCTGTCGTGCACCCCCAAGGTGCCACGAGGCAGGCGCCCCTGCGCTCCCGACAGCACTGGACGCGGAGGTTTTCTGACGGCCCCCCGCTGCTTCATGCTGCCACGCCTGCTGCTTCGTCTGCTTGAAAAGCCTTTCTCCGGCTCCCCTTATTTTGGGGGAAAACTCCTCCCTGGCCTTGGACATGCACCTCACCTGCCCTCTCTCGTGAAGCTTCTCCCCGCCCCCTACCAGCCACCTTCACCTTGGTGCCAGGTCTAAGCCCTCTTCAGGGACCAGTGGAACCCAGCCTGCAGTCACGCTGGGCGGCCTTGGTCAGCCACTTGGCCTCTGTGTGCCTCATTCATCACCTCTCTAAAGTGGGGGACATGGTGCCTATATAGCTTTCAGAGAACAACCCCTCAAAAGGCATTGGCTGTTTGTGCTGCGGTGGGGGAGGGGGGAAGCACCCCTCCCTCCCTCCCACTTTCCCCCAGAAGGGGCAGTTCCCTGAGCACCGGGCCTCGTGAGCTGTCCGAGTGCTGAGCTGGAAGAGGACGCGCATGGCTTGTCCTGCTCTCGCTGTGGCGTCTGCCTCCGCAGAGCCAACTTTCCCTCTGCTTCTTCGTGCCGGAAGCTTTTCAGGGCCAGCCACCACGTGGAGAGGTCTTGGGGGTCCGGAGTCGTCACGGAACAGGCGGTGAGTCTGGCTAATTCTGGGCTTCAGAATCTGAGAGCCCCAGCTGCGGCGCCCCCTGGGCCCCAGCCCTGCAGTCCAGCTTTCCCCCTCGCAAAGGCGAGGCTTGGTTCTCCGCTGGCCGTCTCTTTTGTCCCTAGCTGGAGAGGGGTGTCAATTACCGAGCGAACTGGCAAATGCCACAAGCTCTTATTATTTTAATAATTAGTATTATTATGTTGTGAATAACTCACTCATCCATATCCCCTACAGAATGCGGGTTCCTGGGGGCTTCTAACATAATGTGCAAGGCAAAGAGGTGCTTATTTAATGCTTAATTCCTCATTGGACTAGATGGGATTCAAACGACTTTGAGCAAACGGCCTGTGTTTTCCATGTCTTTGGCACTGCCCTGAGACCCGGTGTACTGACACGGACATGATAGTGCCCACGTGAATACCCTCTGAATAAGGGAAGGGTTGACGCTGAGCTGATAAGCAGAGTTGGCTTCGGTGGTCAGAGTGCCAAGCCACAGACCGTCCTGGAAAGTGCACAGGGTTGTCGGCCCCGAGCAAGGGACTGGGCTGGGAGATGTGAAGGGCTGAAAGGTGGGTTTCTCAGGGTGACCATCTTGTCCTAATTTGCCTGGGACCATCCCGGTTTTGGCACTAAACATCCCATGTCCCTGGAAACCCCCCAGTCTTGGAAGAACCAGGATGGTGGGTCACCCATAGCACCGCTGAGCTGCCAGGAGGCTGAGGTACATCCGTGAACGGCAGTGTCTGTTCAGGCCGCCAGACACTGTTCGAAACGGGTAGCACGCTGTTGGCCAAAGGCGAAGCCAACGGTGCCAGGACCTCACCCATAAACACGAGAGCAGTGACGTCTGTCTAGAGGGCCACCACATACACAATGACGTGATGCTAATTACGGGCTCACCTCTCCATTCTTCCTTGACGAGGGAACCTCAGGTGTGTTTAGGGACCAGCGTGGCCAGGCCCAGGCACTGAGGAACAACTGATCTACTCCAGTGACAGTGATCAGAGTCATTGGAGGTTTGTGAAGACAGATCGTGGGTCTGCATCCCGAGCCCCCTTCCTGAGTTTCTAGGGAGGGGCCGGAGAATATGTGTTTCTAACAAATTCATAGGTGACACCGATAGTCCAGGGACCATCTAATTAATCTGGAGTATTCTGGTCCACATTTTCCCAGACATTCGTGTAGCCAGCAGTGACCTTGTGACTCAGGTCTAGTCAATGAGAGCTCAGCAGACAATTAGTGGGTGTATCTCCGGGAAAGCATTTTGTCCTGATGAAAAGGGACAGATGCAGCTGGAGTGGCTCTTCGACCCTCCCGCCTCTTCCTGCCATGAATGCGGATGTGATGTCTGAAGCCGCAGCAGCCACCTTGTAACGATGAGACAACGAACACAAGCAAAAGGCCAAGACGGGTGTGGACAAGCCACTCCCTGCTGTTGAGAGCTACCAACATTAGCTATTATTATAATTATTATTCCACAGGAGTGGCTCTTCCCCATTTTCCGCCTTTATGATGCAATACGAGACTGATTAAATTAGGACCGAACACGGCCTGGGGGTTAAAGCTAGACGTGTATGAACGCCCGTTAGGCACGGACGGTTCTCATCACACTGGGTGAAGCCGGCTGTGCCGTCTCGCGAGCCAGAGGCCTCTTTCCTCATTTCCACCAGACCATTATTTCTAACGAACTTCCTAGTGCTCTCAACACGCACTACCCATGAGCAGTGACTCAGTGAGCCAAGCGTGGATTTTCGAGATGGCTGGTTACTCTTTCAAACGACTTCTCATGGAAAGTAAACCGCAGTCAGCCTCCTGCAAGAATACAGGCCTTTAAACACCGTGCCCGCCAAGCAAAGAAAGGGAGCGAAAGTCTCCTTTCCCGCCTCCCAAAAACGCTGAAGCTGGAGCTCATGGCTTGTCCTGCGGGTGTCGCACACGCAGACTGCACGTGGGCTGGTCGCACGCGTGAAGGAAGTTTCACCCGCGAAACTGCTTTCCAACATCGTTTCGAGAAGCGGAAGGTCTGTGGAAACTGGGCCTACGATGCCCCAGGCCGACAGGACAACAACCCTCTCTGATTCACCATGGTCCACGCCCGCCCAGTCCATGCACCTGCCTCCTGCCTGATCCCGGAGGCATTCGAGGCTATGGAAAGGGGCCTAACAGACAGGGCAGGTGGCAAGGGACAGAGGTGGAAGGGTGGGGGTTGGTGTCCCACACAGTGAGCTTTAAACCTGGCCCCACTATTTTCGTCAGTGTGAACCTGAGGAAATACATTTACTTCCCCAAGCCTCGATTTTCGCATCCACTAAATTGGGGTAGCGAGGCCGACCTCCCGAAGTCGTGGAGAGGGCCACAGGCAATGACACCCTGAAGAGTGTCAACTCGAGCCCCTGCTCCAGCTGTGGACCCTCAGCCTGGTCATACAGCATCTCAGGATCTCAGTTTGCTCATCTCTTAAATAGGGCAATGCTTGTCTGGAAGGATTTTTCTCAAACTAAGACAATTCTGTAATCGGCGCACAATGACAGTGATTATTTGGTTTTGGTGTTGTCTCTCCTCGGCACGGAGATACGCAGGGATCCAGGTGACTCCTTGAGAAAGCAGCTACGTCCTGTTCATCGCCGAATCCCAGGGGCCCAACAGGTGGCACCGAGTAATAAGACAACCGATGGCATGAGTCAGTGAACCGTGCAGTGAGAGACAGGAAGGAAGCTCTCCAGGGACTGGGGGAGCAGACCGCCTCCTCCACGGGAAATCGCTGACCCCCACACAGAAAGGAGGGGGGGACCAGCTGCAGCAGGCATCACCATGAAACGCTTCTATCAGTCCCTTATTTGACAAATAGTGATCGGGAGAAAAAAATAAAGATCCACGGAGAGGACACACGCTTGTTGAAGTGACGAATGAGTGTGTGCTGTGTGCCAGGCCCTGGGCTGGGCACTGGGACCGGCAGGGAACGGAACACAAAACGACCCTCCGTCCATGGCGCTGACCTTCCGGTACAAGGAGGCAAAGAACCCATCAACCTGTGACTCCATGGTAGAAAGCGGTAAATTCCATGAAGGAAAACAAATCAATGTGGACGAGCTTCCTAGAGCGGCTGCAACAAGTCAGCACAAACATCGTGGGTTACATAACACAAGCTTATTACCTGCCAGTCCCGGAGTCTGACCCGGGTCTCACTGCACTAAGATCAAGGTGGCAGCGGGGCTGGGTCCCTTCTGGAGGCTCCAGGACAGAATGTGTCTCCTCGTCTTTCCCAGCTTCCAGAGGCCACGTGCGATCCACGGCTGATGGCCCGTGTGACAGTGACCTCTGCTGCTATCACCATGTCTACTTCCTGGACCCTCCAGCTCCCTTTTCCCGTATAAGGACCCTTGTGGTGACATTGACCACAATGGACAAGCCAGGATCATGTCCCCATCTCAAGATCTGTAACTTAATTACACCTGCAAAGTCCCTTTGGCCACATAATGTAACGTAAGTTTCAGGATTAAGAGTGGACATCTCAGGGAGGAGGGGCATTATTCTGCCAACCCCGCAAGTAAAAGGACAGACAGGGACTGTGTGGGTGGTCAGGGCAGGCCTTTCTGAGGAGGGGACAATTCAGCGGATCCATGAAGAACGTGAGAGGACACGTCCCACAGCTATCTGGGGTGGGGGAGGGGTGCGATACTTCAGGCAGAGGGAAGGGCGAGCGTGAAGGCACTTGGCGGGAACGCACGCCACGGTCGCCAGGAACAGCGGGCGGGCAAGGATGGCTGGAGCGCAGCCTGGGAGGGAGAGACAGGGGGCCCCGAGTCAGGGTAAGCAGAGCCCAGGCACGCAGGGCCGGGGGAGGGTTCTCGGAGGTTGTCCAGACATGACGAGAAAGCGCTGGAGGGTTCTGGGTAGAGAGAGAACTATGGCCTGGTGATGTTTGCTTAAAGTGCTAAGAAATATCTAAATTTAGACGCAACCTCAGGGAGACAAAACTGCCACGTGCTGGTGATGAGGGACGTGGGCTCCCAACGACTGCATCCCGTCTGCTAAAGAAAGTTTATCTGAGAGGACAAAGGGGACACGGAGGATTTCTGGAGCAGTAGAAACACTGCACGGTACCGTCACGGCGGACACACGTCCCGTCTCCCGCTCCTCAGCCTCTCCGATGCCCCGGGCCTCACGTGCCGATTCGCACGGCATAGTCGGCCAGTTGAGCCCAGACACAATTCCAGCCTCTGGGCGTCCCAAACAACCGCCCTCGCTCATCATCGGTCCCTCCGCCCTGAGGTGCAGGTGTCATCCACAGTTGCATCCAGGGCTGACATTCAGCTGGAGACGCCCCCGTAGCTCCCGGCCGGCCGGGGCCGTACCTGGGGCCGCGCCTGGGGCCACTGTCCCATCCAGACTTTTCATACACCCCCAGCACGACCGGTGTTTGCTCAGCTGACCTGCAACCGCCTCATTAAAAATCGTTTTGTTTTCCAGTTAATAAACGTGTTTCATGAAGCCCAGAAGGCTTTTCCTCTCTCTCTGCAGTCTTATCAGCACAAACACTGACTCCGTAAGCATTCGGGAAATCGCATGCCCAATTCGTGCAGAAAAATATCACCCGGTGACAGTCTCAGGACAGAATCCACTTTGGACGCTGGTGGAAATGTGGAATCCACGATAAGGAAGAGGACACGCCAACCATTCCTCAAAAGCACGGGCTGTCTCAGACACGTTTGCTTCCCCTGTGCCCAGCGTGCTGGTTTCCCACGGCCGCCGTAATGAAGAACCGCAAGCTGGGAGATCTGAAACCACAGAACTGCATTCTCTCCCAGCTCTGGAGCTCAGAGGTGCGAAATCAAGGTGCTGACAGGGCCACGTTCTCTCCAAATGCTCTGGGGAGGGTCCTCGCCACCTCTGACGGCTTCCGCTGGCGCGGGCGGTCCTCGCCGCTCCTTAGCTCGTGGCTGCATCGCCCCATCTCCGCCTCGTCGTCACGTGGCCCCTGCCCTTCCGTGTCCATCTCTTTTCTCTTCTTCTTAAAAAGACAGCAGTTATTAGGTTAGGGCCCAAACCCAGCATGACCTGACTAATTATATATGCAAAGACCCTGTTTCCAACGGAGGTCACGTTCTGTGGTTCCAGGCGGACATGAACTTGGGGGGAACATATGCACCCCCGTACACCGAGGACAGCGGCTGGCCCAGAGGAGAGGTTCGATAGAGGATGACAGCATGGATGAATGAATGACCAATGAATAAGCCCGCATTCGTGTGTACCTGTGTATACACACCTGTGTGTACACCTGTATCTGTCTGAGGTAGAAACAAAATTCTGTCACCCGGCTCTTCATCCCGGGAGAGGGGACTCCGAGCTCATGGCTCTGGGAGAGGCAGGCTGTGACTACTTCCCAAACCAACTTCCCCCGTGCGACTTCGAACAAATCGGTGGGAAGAAAGTGACATGCCTGGACCACCTGTGAGGTCCCTGCCAGCTCTCGACACGGTGATTCGAAGACAGATCTGCAAAGGACGAGAGCCAGACTGACCCTCCTGAACACCAAGTTACCGATTTCCTGATTCTGTTAGGGAGACGGTACAAGATTAGGGGCCTGATTGGTGGTTTAGAGTCTACCAATATTTTCCAGCACCTCCACTGATCAGCAGATTGGGGGGAAGGTGACGGCACAGAGTCACGTCTCCTTTTGCACAGATGACAGAATTGCTAATCTGATGCTCGGTGCTGAGATCAGGTGCCCTGGACGTCGGTCCTGCAAAGTTGTTTTATTCACGAGCAGCGAAGGAAGCTTAGCCAGACAAGAATAAACGAGCCAGGATTTGGATGCGCGTGATTATGTTTTGACTTATCTTCTCGTTAACCATCAGCATCCTCCATTAGTTGCCATAGATCCAGGATCCTGGAAACTTTAAACATCTTCATCGTGTGGGCTGGGTATTCATCACACCGAGACCTTAGACTTCAACTCCTGAGACCAGATCCCTAATGCGGAGGTTGGCCCGGTGTTAGAGTCTGGTAATCAGGCCCAGGACACCTTTCAGAAGGCGGGGGGCGAGGGGAGTTTGGGGCTGTGGCATTTGGACAGCACTAACTGCCCTTATTCTTCGTCCCTGCCCGAATCCATGTCCTCTGCAAGGTGACCTGGTTCCAGAGGGGAACTATATTTCCCACCATTGATTATCTGTTTATCCATGACATGTGACTTCATTGAGCTGATGACGTGTTAGCAGGCTTGATTCAAGCTGAGGCCTGAGAGCTCATGTAGATCCACTTCCTCTCTTGCTTGTCTGCCTTCAGCATGGAACACGGCCAGACTACCTTCTGGACAGTGAGACATGGGGCAGCCCCAGTAGCCAGGATGTCCCAGGTGAAGCCTCCCGGACCATCTGACAACCAGCCAATCCCCAAGCAAGCAAGGTCAGCAGAGCCAACCTGGAGAGCAGTGAGATGCTGAAGGCTTGCTGCTGGCAGCCACTGCTTTGGGAGTAGTTTGCTATATGGAGTTATTGACAATGATAGGAAGGGGGAGAGAAAGAGGGAGGGATGGAGGGAGAGAAAGAAGAAATGCCAGAAGGGAGGGAGAGAGATATGGGGCTGGAAGAGGGCCCTGACAATGGCGAGTCGTTACAGTCCCAGGGCAGCGAGAACCACCTTGCAGAGGCGGAATAACGCGGGAGGGTTCGCTCTACCCCGTGCTCAGGCCCGCTGTGCAGCTGCGAAGGTCCAGACTGGGTGGCGGGGGTGGAGGGACAGACACACGCACGAATGGGACAGAACAGGGACCCAGAAACAGACCCTCACAGTGCGACTAAGGCGCAAAACCCACTCGGCAGAGGAAGGACCGCGTTTCAAATGGCCCTCGACCTGAGTCAAGGCAAGAGCCTTTCGGCAGAGGGCTGGGGTCAGTCACCGAGCGATTCACCTGGGCGAGTGAACGGGCGAGGCCCGGGAAAGGGCGCGGGCAGCCGGAGGCCGACCTGCAGAATCCGGCTCCTCGGGGTCGGACCATGAAGACCCGTGGTGCTTTCCCGGCGGTGAGCGAGTCCTCCCAGCGTCTAGAGGTTTCCAGCAGAGCCTCGAATCCTCTCCCTGTCCCTTCATCGGCCCGTGAAAGAACTCTCACTGTCAGAGGGTGCGCCTGAAATCAGTGCGTCTGTACGATCTCCTCTTTCCAACATCACGTGACATAATCACGGGAGTGACAGGGGACGGGAAGTTCTTTTAAAAAAAAGACGGAGCGGAGATTCTGGTCCCTGATTTGCCGAGGAGCCAAGGGACGTGGCTAGGTTCCTGTGACCAGCAAAGCCTCGGCGCCACAGCGAGAGCCAGCCGTCCGATGACTCGTCCGGTGGCCGTCCCTCGGGGCCAGGGGTCCTGTGCCTCTCCTGCGTGGATCTACGAAGACGCCGCAGTCCGGGTGAGGCTCTTCAGGTGAACGTGTCGAGCTTCTCCCGACGCCATTTCTGCCCTCGTCTTGATTCTCTTCTGTCTTCACTCACATTTGCGTCCGTGCCAGCCTCGTGCCTGCTGAGCCACCTTCCGCCTCTCCCAGATAATGCGTCAGGAAAGCAGGTTTTCAAGCTGACGCACATGGTCACCCCGCTGACTGTGTCCTTCCCAGGGCAGGGGCTGTTTGGGATGCCCAGAGGCTGGACCTGGGTCTGGGCTCAACTGGCCGATTATGCCGTGGGAATCGGCATGTGAGGCCCGGGGCATCGGAGAGGCTGAGGAGCGGGAGACGGGATCTGTCACCTGGACGACAAAGCCTCACGGCAAAGCTAACCGATGACACGGGGCGGCTCGTGATGTGACTTTGACACACTGAGAACTATCTGCCATTAAGAATTTCCCAAATACCTGCGTTTCCATCCAGATTAAATCACAACCTCACTATTATCCTTGAAAATAGGCGACAGAGTGTCAGAAATGTCTCTGGCTACCCTGTGGCATGCACGCAGGCTCCTTGCAGCCCACGGCTTCACGAAGATGCTTGAACCAGTGTCCTCTCTCCGACTTGGCGCGTTAATATGGGGTCAGGGGTGCGGGAAGAGCCGGGCTGCCCAGTGATCCCGGGGGCAGGCTCCAATCTGTCACATGCAGCACTCCCCCCAGCCATGAAACAATGAGCCCTGTGCCACTCCCTGTCTCCCCCAGCGGCCACCAGCCCAGCGGGAGGGCTGGCATGTCCTGGAGCAGTGGGCTTCTTCTGTACATATGCCTCTCTCCTTACTGGAAGACGGGAGGGAGTCCTTTGAAAATATTCATACTGAACAGACGTGAATCCTCCACTCAAGATTCCTTTTAGAAGAAAATCTGGAGTTTAGTAAAAGCGCTCTAATGGGAATGTTTTATTTATTCATTCGATATGTATTTCTAGGGAGCTTCTTCTCCGACACTCTGTCTTCTGCCCTGAGACAGCAGGAGGAATAGACAGACATCACTCGCCCCTCTCTTGCGGGAACCGAAACCCCAGGTTTCGCCTGTAGTTTGGGGAAGTGCCAAGTGTGACGGACGTATCCGGGAAAGGAATCTACCCGGGCGCAGGGAAGGCTCCTCTGAGGAAGTGACTTTTACAGTGAGACCAGAGGATGCAGGGCGATGTCGGAAGGTGGGACCGGGGAGAGAGCGAGAGGTTATTCCAAGCAGACGGGAGAGCGAGTTCAAAGATGCTGAGATGGGGAAGGGGTGAGAGAGGACACTGGAAAGGTGGCGGGAGTGGACCCTGCTGGGCTTCTAAGGCTCGGCCATAGATGTCAGTCCTTATCCCGAGGGCAATGGAGATGCTACAAGGTTTTGAGTGGTAGAGGGTGTGTGTGTGTGTGCATGTGCGTGCGCGCACGCGTGTGTGTGTGTCAATTAAATCAACGGGGCGATATGATCTGGGTAGTCACTCTATCAGATGCCTCGCCCATCAGTATAGGTTAGGTTTTGCTGTGTAACCAGCTAACCCCAAACCCTGATGGTTTCTGACAATAAATGTTTACTTTTCGCTCATACTACACTGATGAGCTGGTGGCTCTGCTTGTCCACACTGATGAGCTGGTGGCTCTGCGTGCTGCACTCACACAGGGACCCGGGCGGGCAGAGGTCCCTTTTGACTTACTAGCTATTTCATTCCTTTGGGTGTTGTCTGTCTCTCACCTAGAAACCAGCATATTCGTGTGTTGTCCACCCCCTCTCCGCAGTGCCTGGCACGTAGGAGGCACCGAATCACACCTGCTGAATAAATGATTGTTGTTCATTTTCACAGCCATCTGTCCACCCCTGGAGCCAGCCAGGCTCCCCGCTTCCCAGCTCTCGGGGAACCCCGGCCCATGGTAAGGTTCCAATCTCAGCTTAGATCTCGCCCCCACAGAGAAACTTCCTGCACCATACTTGTGACGATCAACTTTACTGGGACACGGGGTACCCGATATTTGCTCAAATATTATTTTAAGTGTATCTGTGAGGGTGTTTTTGGATGAATCGATCGGCCGAGTGAGGCAGATTGCCCAGTGTGGGTGGGCCGTATCCATGCGGTTGAAGGCCCAAATGGAACAAAAACGCTGACCCTCACCCCAGTTCGAGAGAATTCCTCCGCCTGACTGCCCGGTCTGGGCGATGGGCTTCCCTCGGACTCAGACTGAAGAACTGGCTCTCGCGGGTCTCCAGCTCTCTGACCGAAGGTCATGGGACTTTGCCTTCTGAGCCAGTTCCTTATAATAAATCTCTTTATATATCTATATCTATCTATCTATCATCTATGTATCTCACCATCATCCTATCGGTCCTGGTTCTCTGTATTCCCCGATTAATACAACCTTGTAGCTGACTGTGGGGGCCCCATCATCTCCCCTTTGTCCTTACGACCCAGTGCACACACTGCAAGCATCTGCGTCTCTCTGCTACAAGGCTTTCCCTGATGATGGGATTCTGCTCTGCCCCGCACAGCAGGGGAAAATGGCCAGAGCCTGAAGTACCCTGAAAGCAGTCCTGGACCAGTGACGGGTGGCACAGGCCAATGGGTATCCTAAGTCACTTAAACATGGGGTGGGGTGAATCCGGGGTACGCCCTGCACTGCTTTCCAGAGCCCACCGGGGCCCGCAGCGGTAACTGGCTCGACAATGCTTGCTTTGCCTGCAGCCGCCCATTCCCAGCCTCACTTCCCCACTGTCCAGGGTTTGGGGGTCACCTTCTAAATGAATGACTCGTACGTGGATCCCGCCTCAGCGTCTGCTTCTAGAGAAACCCAAACTCGAACGGTCCCCAGCGAGGAGGTCCGGGCACGTCCTGTCCTCTCAAGGACCCTGTACACTTCCCTTCCAGCGCACGTCAATCATACTCTGTCCTCTTTATGTATCCACGTATTAGCTCATTGTCTGTGACAAGGGCACTCGTCTATATGTTTCCCTGTGCCTAGCGTCAAGTAGCTGTTCAATAATTATTTAATCAATGACTGCCGAGTAAGCGAATGAATGATGGACTAGCCCTGGATGTGTCCTCTCTTTCTCTGACCTCGGCCCCCTCGTTAGGCACCCAGCTTTCACGTCCAAGATTTGGAGGTGTCAGGGGCTGGCGGGATAATGAAGCACAAGATTTTGCTGCCGGACAAGGCTCTGGATAAAAACGTGCCTTCAGTCTGCATGAATACAACAAGGAAGCCAGGGACAGCATGGCAGTTAGGAAGGAAGGAAGAGGGAAAGGGGAAGGGTCCTCCTGAGAGGTGGCCTCTGGCGGGCCGATGACGGACTGCAGCCTCGCGATCTCGTGTCGGGAGCGCGTGCAGATAAATGGCCTTCGAAGGCCTCCGTTCTCCAACGCTAATGAGTGTTTCAGACTTAAACATAACCATCCTCTCCTAATGACTGTTTGAGTCACCTTCCTGCTTTTCCTCATGATTTCTACTTGTGATTCTAGGACAAAGAAAGATGAGTCTGCATCCTGGAGTCAATGGCCCTCAGCAATCTCAAAGAAGAATGACAAAGTCAGAGACGTTCAAATGCCGCATCTGAAGTTGCAAAGTCAGGGAATTAAGGCCACGTGTCATCAGCATTGGGACCGACAGAACGGCGAGGAGTCCCATGACAAACACGGGCTCGTGCACACGCAGGCAGCTCCCGAGACAAGGGGCCCGTGTGGTGCTGTGGGGACAGGGCCGCGTTGGTAGGCTGTCGCAGAACGGACCCCGATACAACCGCATATCCATGTACCCCTGATACGGGGCGGCCTCCTCCCCCGGGAGTCTAGGGTTGGCCATCGGCCTGGCTCTAGCCAAAGGGACTAGCAGATGTGATGTAAGCAGAGACCGAAAAGCATTTCCACATTAGGACTCTCTCGTCTCAGAACCCAGCCACCATGTGGCCCAAGCCAAGCCATCCTGCCGTAAAATGACAAACCACGTGGAAGGGGCCCCCACCAACCCGGGAGCCGGTTCCAAATGGGGGAGTGAACCCCAGACCAAACTGTCGAGGTGCAGAGCTGTGACCGAAATAAGTGGTCGTTGCTTCAAGTGACTAGGTTTGGGGTGGTTTTTGTTACACGGTGATAGCAAACCGTTGCAACTGGCTTTTCAACAAACAGTACTAGATCAACTGGAAATAAATATTGTCCCCTCCCACCTCACCCCATATACAAAATCAGCTCCAGATCAATGGAAAATCAATACTAAAAAGTAAAAATACAAACCTTCGAAAGGTAACTATGAGAAGTGAACACACGATGCAATATACATATATATGAATCGTACGTCTGAAACTTACTGGATTTCCTCAAGCAATGTCACCATAAAAAAATAATAATACATTCAAAAAAAGATTGCATATGAAAAAAAAATCTTTGTGACTCTTTAGAAGCAAAGATTTTTAAAACAGGAAACAAAATGCATCTAACCAATATAAAGAACGAACGTATTATTCTGGCTCTGTTCACTAAAAGATACCATTAGGAGAATGACAAAGCCAGCGTGTGAGAAAATGTTGGCAATGTACATAACTGATAAATTATTCTTATTCAAAACACATCGAACACCTGAAAATCAGTAAGAACAGAGATAACCCAATTTGAAAAACAACTGGCAAAAGACTTGAACAGATACTTCATAAAAGGGGTAGCGCATGGCCATTATACATAAGAAAATGTGCTTGTTGTCATCACGCATCAGAGAGAGACAATGGCACACCACCAGAATCGCTAAAATTACAGAGAATTAAAATGAAATGTTGGCAAAGATACGGAACGATTAGAATTCTCACATATTTCTAGCGGGAGTTTAAATTATTTAAAAAAAAAAAAACCATGTTGGAAACATCTGACTCTGCCCATGGAGGCTGAACATTTGCATATGACCCAGCAATTCCAGTCCAAAGTACACATCCGGAAACCCTGTAAGCCCAGCCAAAACGATGTGCGAGTCACATACCAGATCCGTTTCAACCTCGAAGAGGACACAGCCCATATCTCAAATCAACAGAAGAATAAAGAGATTGCAACATATGCACACACTGGAATACGACACACCGACGAGAATGAGCCATCTCCATACGAGTACCTGAGTGATCCTCGGAAACGAAGCTGAATGGAAAAGTCACACAGAAAGGAAGACAGACAACAGGACCGCTTCCACGAGTCCAAACCAGGAAAAGACTAAATGAAGGGGAGGAAGCCAGAGCAGCGGTTACCTGTGGGGCAGGTGAGCAGAAGAGAGCACGGGCCTTCCTGGGGCCCCGCGATGCTGTGTTCACCGTGTGAGCAGGAGCCACCCAGGGGCGTTCGCCTTGTGACGACTACCTCAGTTAACGACTGGTGCAATACTCTGTATGTACGTTACGCTTCATTAAAAATTTATATAAAAAATAAGACCGACATTTGTGAAAAGGCATGGAATTGACAAAAACCGAGTTCATAATAAACCTCGAAAATGGAGAAAGAAACAAAACTCACTGTCTTACACTGGAATATGCAAAGACAGACCAGCCCTTCTGAAATGTGATGAACAAAAGGAAAGAATTAAGCATGTATTCTGCCATTCGAGAATGAATTTTATTTCAGGGTAACCGAAGAGAAAAGAGGGTGAGGTAGAGTTTTTTTTTTACATATGAAAACAGAAGAAACGGTAGAGGTAAAATGTACCATTCGCGATTCCTCAGTTAATAACCGATTCTGGCAATGGTCACATAGATGAGATCACGAGGCGGAAGGCTGATGGGGGATCTTACAAGAAAGAAATCCGGTTGTCACTACCTCACCCGAAGATCAATGCTAGCACCACTAAAAGTGACATATCGGAAATCAGGTATGATGTGTAGCACCGCTGGTGAAGGATGCATGCCAAAATTATTAAATTTAAATCTAGCCCATGCTTTGCATCTTAAGATTTACAGAACACGCAAGGTCCAGAGGAAGACACCGGAAGGAAGCAATAATAAAATCCAGTATATGAAACATTTTTTCAGGAAAAACTCCCTCCTTCACAAGTAAACAGCATGGAAAAGTAATGTTTAAAGAAAAACAATTATTCTAGGTCAAAAGAGACAATGAAAATTAAGAGACAGAGATAGCATTAAGAAACAGGATGGATGGAGCTTGGCTTGGATCCTGACGTCAACAAACAATCTATAAAAGGCACATTTGGGGCAATGGAGGACATCTGGATATGGACCAAATGATACTAAATAGCTACTGTTAATTTTATTAAGTGTGATAAAGACCTCTATTTTATGTCTTACGCAAAAGTCGGCCCCAAGCATGTTGTAGATTCGGGCATGCATGGTTACTGGCGATAGCTAACCACCAAACACCTCAAACAAACGTCACATTCAATGTTAAAACTGCAGAAACATTTCCAAAGAAGTCAGGAATAAAGAAGAATACCCCCTATTACTCATGTAATTACAATTCAATCTACTGAGGAAAAATGGGCAAAGGATATCAACGGACAAAACATCCTTTCCCGTGTCTATTTCTAAGGACAAGGGAGCGGGCTAGCCCACAGGAACGCAGGCCCTGTGGCTGGGGACGTGTCCAGCGTCAACGCTCCTGCGTCGGCCGGCAGCCCCTGCCTGGACACTGGGTCCTCTGGGAAGGTGTGTCAGTGTCCCAGGCTGCTGTGACGAAGCACACAGACAGGGTGCCTTAAACAACGGGAATATATTCTCTCACGAGTCCGAGGTCACGGAGGTAGCAGAGCGTGGGGCTGTGGGGGACACTCTGGGGCTTGGCTGGCATCTTCGTCATTCTCCGCCGTGTAGACGCATCGCCCCGATCTCTGCCTCCGCCTCCACGTGTCGTTCCCCCTGTGTGCGTGTCAGTGGCCAAATTTCCCCCTTTTGTGAGGACAGCAGACACGCTGGATCAGAGCCCCCCACCCCCAGTGACCTCGTTTTAACCTGATGACCTCTGTAAACGTCTCTCTCCACATAAGGCCACGTTCCGAGGTTCCAGAGGCCAGGGCTTTAATCGGGGAATTTTGAGAAGTCATAACGCATCACAGCAGGCCTCCCCGCCCCTCTGACTACCCCGAGACCCACCTCTGCAGCCACGGGCCACGGGGCCTCCGCTGCAGCACAGCGATGCCAGGCCGCGTTAACAAGGGACTGACCCCTGTCCCCAGTGGATCCCTGGAACCCAGTGCAGAGCTGGGGGCATTTAGGAGAAAACAGGTCAAGTATTTGCTAAATAAATGAACGACTAAAGAATGTCATTGGGTTCTGTCACCCTGGGTGCACGTGCCGTTCTCCTTGCTGGCGGACAGCAGGTGTCAATGTGTCCTCTTCTGCACACACGCCGGAGGAATGCTGAATGCTGAACACACGCCTTCGGCCCGACGACGTGGTGACGAACGAGCCTTTCCCGCGCTCTCGCCAGGGACTCCGCCACGCATGTGCCTGCCACGGAGCATGTCATGCTCACGACAACCTCGCCTCTGGCCGTGGTCCACAGGGGAGGAAACTGAGGCACGGAGTTGCTCAAGGACTCGCCCAGGGTCCCAGAGCTACGAGGAGGTTACATCAGGAGAGGGCAGGGACCGCGTCAGTCCCGATGCAGCCAGCACCTCTTCGCTCCAGGCCGAGAGCGGTGCCCGGCGCAGAGGAAGCCACCACCGCAGCATGCCGGACACTTCAGCGTCAAAACCGGGACACTTCTGAGAAGTAAAGGGGACACTAAGTGGAGGAGGCTCTGGGAAATCAGGACAGTCCCTGGCGAACTGGGGCGAAAGGTTACCGATCGACCCCTGTCTGTCGAATGAATGACCCCGGGGCCCGTTCGGCCTGAGCACCGGGATTTTAATCGCCACGCAGTCCTTTGTGGGACGTGTCTGTGAAACTGCACCGCACGCACCTGGGGCATTTGTCAGAAAACACGCTCCTCCGTGCGAGTCTACGGCCATTCGCATCGGACAGGGGTTTCGGTGGTCACTTTATTATTGCAGGACTGGTATTCAGCCCCAGACAGTAGCGATGCAAATTAAAGAAATGCTTTGTATGTTTTTTAAAAAACTTCTTGCAGAGACTAAGTCATCGCAGTCTGTAATTGGGGTACACGATGGGATAAAATTCCTATTGTCTCAGAGATAATGATCAAGGAATCGTTTCTATCGTTCCATTCTTAAAAAAAAAAAAATAACAGAGTTTCCAATGAACTTTCATATCAATAATGGTCTTAATTATCCACCCCCTTCCGTCAGCCAAATGTCTTTTCTTTGGGCATAAACAAAAGAGGTAATTTTAGTTTGTCTTTCTTCTGTCTTGTCTCCTTCTCCCTCTCCTTTCTCCCTCCCCACCCTTCTCTGTCTTCCAGAGAAACCACCGCAGCTCATCAACTCCTGACTCGCCAGACCCCACGCTGCGGGACCAGGCAGCCTCCCCCACTGCAGAAGCCGCACGCATGGTGCACCCCAAATCCCCCCGGACAGACAGCCTCCTGAGGTGGGCAGGAAGCTTGCACCCACAATGCCATCTCTCTGATCTGCAGCCACCTTCTTCCGGCCTGTACACCTCCCATGGTCCGGGACGGGTGCCACCCACCTCTCCAGAGGGTGCTCATCATCACATGTCATTTGGAGCATGGTGTGTCAAGAACCCGGGGATCACTGACCGTGCTGCCTCTGTCACTTCGTAGCTGTGTGGCCTTGGGCGAGTAACTCACCCTCTCTGTGCCTCGCATCAGAGATTACAAACGAAAATGCTCTGATTTCTATTTGGCCTATTCAGTGTTTGTTTGTGTTTTTTTAAGAGCTAAATTAGACACTTTTAAAGTATGAACATTTCACATAAAAATCTAGATCTCTGGCTTCTTCAGAAAAGCAGTAATCTGGCCACCCCTGGCACAGGTTCCTGAAGGGTGACAAGTGGCTGGAGCCTGGGGAGTGGCTGCTCACTGGCTGGGACAAGGCCCTCCTGAAAACACAGGATCCAACAAGCAGAAAGGGGGCTCCTCTCATTCCTGTGACTTCTGTCCCCGAAGGCCGCTGAGCCGGGGGCCAAGACTTCGAGCACAGTGTCAGTAGTGGCTGTATTTCCAGGCCATTCCCTTTGTCTAGAATGTTCTCCCAATTAACTTGGCCATTTGGCATCCTATCTGTCTTTCAAGGCCAAGCTCACAGACCACTTCGTCCACGGAGCCTTTCTGCAGCCCCCCAGCTCCCCAGTCTGAAGCCGTGCCCCCGCTCTCACTTCCTCTAACCCCCACGCTCACCCCACCATGTCACTCCCCACTTCCTGCCTTCCCCTCCACCTGGCTCTGGGCATTCACACAGGACACACACGGCAAACTTCTTGAGACTCGAGGCCCCAGTTCATCTGTGCTCCCCGATGTAGCACAATCTCTCTATGGCAGGCAGAATAGCGGCCCCCCAGAGATGCCCACATCCCAATTCCTGACACTTGTGAACGCTACATTACGTGGCAAAAAGGATTAAGGTGGCAGACGGAAGTGAGGTTGCTAAGCAACCGACCTGCAGGCAGGGAGAGCTCTCTGGACGATCCGGGTGGGCCCAGTGTGATCACGAGAGGCCTTAAATGTAGGTGAGGGAAGCAGAAAAGTCAGAGACCCTGCGATGCGGTATGTGAAGGCCCCAACCTGCCATCACTGGCTTTGACAAAAGAAGGGGGCCACGAGCCACGGGATGCGGGCAATGCCCAGGTGCTGTCAGAGGCTCTACCCAGAGCCCCCCGAAGGAACTGGCCCTGCCGACACCTTGTCGTAGGCCCAGCGAAATCTGTTTCGGGCTTCTGACCTCCAGAACTCTAATAAACTTGTGTCGTTTTAAGCCACTGGTGATGGTAATCAGTTGGGCAGAAATAGGAAGCTAATACAGCCTCGTTTCACACAGTAGGAGCTAAAATACACCTGCAGGTGTTGAAGCTGACAGCACGTTCTTTCCCTGCGTCCCAGAATCACATCAGGACAAGGATGCATCGTCCTTCACCCCACACTGTTGAGTCTCCAGCGTACCCAACTTAACTCCTAACGAGAAGCCTGCCCGTAACAGAAGGAACAGCTGGAACCCAGGGCGAGTACACAGGCTCCGGCTTCAGAAGACAGGCCAGGAGCCTGCCCACCACCTCGCAGCTATGGTGACCTTAAGTGAGTTATTTCACTGCGACGAGTCTCAGTCTCCGCGCCTGTAAAACGGGGCCAGCAGTACCTCCTTAACAGAATTACTGTGAGAAGTATCTGGTATACCCACGAGGCTTACCTGAAATGCTTCACGCACACCCACACGTATACGCCCCACACGCCATCTACTAGGACGCATTTCGACCCACGCTCTGCTGCTGACCGAACGTTTTGCAAACCAGGAAAGTGCTCTGGTTCTCAGCCGAGAGATGCTGGGGTGGTAGGTTAGCCCCAGGGGTGTCCTTGTCCCCTGGGTCCTCCGTACATGCTGATCTGCACGCCCTACTTTCTCCCCGACAGCTGTGGAGCCGGCAGCTGGCTCAGGGCCCATTTGCTCACTCATCTCCGTAGCACACCCTTTGCACGGCGACTCCCATCAGGAGGTGAGGTCTGTTTCCTCGCCTCTGAGCCGGTCAGGAGATTTGCTCTGACGTGTAGTGGGAGCGACGGTGTTTCACGATGAGACCCAGCAAAGGAAACAATTAAGAGAGGGAAAAGGCATCCTCCAGAATGGCCGAAAATACAGCAAGCCATCTATCCCACACGGGACTAATCTCCAAACTGTGTGAGGAACTTACAACTCAACAGCCAAACCAACAAAGCAAAAAAAAAAAAACCTTTAAAAATGGTCTAAGCACTTGAGTAGACATTTCTCCAAAGAAGACATACAAATGGCCAACGGGTATGTGGAAAAAATACTCAACATCAGTCATCATCAGAGGCATACAGGCCAAGACCACAATGAGACATCACCTCACACCTGTCGGGATCGCTATTATCAAAAAAGCAAAAGGCAATGAGCGTTGGCAAGGTGTTGAGAGATCGGACGGAGTCGGTGGGAAGGCAAAATGGTGCAGTCGCCACAGAAAACGGTACGGAGGCTCCTCGAAAAATTACAAATAAAATTACCATATAAACCCACTCCTGCTTCTGAATTTTTACCCCGAATCATTGAAATTGGGATCTCAAAGATATATTACCATTCCTATGTCCACTGCAGCAATATTCACCACAGCCAAGACGTGGAAACAAACTAAATGTCCATCAACAGAAGAATGGATGAAGAAAATGTGGTGTATAGGTACAACGGAACACCACTCAGCCTTTGGAAAGAAGGAATTTCTGCAATGTGTGACAACGAAGATGAACCTTGAGGACATTATGCTAAGTGAAATAAGCCAGTCACAGAGAGATAACTACTGACTGACTCCACTTATAACCTCCCTAAAATAGTCAAATTCACAGAATCGAAGCGTGAAATGGTGGTTGCCAGGGCATGGGATGGGGGGAATGGGGATTACTAATCAATGGACATAAAGTTTTACTTAAGCAAGATGAGTAAGCGCCACAGATCTGCCATACGACACTGCGTCTGTAGCCAACAGTGTGCACTAGATGCTCAAAAATTTAAGAAGGTAGATCTCGTGTTAACTATTCTCACAATAACAAAAGGAAATACAGACATACACGCACAGGAGTATGGCAAGAAGGCACCTCCGTACCCTCTTTAAGGCGTATGCACTGGAAGCACATCACTCATTCATTCAACAAACATTGACGGAGTGTGACCATATCCACGTTGGGCAGAAACCAGACAGGCTTCCCTAGTTAGTGCAATAACGCTTGTCACGTTCCCCTTTTTCCATCCCACAATTAAAGCACCGTGGGCAAGAAAGCCAGTTTGATTAAATGAGATTGCACATGCATGGGGCATCGGTCGAGACAAAAGGAAATAAGGTCTTTGGATTTAGAACGATCGCGGTTCGCATCTCGGCTCTGCCACCCTGAGCTGGGTAATCTCCTCATTTTCTCAGCTTCGATTTCGCCCTCTCTCACATGGGAATAAAAACACTTCCTAGGGTCACCGTGAGGGTTGGATGAGCTTCCACTGCAATGTGCCCGCCACTTAGCAGGAGCCCAATAAATGTCTTTTCTCCTTTTACAAACGGCCAACATCATGAAAGTTACCTTAGTTGCTGCAAGCGTTAACGTTTGTTCCTGTTTTTTTGGCCATCGACAGTCACCCAGGCTCCTTATGTGGCACCACAGAAGTGCCCATCTGCAAAGGGGTGGGGGTCCCTTGATCACTGGCTGACATACACGTACTCCACCACCCCCTTCTCAGAATCTTGGATAAGCCTCACAGTGTCTCCAGTCGGCTTCGGCAGGTGCCACGGACGCCGAGTCTCTAAAAGCTACCAAACAATAAATCACCGCTGAGATTTACAGTCTGATAAAAGGTACTCCTCAAGTTCAACCCGAAATCTAAAAATAAAGCAGCCCCTCCAACAGTTCCAGGGTGAGATGAGGGAGTCTAATTGAGCAGCGTGTGTGCTGTGACTGTGTGAATGTGTTATCTTTGTTGTCAAAATGCCATCTGGAGTGAAGAAAACCTGGAGATCAATTTCCTTGGCGTGCGTGGCTGTTCCCAACAGTGGGTTTGCAGAAATGCTGACCGCCTGCCGGCTCGCCTGGCGCCACCAACGGCTAGCCGCGCCGAGAGACAAGAGGATGTTCTATTATTACTTTCACAGAAAAGTACAAAAATTTTAACACGCTAAGATGGTACTCTCTCTATCTCTCATACCAGCTGTCTGAAAATTCTAAAAGAATATGATAGTGTAGACCCAAAGCTTCAGCTTTCTTAGGGTTCCCGAGGCATGTTAAGTGATTTTTTTTTTTTTTTACTATGTTACGGCACAGGCTTGTTGTAGAAAATCTCTCCCTACTTAGAAAATGTAGGAAAGTACAGAAGACAATAAACATCATTCATAATTCTACCACCCAGTGAAATAAATAATGGGTATAATTCCCAGCAGTAATTTTTTTCCAGCTCATGTGCGCGACCTGCTTTTCTACTTAAATCTTGAACATCTCCCATCAAAATTACCAACAAACTTGGAATGACTAACAGCATTTCATCATCTACGTCCCCTAATGACTTAATCATCCTAGTCAGACCAGATACTGAAATATATTACACGTGTTCCCCATTATAAAACTTGCTGTCACGAAGACTTCTAGCCACACAACTGAAAGGCCTCGTGAGCAGTGACATGTCTCTTACTCACCAATATTGACCCAAAACAAAATACCGCAGGTCTTTGAATAATGGCATTTTGTTCAACGTCATTTTGTTACAACGTTAATGAGACACGCTAGGAATCTCTTATCTAGATCCATTAGCCAATGGTGAAATCGGTGTCTTTATATGACATGTCACTTAAAGTCACAGAAT
>NW_024349804.1:11472303-11479335 GCF_902729225.1 Pteropus medius | reverse complement strand
TTTAATGCAGGCATTTGCGGCTATAAATTTCCCTCTGAGTACCGCTTTCACTGAATCCCAAAAGTTCTGGTATGTTGTGCTTTCATTTTCATTCATCTCGAACTATTTTCTAATGTTGGTTATGTAGGAATGTGTTAATTTCCATGTATTTGTGTATTGCCAAATTTCTTTTTGTTTCTGATTTCTAATTTTATTCTGTTGTGGTTATAGAACACACTTGGTATGATTTAAATATTTTTAAACTTATTGAGAGGAGTTTTGTGTCTAGCCTGGAAGATGTTCCATGCTACATGAGAAAAATAAGTATTCTGCCATGCACGTGACAACGCTGCCTTAGACTTCTACTTCCTGCTGGTACCGATCCTCAAGGTCAACTAAAGGTCAGAGCTCTGGGGCTTTCTCAGATCTTTTTTGAGCGTGTGCACAGAGAATTTTGGCAGACTGACATGTCTCAGAGTGCATTCTGGAAAATGCTGAGCTCAAGTGCACTTAATAACTGAGAAACTGATTTGTGCTTTTCGCAACACTTTTGCCATCATAAATCATGCCCCGGACGGACACGTGCCACATTAAATATTGATTGAAGAAGGGAACATGGAGTCCTTCAGCCTAGAGATTATCAATACAGAGGAGCCTCTGAATTTTAGCGTCTCCTCTGAGGCAGGGTTTGAAGGCGACCTTAGCAACAATAAAACGCTCAGCAGATTCTACCCGAGGCAGGATTTAACGATAGAATTTTAATTTATGACACTGCAGAAGAACGAAGTGAACTGAATCCATCTTAAAAGATTTATATGCTTCAGTTTTTGCACAAGTTACTTTTTTCAACAAAGAAAGCAATTTGTTCTCGGTATAAAAAAATTTTGAAAACAATAATATGGAACATTCTTTCCACTTGGGAGTAATTTCTGTCAGCACAGCTCTTTCTAGTATTTTGAGTATCTTATTTTCTTTTCATTCTTGGAATTTTTATTATTATAATTATGTTTTCATTCCATTAAAAACCCTTCATAAACATTATTTTTTTGCATGCCTTCAGAAAGTATCATAATGTAGTGAGTCTTTGCACTCGTGTTGACTATTTAGGTTGCTACTCATCTTTCAGTTTTAAATAACGCTGTGATAAGCATCTCAAGACGACACACAAAATGCTAGTGTCTGTCTTTTACACAGAGGTTGGTCCAGGCGGCAAGCACACAGCGACACACACACACACACACACACACACGCACCAGCTGACAAAGCCACGTGCCGCAGCCACAGGAAGTGAAAAAGGGATCGATGTGACATAATGAGAGATTTGAGGAAATACTTAGAGAATTAATAAATTCGCCAAAGAAAATGATATCTAAAATATGAAACAGCCAATAAAATCACAAGGATTCCGAAATAGAGGTTGGAAGGGCGGCTCTTACTGGAAAACAGTCTTACAGGGAGAAAGAGACAGACTACAACAAAGCAGGTACCAGAGGAGGAGCAGTCTCCATCCTAGGAAGCAAAATAGATGCTGTCCCCTCCTCTTGCGATTTAAAAAACATGATGAGGAGACATTGTTGTATTTATTACTTCTGTACATAATGAAGACTGGGGATAATTGTTTCAACTAGCAGTGGTGCCCATGTCTGTTTATTGAGCATGTGCTAAATGCCAGTCTCTGTACAAGGCCTCTGCACATCATCCCATGTAACCCTTACCACGAGGCAGAGATGATGATACGCAACGAACGAATGCAGAAAATGAGGCGCACAAGTCAAGTACCTTGCCCAAGGTCTTCCAGCAGCAAGGGGGCTGCGCCTGAGCTGCGAGCACCCCTACCCTCAGCACCTGCTTCCTTCCCCGGTGCCAAGTGGCCTCTCGGACAGACTCCACACGCAGGGGGAAAAGCATCTCGACAAGCGTCCGAAGCAAACAAAATACAGATTTCTAAATATATCTTGAAAGGGAACTGTTCATCGAAGCCGAATCTTAGCCATCTCTAGGATGCCCCCAGAGAAGTCTTAAAGCTGACAAAAAATGTAAAAGCCTTAAAACTATTCGCAAACTGTTTCTACTCTGAAAAATAGAGTCCAAGAAAATGACCTGGAAGGTAGAGAAAGTAGCAGGCGTTCGGATGTTCATCACGGCGTTATTTACAGTAGCAAATGAACGGAAAATAATCCCGTGCTGACGACAGAAACTAAGGAAAGCAAAGTAAGTTCATCTAATGTAATGTTCCGAAGTCTCTCAAAATTCCATGTTAAAATTATCATTACGTGAAAAATACACGTCAATCGTAACAGAAAGTGGAAAACTTGAATGCAAAATTGTACCGCATGAATACATTTAAAAAAGTATTTATGCAGAGAAAATAAAAATGTCTCCCTAGGAAATAAAGTAAAATCTAACATTGGTTTCCTCTCAAAGTTAGGACAATGGTCATTTTTTTTCCCTTGCGAGTTTCGGACTTTTCCCAATTTTTTAATCATGAACATATATTACTGCTTATGATAGAAACAAGATTGTTAGTGGGGATCTCAAACACACAAAAGAGAAAGAAATGCACGTGTTCATGCATTCAGAGTCTCAGCTGCTCTCACAGCAGGCGCTGGGTGCTGGGGCTATCACGGTGCATCCGACAGACAGAAATCCTTGCCTTACTGTCGCGTGATTCTAGTGGAGGCGCAAACGATTAAAATAAATAAGTAAAGGATATGGTGGCTAGACAGTGATGAGGGCGGGGTGAATGCTGAGAATGATGAAAAGTTTAAAAAGAAAAGACCTCATTGAGAAAAATGACATTTCAGAAAAGACGTAAGGAGACGAGGAAGCTGGTCAGGCAGGTATCCGGGGAAGACCGTTCCAAGCAGACGAACAGCAGGTGCAATGGCCCCGAGGCCGTGCCGGAGTGTCCAAGGAACAGCAAGAGAGCAGTGAGAGCGGCAGGAGCAGACAGTGAGAGCCAAGGTCCTGAGGTAGGCGTGGCCTTGGGATATTCGAAGGCCAGCAAGAGAGTGATGAGGAAGGAGAGGATGGTGTCGCAGAGGTGGTCAGGAGACCCGATCACAAAGGGCCTGGCAGAATTTGAACCTCTGGCTCTTCCTCTGGCTGCAATGGTGAGGACAGAGGGCTCTGTGCACTGGGCAATGTTATTCGAGTCACATTTAAATGGGTCCCTGAGGGCAAACAACCAGGAGGCTGCTGCAAGGATTCAGAGAAGAGATGACAGGCTTGGGCCAGGTGGGAGCTTGGCAGCAGGACAGAAGGATTTGCTGCAGACTGGGTGAGGGATGAGGAGTGGCAGGGAAGCAGAAATGTCAAGGGTGACACCACAGTTTTGGCCTGAGCATCTGGAAGACTCGAGTACCCATGACCATGAACTGCAGGCAGGAGCTGTTCGGGCGTGAAGATCAAGGGTTCAATTTCAGACACAGAGCTAATAAATCGTGCAGAAGTATATTCCAACTCACTAAACAATAACAACCCTTATTAAAACAATAAAATTAATTTTTTCCTTTTTAATTAGCAAAGATGTAAAATGTTATAACTTTCTTTGCTGGCTAGGATGTGGTAAGTCCAGCAGCAGCTTAAATTTTCTGAAAAATAATTTGGGGATAAAAATCAAGACTCTTAGCAATGTTCATAAATTCTGCCTTGTTAATTTCCCTTCAAGTGATCTATTCTCAGAAAAAGGCAAAAAGTGCAGACAAGGATTTGTGCACCCTGCTTATCCTTCTTTCTGAAGATAAAAAACTGGGAAGAACCCAAACATCCAATAATACAGATTTAGTTAAATATATTATTGTGTATCCGCCCACGCAATGGAATATTGTACAGCCACTAAAAATTTTTAGGAAGAGTTTAAAACATAGTTTTGAAAGAAAATAGCAACACGAAAGGTAATATAGTATGGCTACAATGTAAAAAAAAAAAAGACAGGAAATATGTTCGGGGAAGAATTATTAAAACACGGCCGTTACCCCTGGGTGATGAGAATATTTTTTCCTTCTAACCGAAGCCTTTTTCACTGTTTTTATCTTAACTTTGTGAGGAAAATTTCATTTTTAACGAAGCTAGTTATTCTAATATCACAGGTGGCTGTGACATAGAATGAAATACACTAACACCTGCGATGACTATTCCACTACGACACCACCTCCCTCGTGCTGGCCCCTCGTCGCCAAGGCGGTGCAAATCTGATCTGCTGAGCATCAGCGGGGTTTGGAGAGGAAGCTGAGGCCAGGCAGCGAAACGCTGCCACCTTGACTTGGAAAGCTGGGAAGTGAAGGGTGGCTCCCCAAGTTCCCAACAGCCCCCCTGAACTTGACAACAGGAGACGTCCTGGGTGATATTTAAGCCAGAGAGGACAAAAGCCACCAGGAGGTGCCAAGTAGACTCTGGAGGTTGGATAGATTCAGACATAGAGGCCAGAGCCCCAGAATTCCGAACCCCCACGATGTCCCACCAGCCATGTACTGGGCTCACACTACACATCATCAACTTGACTGTGGCCTTGCATTTTACCCAGTTGAATTTTTAGCCTCCACTTTTCAAATCGTGGCAGGATTTTTCATTTTGGGAGAGGTGTTTTGGTTTCGTTTTGTTCTTTCTTTCTTTCTTTCTTTCTTTCTTTTTTTTAAGGCAGTGGCAGACGACAAAGCCGTTCTATCTTCTTCCTGGCAGAAAGTTCCAGTTTTCTTCGGCCAGTCCTAGAGATTGACTCCTTGTTGATCCAACATATGGCAGTCCAGTACATTTTGGTCAGTGATTGGCCGAAGGCATGGACATGTGACCTATTTATAACCAATGAGCTGCAAGGGAAGTCTACAAGTAGCTTGTCCTCCCCAAATAAAGAAGGCGAGAGATGAAAAAGCCCCCATTCCTCCTTCGTTCTCTTCCTCCTTTGGACACTGTCCCATGGGGACATGTTCAAGCCGTGGCAGCTTTTCTGAGAGTCTGAGAGGCTGGCCTGAGGAATAAAGCCCATAGTCAGAAAGCCGCGGAGCAGGAGGACAAAGAGCCCGGGTCCTCAATGACATCCGCAGCATCCTAGGCCATTCCTGGGCCACGACCTTCTGGACTTCGTGTTAGTTAGACAAGAAATGTCTTTATCATCCAAGTTACTGTTTGTGGAGTTTTCTATCACCTGAAGCCCGAAAGCATCCTACTGAATACCGACAAAGCTTCTCTCCTTGGCCAAAGTCCCCTCCGACTCCCTGAACTTCTCGAGTAGGCCTGAGTTTTGAGCTTCCATGTTCATCTCGGCAACGTCCAATCCTAGCAAGGATCCTCGAAGCGGGTTCGGCTAGAATCCCCCACCCCTGACATCTGATTATGCGCAATATCCAATCGGGTTCCTCATCCTCCCCGCACCTCCGAGGGGCTCCCGATCACCCCGGCCCGCCTTCGGCAGGAACCCTGTTAGTTTAGATTAGTGATGCCCTTGCCTTTCATGCCTCCTCCTGGTGATTTTCTCTTCGCTGACTCCCCACCCTGCTCCTTGGCTATAAATTCCGAGTCGGCCACGCCCTATGCGGAGTTGAGTCCCATCTCGCTCTTCCACTGCAAGCCTCCTCTGCGGCTGTCCTTACACCTGTCATGATGCTCCCCCCTTAAATACAGCCCTCTAACCATGCTTCGACAAGGGCCATTCGATAATTTTCTATAGCAATACAAGCTCCTGACACAAAGTCTGTTCTAAAGTAGGCTTGAAACCGTGACAAGACGTGGTTCCTCCTAAGATACGCTGGCGTTAGAAAGAGAATCCAATTTCCTGCCTTCCTAGCCGCCTCTTTGCTAAGGACTGCATGGAAGTTTGGGTTGTTGTACCAAACTGCCAGATATCTTAGGCCACCAAATTGGCAAGGGGAATTTTGAGCATTTGACCTCGGGTAGACGAGAAAGGTCTTGGAGAGAGGGCTGGGAAGGCTGAACGACAGGTCAGCCTGGGGAGGTGGCACATCAAGGGCCTGCTCTGACCCCTGAGGGAGCGCTGGAGAGGACGCTGAAGCAGGTCTGAGTGTGGTGGGCGTGGTGCCCTGAGGAGTGGTGTCTGCCCTCAGGCCTGGCTGGGAAAACGGCGCACCCCATCGGCATCGCCGTGGCTGTGGTGAGTCTGTCGACAGGAATGACTGAAAGAGGGTTGGGCTATGAAAGGCGTCGCCTGTGTCCAGCAGGGAGACGGATGGGCCGGTGAGACGTAACTGGTGTTTTTGCTGGGATTCCGCTTGTTCTCATTGTCATGTCTCATTGTCGTGATGTTCTCATGTCCTTGGTGAGCTCATGTGGGGCTGGCCATACTAAATGCTGCAAACATTAGGAGGCTCGTCGAGTCGTTCAGCACGTTACGTGGGTCTCCCATGCAGCGGGCCACGCAGTGCTCTATCTGCTGAGTGCACAGAGAGAAGCATGGCAGACGAGGTCCCCCCTCCAGTGGAGGTGACGGTTCAGGGATGCAGAAGAGAAATGCAGGCGCCCTCCAGCCTGACCAAGTGGCCTGTCAATGACATCCCGAGGGTGTCGCCGCAGGTAGCGAGACCTCAGCGGAGAAGCATCCTTCTCTCTCCTCCCTGCCTTTCTTCCCCCAGCGACCTAGCCCACCCATAACCATTCAAGAGGAAAAAAAATCACTGACCCGTAAAATTTAAAATGAAGGAAAAAACAGACTTCCCTTCTGACCCAGACTTGGTAATAAAAAAGGTCCGAGCGCCCTGTGATCTCAACGTCTCCTCCCGTAACTGTGGCCACTGGAACGAAGGCAAAGATTCACACATGCAGAGTTTATCGTGATCAACCTCTTGCAACCTGTAATTACCGTGCACACAGTTCGCCGGCTTAAAATTCAACATCATCTTCGCACATTTTTCCACGGCATGAGCTGATAAGATGCAAAATGCAGATTACGTCTGTCTGGATCAGCCTTGTGAATATGCAGTATTTACTAGTCGATGATAAAAAAAGAATGTAGAGAAATATGCTTGTCAACAATACAGAGTAACAAATTGTAACCCAGAAGACATTAAAAATGCCCCGATGTTTTGGCCTAGAAAGTCCACT
>NW_024349804.1:11467113-11471523 GCF_902729225.1 Pteropus medius | reverse complement strand
CTGCGCCTCTGCCGACGCCGTGAGGACGTCCCCCACGTTGCCTCTGCAGCTCCAGCCGAGGCCCCAGAACCACAGAGGCACGAGCGAGAAATAAATGCTCACTGTCGTCTGCCACTGAACGTCAGGTCACCATGTGCTGCAGCAAAAACTGGCGGACACGATCAGGCAAACTCATAGCTACGTGGACTCTTGCAGCGCACCAGGGAGAGACACGGTAATGAATATGTATCGATAGGACAGGAAGGTGCTTATGTGCCATTTTAAGTGGGAAATGGGATAAAATGGCATTTGCAGTCTAAAAGAGTAAAGCGAGGCCACGTGCTTGGAAAGAGGACACTAGAAAATTCGTCGAAATGAAGACTCGATGTTTTTCAAGTTTTCTAAATTTTTAAATTTTTCTGGAATAAGCACGTACGAACTGTAAAAAAACCATTGAAACGATCCACCAGAACTGAATTTGGTAAACATTCAATTTATCCAATAATAAACTAATCTCAAAAGGAGAGGAAATAAAATTGGACGCAAGGGTTTAATTGCAGAAATGAATTAAGAGCCTATCTAGACATATTTTTAAGTCAAAAAATAAGACATAAAAAAAGGACAAACAAATAAAAAGGCAATTTTTAAAGAAAACATATAAATAGTGAATAAAGACATGAAAAAAAAAGGGGTTTATCCTCCTCAGGAATCAGGACCATGGGTATGAGTGAAACCCTCGACTTTCACTGCAAAGCTATTAAATTAAGAAACAAATTCAGCAATGCTAATGCTTTCTGGAGAGAAGGTCTGGTAGAACTGTTATACTTACACTGTGCTGGCGGCAACAAAACTTATGACAAATATTTGGGGATACCGATGTCTTACAAGTTACAAAGTTATAAAGACGTTCACACTCTATTTCAATAACTACACTATAGGAATCTATACTGAAGAAATGACTCAACAGGACACAATTCATTTTAATGCCCCAGAATGCGCATGCAAATTCCCCGGGAGTCCCTGGCTGACTCTGAAGTGGTCATGAGTCAGGGAGACTCCAAAGAGTCCTATGAAACAAAAGGAACAGAAATTTCAGCAGCTGTCCAGTGTTGGAGACACAGAGACTGGAGTTCAAGTTGAACCAGTAAGAATATGTACCAAGTCTAAGAATCAAAGGCTACACTCTCGAATAAAAAGTAAAACCAAAAGATTCGTACCCCAAACCTCAAATCAAGACTTTAAAGATCAAAATGAACGTCCAGTAATTTATTTTCCTAGTGGGACAAAACTCACTCTCTCGAGAGGAAGAAAGTAACCAAGTAGAAATCCTAGAACTAAAAAAATACAATACCAAGAAAAGTTAATTGGATAAAATGATGTCGTAGTCATAAAAAATTCTAAAATAGTAATGTGCCGGGGGTGGGGTTAGTGCTTTACATGTACCATTGTCTGCAATGAACCATCCACAATGTCTAGCATACGAAGAAAATTACTAGATAGGTGAAGAAACAAGAAAATGTGTCCCATAGCCTAGAAAACAATGTCTACAGAAACACACAAAACACGATTAAAATGCCGAAATTAGCAGAACTGTTAAAGAATTTATAGGAAAAAATGAAGTTCGTGGAAAAATACATGAGGAATTTCAGGGGAGACACAGAATATCTGAAAAAGCAAATAAAGATCCTAGAACTGAAAAATACGCCTTGAACTTCAAAACTCACCTATTAGAAAGAGCAGATTGGATGATGCAGGAGTCTGAGACCTTGAAGACGGATCAATAGAAAAATATCCAAACTGAAGCAAAGTGAGAAAATATATTTCACGCACACATAGGAAAAAAATGAACAGAGTCCCCAATAATCTGTGGATTCTATCAAGTGGTCTGATGTGCATATTATTGGAGAGCTCAGAGAAGGAGAGGGAGGGAGGGAGGGAAATGGAGAAATACTGGCCTTGGCCTGAGCGACTGGCAGAATGGAATTGCTATTTGCTGTTTCAGGAAGATAGGAGGGAACAGATGAGTCAGAAAAGCAAGAGTTCAACTGAGGGGCACTAAGAGTTAGGTTCGTACTAGATACCCGCGTGGAAACTTCAGGTTGGCAATTGAAACTTGAGTGTGTGGGGTACAGGTTGAGCCTTGAAAAAAATGAAGACGTCATCAGCCTGTAATATATGGATAGCATTTTAAATAGCTATTACTTCCAACCTATCCCAAACCAACATTGTATTTGAGGACCTCTGCCTCTTAAGCCTCGGCCAGAAATCTCTATCAAAATCGAACACGATGTTCTCATTACTGACAAACAGACAGATACATCCCGAAAGATGGGCAGTGAGTGCATCTCCCACAGGAGCGAGTCAGAGGCATAAGCTTTATAAACCAAACTGTCAACCTGCATACCAGGGCCTGGCCTTACGTCTAATTTGCTGGCTAAGAAAGACAAATGATCGTAAATTATAGGTTTGTTTTTCTCCCTACCCATCACGCCACAGAAATGAAAGAGATTGGTAAATGGGAGCTCTGAAAAATTGATAGCCTCAGTTTAAGACCATGATACCTCAGAAAGATCAGAAACATTTGTTATTGCCTAGAAGAAATAAAATGGCAATTCAACAGAACTTTCAAATGCAAATCCAAAGCAAGCATAATTCTGGTTAACACATGAAAAGGTGTGTGCTACTAAGTTCCCTTTGATTCTCCTGGAAGATTGATGGAGAAATTATCCTCCGGAGAGGAGGGTGAAGAAACTGTATTGGAACTTATTAAATATGACACGCAGTGATTTTCTGATATTGTTTAAAGAGTGTGCTTAAAAATAATTACATTTTAAATGGAATTTATAAATGTCTTATACCACTTAAGTGAACTGCAGAAAATTCTGCTGCACCATGATTTTGTTGAATTGGTCAGCTATACTGCCTATTAGTGGCATTTTCTATAGAAACAAGGTGCTAGAGGATTTGAAAAGCATCCGGAGGGGTATTTGTGTTCACACATACATCAATATACAGTGACAAAATTAACTGTCCACATATATGCAAACATGCCCAGTTATGAACACTTATGACACATCTCCCTTTCCTTGGGAATTTTTAATCTCTCCTTAGCCACCCATTTCTACCCGTTCCCATCCATCCTTCAGTCTGCAGCTAGCACGATCATTTCAAAATCAAAACCTCATAGCCTCACTCGGCAGGTTAAAACCACCAGGATCTCCTCATCCTCCCACAGGGCCAGCTTCACGGGCCTGCATCCCGTGCCCCAGAGCAAAGTCCCGTGTTCCGAAGGCCCCAGCACCTGGTTTAACATCTGGGGTGGTTGTCTTTCAAATCTTTCAAACGTTGCTTTGTGAGGGACAATGGAGCGCCGCCTCCACAGCGTTTGTGATGCTGCCTGAGTACAGAATTCTGGCGGAACCACCGAGTGTGGAGTTCGGCAGGGCCCGGGCAAGTGTGTTTCGTCTGCGCCCCAGTGAGCAGGGCACTGACAGCCCTAAGAGACTCGGCACCTGTTCCGACCAGAACCAACTCGCTTCGAACACAGAAAGAAGGCAATGGGGTTCCGAGAGGCTGCGATGACCGAGGAACGCTGCCACACACGGCCTGCCTTCTGCTGTTCCTCCGTGTGTTAGCCAGCCTCTGATGCCGAAACGAGACACAGGACGGAAACAGCAGGCTGGCCCATGGCTCCTGTTCCTCACTCATCAGTAAGCTGGAGCAGGCGGGACAGAGGTGAATGGTAAAATTCTTGCTAATAGTTTACAATTTTAAATTTTGTTTACTATTAAACAGCAAATTAAAAAACACCATGACAAGCCAACGGACAAAGAGAGACCACAAAAGAAAAGGAAAAGCTTTATATTTTAGTACCTTTAATGGTACACGAATTATGTAGCCAGTCCTATGGATTAGAATAAATATCAAATTCCTTAGTTATGGACACATGCATATTTGTGTCGCCCCAAAATTCACATGCTGGCACCCTAACCCCAACGGGACAGTATTTGGAGGTGGGGCCTTAGGCGATGATTCGTACAGGTGACAGTCATGAGGGTGAGACCCCCACAATGGGGTTAGTGTCCTTACAGGAAGCGGTAGAGACTAGCACTTGCTCACTTCACCATGTGAAGATTTAAGACAGTTGCCTGAAAAAGAGAAGAAAGCTCTCAGCAGCACCTTGATCTTGGACTCCTGGCCTCCAGAACTGTAAGAAATAAATGTCTGTTGTTCAAGGTCATCGTCTATAGTAGTCACAGCCGCCAGAGCCCACTGAGACACGTCACATAATATTCCAGGCTCTTTATGCCTGGCTGTGGCTGAACTCTGCAGATGGGTTCCCTCACCAAACCAACTCCCCATTAACCCTGGGGTACTCTGCCCCTGCACAAGCTCCTCCCACTGCCCTGGACAAGCTGCTCCCACAGCAGG